>NC_071387.1:1791146-2091146 GCF_022682495.2 Desmodus rotundus
CCTGGGAGCGCTGTGTGAGCAGAAGCGGTGGTTGTGAGACAGAGGGAGTCTCTGAGGGGGACAGTGGGGGTCTGGGGGGTCCTTAACCCTTTCTCTGCCCTTGCATGTGAGGCCGGGCCATTCTGCAGCCAGACTGACCGCTTTGGCTGGGAGTGTGAGGGCCCCTGTGCTGGGCGACAGGCCCTTGGGTGTGGGAGGGCACAGTCCTTGGCAATCAGAGGTCGAACCCTGGGGCAGTGTGGCAGTTGCGAAGTCGGTGCAAACTGCTTCTCTTTCTCTGAGAGAAGCTGCGGGCCGGCCAGCCGGGGCCAGTCCCTGCCTCAGCCTTCCCCTCCGGAAAAGGGAGAGAATCGCATTCCTTCGCTCCGAGGGGAGGTAGTGAAGACTGACTGAGGAGGGGACACCTGGAGAGTGCTGTGAAGCACCTGATGTGTTGTGAGCGCCTGACTGCTCTTTCCGGTGACCTTTTTGCAGAGGGAGAAGGCACTGTGTCGTCGGTCCTCTTTCCACGTAAGTGTCCCGGAGGAGCACAGCCGGGGAAGGGGGGTCCTGGAGGCTCGGGTTGCTGGCAAGACCCGGGGGCCCCACCAGCCACAGGGCTGTGGCCCCTCACCTGCTTGGTGGGCCTTCTCCTCTGGGGTCCCGGACCAGGCCCCCAAGGCCGCTCACATGGAAGTGCTTTACGAGCCCATTCAAGGTTGTACATGTGCGGGTGTGAGAGCACGTCCAGTGTGGATGTGCGGGTGTGCGGGTATACACGCGTGTAGGAGCGTGCCGTGCTCACCCAGGCACACGCATGCATGTGCTCCTACAGGCAGGGCCTGCCGTTTGGGGAGCGCGTGGCAGGGTGGCATTTCTCCACTCACCAGCCCCCGCCCTGCCCGATGGGCGACGCAGACATGAGACGTGGCCACGGAGCCTGCCGGGCCACCACGAGGCCCAGGGTCCCGCCCTGCAGGGCCCGCCGGGTCCTGAGGCTTTTTTTACTCGCGGGAGGGTGGCGTCATATCGCGGCTCCCGCCTTCCCTGCTATTTATATTCCCCATACAACCCCCTGCGCTGGCGTCAGCACCCTGCCACACATTCGTCTGGAGGGTTCTGGCCCAGCTGGAGGTCCTGGGGTATGAAGGCGGGCCCGGCTCTGGCCCTTCTTGTGGGCAGGGCAGCCACCGCCACGGGACGCGGCATGCAGGCGAGGGCGTGGGGCGACGGTCGCGGGCAGGTGGCCGGGTGCCGGACCTGGTGCCTCTCCCACTGGCTGTGCCTTCGGCCTCCTGTGCCTCAGTTTCTCTGGCTGTGAGAGTAGGTGATGATCGTCACTTCTGAAGGATGTTGTGAGGGTTCAGTACATAACACGTGTGATGCGCAGAGTTAACCCCATCGTCACTGTCACGTCCTTCCCGGGCCCAAGGCGGCACACGGCAGAGGACCTGGGGCCGGGCCCCAAGCTCCTGGCTCTGCTCGCGGGCTGGCTGTGTGAGTCACCTCCTGTCTAATGAACGGCCTCACCAGTGCCTCCCTTGCGGGGTGAGCGTGAGAAGAGGTGACACAGACAGTGTCCCCTGGTGAGTTTATCCCTCTCTGTGACTCCCACGGTTTGGAGCTCAGGCACGGGGGCACGTCCTTGGGCAGTGGTGGGCACATCACGTTGCTCATGCCCCTCCCTGTCCTCAGGCCACCCCCACTTCGTAGGGAGGAATTGGGGTCCAGACGTGGGAGTGGACCTGCCCAAGTTCCACCTCCCGGACACGACCAGGGTGATGGCTGATGCCCTGGAGGGGCGCGTTCCGGAGCGGGCACAGGTGGGGGCTTTGCCGTCTCCAACGCCATTTCTGAGCCAGCCCAGCCCAGCCCCAGGTGGCTGAGGAGAAGTTTGTGGAATGAATGGGTGGGTGGGTGGGTGGGTGGGTGGATGCGTGCGCATGTGTGGCGTCGGCGATGGGGTCACTTGGTGTCACGTGTGTCCCATCGCCTGAGCCGTCATTTCATCAGCTGCGACTCACCCACGGGTTTTCCTGGCAGACGCCCAGGCCAGTAATGACCCCACACTTGGAGGGAACGTTGCCACTCTGTGGTGACTCAGCCCTAAGGAATGGAGCCGCGGTCTGACCCGCTCTCTGCGACTGCACTCTACAGATGCCCGGCCCACTTCCCACCGCGCCTCCCTCCGCGCGGGAAACGGGGGTTCCCTGGCCTGTGTCCTGGATGTGTGTTGTTTGGGGAAACCCGCTCCTTTGTTCTGGTTCTTCCTGCCAGCACCTTGGCCGCAGGGCTCCGGCAACAACTGTGTTTTTTAAAAAACGAAATACCACCAAATGACATCAAGATGTGTGTGGGGGGCGATGGGCTGTAACCGCGAAGACTCTGGCTCTTGCACTGGGGGAGCAGAGGTCTCACAATGCGAAAGAGCTTTAACCTCAATGGAAGGCGAGGCAATTGTCTCCCCTTTGGCTGGCGGTGGGTGGGTGGGGGGCGCCAGGGAGTAATGGAGAGGGGCGCTGGGCCTGTAGAAGGCTCCGAGGGAATACGGGAGAGGCTGGCCTTTGTGCAGAGGACCCGGAGGGACAGCGGCTGTGCCTGCAGTGTTTATGCCCCTCCAACTGAAGCCAGGCCTGTGCGGGGCACGGGGCGGCCAGGGCACAGGGAGCAGTAGGTGAGCCTTCCTGCGCTCCAGGAGCTTCTGGGGCAGTGGGGGAGTCAGACTCCCGAACAGGCGGTTGTCCCCAGCGAAGTGCAAAGTGGGAGGAGAGAAACGCCAGTAGGTAGGGTGTGCCACTGGCCAATCCGAGGGAGCCCCCCTGTGAGCCCCTGGGCCATCACACATTCATGGGGAGGCCCCTGCCATCCCCCAAAGGGCACTGGCCAATCAGAAGGAGGTACTTGCCAGCCCAAAGGGGTTCTGGCCAATCAGAGGGAGGCATCAGTCAGCATCAATGGGACACTGGCCAATTGAGATGAGCTTACCTTGCCAGCGCCTGTGGCCTTTGGTGTCCACTGCAGTGAGTTGGTGAGTTGGAAGGGAGGCATTTCTCGCACTTTCCCGTGTGTTTTTACTCTGGCTCCTGCGCGCATTTAGCCTCCCTGCTCTGGGGTGTTACCTGTGGAGTGTGCGTGGTCCTCACACCAACCCTGGGCCAGGTGGGGTTGGCCCCATCCTGCCGTGTGCCAGTGGAGGCTCTGCAGGCCCAGCCGGCAGGAGGGAGTGACAGTTGTCCTCTCCCCCCTGTCCCACGAAAGAAGCATGCCTTGTGTGATGTAGGTCCTCAGCGCCAGGCACACGGGTGCAAGTCGCCTTCTCGGAGCCAGGGGCGGGGCTTCCACAGCAGCTTCACCTTTCCCGTGCTGTGGGAGACGCCCACGGCAGCCAGAAAGAGGTGCGCCGTCCCCTCCAACGGTGAGAACAGCTTCGGAGCCGCAGCCTCAGTGCTCGCCTTTTCTGCTGTGGCTGTGTCTAGTAAATGTCAAGGCCTCCTTCTCTGGGGGGACACTGGGACACCTGTGGCCCTGGCCCACGTGGGTCATTGACATGGGGAGAGCTGACTGGGCCCCGAGCCCTGCCCAGGGGGCTCAGTGGGATGGGCGGGCCCAGGAAAGATGCCTGCCTCACAGCCCTGCACCCCAAGTTCAGTCTGATCTGGGCAGCTGGAACCAGCTTTGGGGAGGCGTTCCCTCCCATCCTCATGGGCTCCCTGGGGGGGTGAAGTGACCGTGATCTGTGTTTACTTTAGTTTGCTTCTTTTGCTCCCCCCTTTCCTGTGTCCTTTGGGGAGAATCTGAGATGGGGCGGGCCTCCGGCTTCCTTTTCTGAGCTGTTTCTGGGTTTTCCCCCTGGGACGGGGGTTAAGGACACAGCCTCCGTGTCAGCACGTCCCTGTCCATGCTGTGCAGAGCTGCTGTGTCCTGGTTGGTTTTATACAAAGAAGGGCCAAGGGACACTGCATCTTCTCACTCCTGTAGAAGGCGGTCACCTCGAGGAGGCGGGATGGAAATGCAGGAAACGGGATTCCCCAATGTAGTGAGTTCCAGGGAATGATTATTGTTACCTAGGTTCATAGTTTACATAATGGCCGTTTGACACAGAAAGTACCGCTCTGGGCGCTCAGGATGGTGGTGCCCGCATCCAGGAAGGGTGGGAGCTTGGTAAGTGTGGGCGGAGCGAGGGGCGGAGCCGTGAGTGTGTGGGAGGGGCCGTGAGTGCGGGTGGGCGGGGCGGTGGGGGGCAGGGCGTTGGGCGGAGCAGGGAGCCTGGGTGGGCGGAGCTGTGGGCGGTTCGGCGAGTGGGTGGGCAGGTGGGTGGAGAGGTAGGCCGGCCCTGGGAGGACCCGGAGACCAAGACCAAAGAGAGGGGAGGGCGGGTGGGAGGGAGGCCAGTGTCCTCTCAGGACCATTCTCCCTCACCTGAAACAGGTAGACGGCAGGTTTCAGCATACATGATGGGAGGTGGGAGGGCACCTGCCTGGAGGGAAGAGGGGTGACCCCTCCTTCAAGAAGCGGGGATGCTGTGGTTTTCCTTTCCTGCCTGTGGGCTGAGGTCCCTCTTCTCCGAAGGGAAGACTCCGTTACTGTGCTAGGGGGCCTGGGAGGTGGGGAAAGTGAGCTTCCAGAGGAGGCCCTCCCTGGGGCAGGGCAAGCCAGGCCTGAACACTCCCCCTGCTCTTGCAATTAGCCTGTCCTCACACGCCCTGCGGCACCATGGGCCCCAGGGCCCTCCATGTGGACAGGCTCCCACCTCCCCTTCCTGGGGCAGGGCCTGGCCGATTACAAACAGCTGCTTGGCCCAGAGCAGGATTTACAAACATTGGGGAGGCTGTTCTCCAAGGGCTGGGAGGCACGTGGGGGCTGCTTCTGCAGCCCGCAGAGCTGGGAGATGTGGGGACGGGAGTCCACGCGAGTGGCCCACAGGCCATCGGGCCCGCCTCCCACGGTGCGGTCAGGTGGAGGCACGCTGAGGGGTGGGCGGGCTCTGGGCCTGGGGCGAGGGTCGGCTGGGCTCTGGGTGGGCCCTGCGGACCCGCACCCTCTGCTGAGCTAACAACTGGACGTGCATTAGGGCGGAAAGCGCTCGTGCCGCACGAGCGGGACTGTGGCTGGAAGGGAAAGGATGAGTCTCTGGCCTCTTTGTGTGTTTTTTACTTTATCCTCAGTGCTTTCATTTCACACACCGTTGTATCCTGATGACACCTTTCCAGGGTCAGAGGTGTCCCCCACCTGGTACAGGCGCGAAGGCCGAGGCCCGTAGGAGCCCTACAGCTGGTGCGTAGCAGGGCCGGGGCATTTGAATCCTGGAAATGTGGCTGTGGGAGCTTAGAGTCTGCGTGAGGTGGGTCTCGGCCCCAGCAGAGGCGCGGTTACTCTTTCCTTATTCCCTGGGGTCTTCATCCTGGCAGCAGCAGGGGGCTGAGAGAGGAGGGGCGTGGTGAGACCTGGCGCCCCCCTGGGTGACCCCCCTGCCCTCTCCTGTCTCCTCAGGCCAGTCGGTGGTGCGTGCTGAGGCCTGGTCTTGTGAGGAAGTGGTGCTCTTGGTCCCTGTTGCTTGGTACCCACTTTCCAAAGCCTCCTGAGTCCTGGGCCCCCCAGCGTCCCCCTCACACGTCTTAGCTGACACGTACGGGACTAGAAGCTGAGCCCTGCGTTCAGCTGTGCTCAGTGTGTGTGCGAGGGGTGAGCTGTGAGGGGCTGAGTCAGTTTTTCCGTTTTCGTGGGAAGGAAAGAGTGATAGGAGAGAGATCATAGCCAGGTGGGTCTTTCCTGTTTCATATCAGTGGACACACCGCGAGGGGGGGGGTGTGGGCCGTGCCAGCAAGCCACAGGTAGCAGACAGGGCGGGGGGCAGGTGAGGGAGCCCCCTCCGAGGGCAGGGTGGGGCTGAGCAATCTGCCAGGTGCTCCAGGAGTTAAACTGGTTGAGGGGGAGGCTGGACCAAGACATGGTGCACATCTTTAAACCATCAGCATTTCAGAAAAGAAAAATAAAAGAACCCAAGAGAAGCAGAGCTGAGGCCCAATTTTGGAGCCTGCCCTTTATCCTGGCGAGACCCTGTGATGTGTTGGAAAGCCAGGGAGAGCCTGCAGGCTTGCTGGGGGCCAGGCGCACGGGACTTCCGCCCTCGTTTTCCCTTAGCAGGGACCTCGAGTCCTGGAGAACTGGCAGCTCCCTCGGAAGTTTCGCTGCTCAGGGAGCCCCCACTGCATGGCCCAGACGGATTCTACTGGGAAAAGTTAGGGAGTTTCAATTTATTCGATATCGCACATCAAGGGAGTGGGGCTTATTCTGCATAGGCAGTCCTGGGCATTTCGGGCTGTAGGTCCCGTCAGTGGGTGGAACTCACAGCGAGCGGTGGGGAATTCTGTTTACTGTAATGACCTTGAGGCCTCGGAGTTCACCACCAGAAGTGGGAGTGGTTCACCTAGCGGCCAGGAGCGGCATTGCATCCCAGCTCTGCTGGACATTGTGAAAACCTGGGCGTGGCCTGAGGCCCTGGTGCTGCGGCACTCTGCTGGTGCGACCTCAAATACGCCATCCTTCTTCCGTGCCTCAGTTTCTCCATGTGTCGGGTGGGGCTAATGATGTCTACCCCCTAGGTCTGTGGTGGGAATTTAAGGAGGCAGGCTTCAGACCTCCCCAGTAATGGGTCTGCCTGGGTTGCTGTTGGATCTCAGGGTGCCCGCAGCGGAGGAGTGGCCCAGCAAACACCCGTGGGGTTGAGTGGAAAGTGCTCTTTAGAGTCTGGGGTGTCAGCCGACCCGATCTGAGTCAGCTCACCGCAGCTGGGTGGGCAGATGTGAGGAGGCCTGGGCCATTCTGGGGCAGGAGGGAGGGACCTCAGTGCCTGGGTAAGCTGGGCTTGAGGTCCCTGGAGAGACTGGGGAGACAGGCGGCTGAGGCTCTGCCCAGGGCCATTCTGGCGTTTGGTGAGGGTGCCCGGGCCAGGGAATGTGGCCAGCGGGGTTTGCTGGGGTGGAGTCTGGGCCCAGGGCGCCGCTGGTTGTCCCACGCTGACACTCATCCGGACTCAGTGACGTGCCACTCCTCTCCCCGAGGCAATGCGAGCCACCCAGCTCTCTACAGGGACCCCAGGCAAATCGCCAGTTTGTGGCAGGGTGTGTGTGTGAGAGAGACGTGTTCCTGAGCGGGCGTGAGCCCCCATCTGCTTTCTGGTGTCTCCAGGGCCGTGGGCACACAGCTGGCTGGGACCCTAGAGGTCCCCTGTGTGCTGGCTGCTTTACATGCGCGACTCCCTGCTCCGTACCACAACCCCGTGAGGTCAGGGAGGGTTTGCCCAGGTAACTCAGCTGACAAGGCCGTGGACCTGAGAGTTGGACGTGTTTCCCTGTGGCTCGCAAGTCAGCCCCCCTCCAGCATCCCGGCCCCCTCCGCCTGCCACCCTTCTGCCCGCCTCATCTCCCAGATAATTCTCCCAGCTGTCGCCCTGCTCCTTAGCTGTAATGTCTCCAGATGACTCTTAACAGGCCCTTTCGCTTCAGGCTCCTTTAATTCCAGGATTCCTCCTCTTACCCTGTAGATAACTTCCAGAAACTCTTTCAGCCCTGTTTTGGAATTCCTTAAATACCGCCAGCTCTGCCTGCTCTTCTTCAGGCCCCGGCTTCACTCTGGGCCCTTACCTTGAACTGCTCTGTTCTTCCCGGGGCGATGACAGATTCCTCCAGGCTGCTGCCCCCATTCTCCCACCCTGCACGGAGCGGCCGGGGTCCCCAGCATGGCCACCCTCCCTGGAGTGGCCACTTTGGAGAATCCAGGCTAACTCCTCTGCCACAGGGTTCCCACGATCTAGCCTCCCCTGTGCCGAATTCAAGCCCCAACGAAAGCACTGGGCCCAGGCTTGTGTCTTTTCCATAAACTTGATGCCTGGTCAATATCTTGGCCCAAAAAAAGCAGTCCTCTGACTTGGGGTAGTCTGGGCGCTTTCCAGCCACTCATTAAAATATTTCCTGATCGGAGTTCTGCGGTAGTAAGGCAGCCGGTGATAATGGCGCCCAAGACGGGCCCCAACATCTGCTTTTCTGAGCTGCCGCCACCTCTGCGGCATGTCAGGCTTAACGCCGAGCACATTTTTCTCCGACGACTCATTGCTTTCTGTGTCTGTCTTGCCGTCCAGATCTTTCCTTTGCAGCCCGTCTTCCCAGCGCCCTGGGAGGCTGCAGGCTGGTGTTTCCAGGCCGGCCGGTGCCAGCTGGGCAGGCGCGGCTCTCGGAAGCCTCCCCAGCACTGGCCAGGTGCACTGTGCTCTCTGCCCAGGGCCTGTGGAACCTCCCCTATGGGGACATTCGCCGTCCTCGTGCGGCTGAGCAGGAGTCAGGGCTGATGTAGGACACAGCCCTGCTGGGAGAGCTTCCTGGGATTCTCATGTCATCGCAGCCTTTGGCCCGCAGCTCTCCTCTGCCCTGTTCCCAGACTTGGCGGGAATGGGAGGTGGGGCTGCAGGGCTGCCAGTTGGGTGGGAAGGAGATGCCCCTGGGAGCCGCTCTGGCTGGGAGATGGAGCCCTGGATCCGTTGGTAATAGTGTCTTCGCCAGGCCGAAAGTTCGGGCCCAAGTCTGTGACTCTGAACTCTGGAGCCGTGGGCGATGGGAGGAGCTCATGGTCCTCATACCTGTTCGTGCTGTCTTGGGAGGCTCCTGGTTGGAAATGTACTGGACACCTGGAAATGGACTTCATCGACCTGCTGAGTGTGGGCCCAGGGAGTGCGGCTGGACAGGGGGTGTGGACTGGTGGGTGATGCCGTGGAAGGCGGTGCTGTGTTCCGCACCCAGCGTGTGGCGCCTCCTGAGGGGTTCATTACCGAGCCATCGCTCGGTTCGAGTCCATGCAGCTGCTTCCGGGTCCCAGCTCAGGGTGTCTGGCCACTTGCACGGATGGCCTCCTGGTCCAGGGGGAAGTGATGTAACCCGCCCCTCCCAGGGGCAGGCAGCCTGTGTGATGTTCTTGTACTCGAGTCACATAAAGGAGTAAAGAAACTCCCCAGCCTCATCCCTGGCACCAGCGCCATCCCCCAGGGTCACCGCGGCCTGGGCTCTGAAGGTGGGGCGCCCTGGGGCGGTAGGAGGAGCCCCGCATTTGAGCGCATTCAGGAAGGATGGATTAGACAGACTTTAATTTGTAACAGGAAATATTCCTATAAACTTCATCTATCACAATGTTTGCTTTGGGACATTTAATAGGTCTTGAACTGTCTCTAGGGGCCAGTTCCCTTCTGTCCCTAAAGCTGTCTTTTCCAGCAAGAATTTCAAGGCAAACACCAGAGATGCCAGTGCTGAGTCAACAGACACCCTGGCCTTGCGTCCACATTTCAGTCCAAAAGGGCAAGGGTGAGGGGACATGGGCCGGCCGAGGGGCCCTGGAGGACGCATGGCATGGGGTGGCCTGCTTCACGCGTCGGACTCTGGGAAACGTGGACGGGCCTGAGACGTTCCGCGTGGTGTGTTTCATGAAGATTGCCCACTTCCTGCCCTGGCTGCTGTGGCTCAGTGGATTGAGCGCAGGCCTTCGAACCAAAGGGTCGCCGGTTCAACTCCCAGTCAGGGCACAGGCCTGGGTTGCAGGTCAGGTCCCCAGCTGGGGGCACACAAGAGGCAACCACACATTGACATTTCTCTCCCTCTCTTTCTCCCTCCCTTCCTCCCTCCCTTCCCCCCTAAGAATAAATAAATAAAATCTAAAAAAAAAAAAAAGGATTACCCACTTCCAAGACAATGACCAAAGTACCTGTGACTGTCTCAAGGTTTTCGGTTGACAGGGAGGGGACACTTGCTTTATTATATAATGCTATCTCCTGCTGACTTTAATTGGCATTTATTATCCCACTAATTTGTTGTCAAAGCAATGCATCCATCACGGAAATGTTCGAAGCGACAGAAAAAGTATAAAGAAGAGCATGGAAATGAATCACAAATCCTTTTCTCGTGTAACCCGTGATGCCGCCGCTGGTGATGTCTGTGAAGTCCAGCCCACAGACTCCTCGAGGGCCACTGCGGTTCACTCAATTGGGCTTCCACGCTCCTTTGTGATCGTTCGAAGCTTGAAATAAAATGAGCGCGTCCCAGTAAACGAGGAGTCGAAGGGAACTTCCTCGGGCTGTGTCCGGTCTGCCCGCCCGGAGCTCCGCCCCTGGCTCAGCCACGAGGCATGATGGCCGTTCTCACCAGCGGTCCCACCTCGCCGGCTGGCCGGTGCGACAAGGCAGGAAAAGGAAGCAAAGGCCTGCGGGATGGAAGGCAGAAGTAAGACTGTCTTTCTTTGCGGACCACGTCATTATTAGGTCAGCTATTCCAAACGTACAGAAAAGCTTCTACAACTAAGAAGAAGGTTTAGCATGGCCACGGGTGTCAAAGTCAACACACAGAAGTCAGTGTATTTCTAGATGGTAGCGTTGGTCACCTGGAAATAGAAATGTTTGTCTAAAGACTTTATTTATTTATATTTTTAGAGAGAGGAGAAGGAGGAAGAGAGGGAAGGAAACATCAATGTGTGGCTGCCTCTCGTATGCCCCCTACTGGGGGCCTGGCCCACAACCCAGACATGTGCCCCGACTGGGAATCGAACTGGCGACCCTTTGGTTCGCAGGCCGGTGCTCAATCCACTGAGCCACACCAGCCAGGGCTGGAAATAGACATTTAAACAACCATTATAATAGCATCGAAATATAAATGACTTAGAGATATAGTTGACCAAATGCCTACGCACTGAAAATGATAAAGTATCACTTAGAGATACTAAGGAAGACCTAAAGCAGTGGAGAGACTTACCATCCTGACGGACAAGGAGAGGATATAGTTCAGCCATCATTTCCTTCTGAACTGATCTGCAGATTCGGTGCCCTGCCAGGGAAAACCCCGGCAGGCTTTTAGTGAGTTCAACACGAACAAAATGATTCTGACATTTATATGAAAATGCAAAGGGCCTAAAATAGCCGAAGCGGTTTGGGAAGGAACATGGGGCGGTCTCCCGCTCTGTGATTTTAGGACGTACTCTGACGCTGAACTGACTGAGGCCACAGAGTCGAGTCCCTAAACAGAGCCGCACAGCCCTGTTCGTTAGGTTTCTCACCAGTGTGAATCAGCAGCGAGAGTTTAGTGTTCGTCAATAGAAAGGGGAACCCGGACCCTGCCTTCCCATCGTACATAAAAATTAAGGTGGGTCTGCTGACCCCAAGAAAGAAGATACCTGTTGAGAGGGGCTGCTGGTGGACGACCGGGCTCACATTTAAAAACAGAGATTTGTCCTTCCGCTCATTGACCCACTCACTGGTTGATTCTGGCATGTGCCCTGACCGGGGATCGAACCCTGAACTTCGGTGCATCAGGGCGATGCACCAACCATTGGAGCCCCCCGGCCGGGGCCAGCAGCTGTTGCCAAACAGGGTCTCTCCCGCTCCCTTGGCATCAGGTGGAGTGGCTTGCGGGGGCAGAGGGCCTGTTCCCAGATGGTCTTCCCGCGGGGCTGGCAAGTTGGTCTGGCTGTTGGCTGGAGCTCGGCTGGTTTCTCTTTCCTCCGGCCCCTCCGAGGGGCCGCCCCACTTCCTCACAGCATGGTGTCTGGGCCCGAGTGACACAGTACCTGGAACCTACCGGTTTCTTAAGGCCTCGATCCATAAGCTGGCACATATCCCTCCTGTCACGTTTCGTGGGTCGTGCAGGCCCAGGGCCACCTCGACGACGGGCAGGGGACCTAGACCCCGCCCCCTGACGGGCAGCTGCAGGGTTCAAGGCCACTTTGGAATGACCGAATTTAGATTAGTGTTTGCGGTGAGTAACATTGAGTGTGACTTCGAGGACACACCCCTGGGACGTCTTCCAGAATACGGGCGCATAGAGAGTGACGAGCGGGTGGGCCCTTGGCCACCTGCCCGCTCTCAGCCCCTCCCCCGCTGTGACCCCTTCCGGCCGGGTGCCGTGGGCGTGCGTGACTGGGTGCGACCTCGGGCCACACAGACACTGCTTGTTATTTCGGCGTGAAGCGATGCGCTCTAGGAAAGCTCCTGAGACCCGTTTCACGTACGGGCACGTCTTGCCATCTTCCTGTGTCTGGCCGTCCCAGTCCCCCCGTCCTGTCCAGCCTCTGCCGAGCAGTTACCCAGCTCCCGGCCGAGCGGCGTTTGCCTTATGTTCAGTTCCCTGCCCGAGTGGTCCCGCAGGGTTCAGGCCTGACAGGGCACGGGGAGAGCCACGTCCACGTGCCCACGTGCTAACGGGGTGCTGCAGAATTGTCCCTGAAGGCGTCCTCTCCCAAACACACCTGCAGTCTGGTTGGCTTTGTCCAGTGGCTGGTGGGTCAGTCCTTCGATCACTGTGCTGAGGGTCCACTCTGGGCTCAGCTCTCTTCTCCCCAGGACCCCTCCAGCCAGTGCGTGTGGAGGAGGACGTGGTGTGGGCAGGCCGGGGTGGGTGCTGGTGTGACGCAGGAAGTAAGAGGTCTGGCACTGTTTATGGGGCGGGGGGGGCCTTGCTGGCCTCGAGCTTGTGAAGTGAAGGGTCTCCTGTGAGAGCCACTTCAACTTGTCATCGTCACCTGGGGGACAAGCAGGGACCTGAGAAACCAAAGCTGTTCGGACTGCTAATTTCATCTGCTGTCCACGGCTTCCCCTGACATCAGACCTCTCCATGGCTGGGAAACCCAGGGGTTTTGGGGTATCCCAGTTCCTGCTTCCACAAAGCATGTCAGTCTATTTGGTGCTGAGGCCAGGAGTCCGCGCCGCTCTGGGGGGACCGGCCAGCAGTGGATACTCTGGTCACTGCAGCCAGGCTTGCCCGCACCCTCGACGACAGGGGTTAGTCCAGAAGTGGTGTGGCCCCTGCGCTCGGGGGCAGCAGGCCTCGTGGGACATTGCTGAGTGAATGGACCCTGAGTGAATGGACGGAGCTCCCACTGCCCCTGCTCAGCCTGATTGGCAGGTGCTTCCCATCCGTTTCAACTCCCATGTGAAGCTGGGGCTGTTCTGGAACTCCCTCCCCAGGTGCCAGGCCTGGTCTGGGCCCTAGATGTACCGGGCCCTCTGCCAGTCTGACCCCAGCCGGCCTGACGGCAGCTGGCCAACCCTCTGGGCCCCCGGGAAGTGGGTGGAGCTGGGCAGGGCCTGCCGCCACACAGCCGCCCCCAACACCAGGGCGGAATCCAGCACCTTTGCCATCCCCAGCCCTCCCACCAGGACACAGAGGAAGATCACCCCCGAGGCAGGGCTCACCGGGTTCCCCTCGGCACTCCTGGGCTCCGCTCCTGGGCCGGCACTCGCTGGTGGCACCCACGTGCCCAGCCCGCCTGCCCGTCTGCCCGCACCCCTCCATGCCTGCAGGGTGGCTGCTTTCTGCTGTGTCTGTGGCCCTTCATGGAGTGACGGGGGGAGTGACACGCATAGTCACTTGTCTCCATACAGGTGGACAGGTGGCTCCCACAGCCCTGGTGGCACTCAGTGGGTATGGAGAGAGGCTGGGTACACCCCTGACTTCCGGAGGCTGGTTGGGAGGTCCCCCTTGTCCCTCGGTGTGACGTTTCCTCCCGGCTTGCAGCGTGGGGCCGTGGTCCGGTCTGCGGCACCCACGGCCATCGGGGCAGCAGGAGCCAGGCCTTTCTGTGTGGCCGGGCTGCCCCTCGACTGGGACCTCCCCGTGATGCCCCCCTGGGCGGGTGCATCACCTGAGCCTGGAACCTTCTGCCTGGCCCCGTGCTCCCAGGCGGGGCTGCGGGCTCCCTGGCTTCCCCTCTCCCCCTCCTGCGGCCCTCCTGCCCAGCCACTCTGTGCGAGTCACTGTCCCTTGTGGGGTCCTTGTGGGCAGCGTGATTGACCTTCAGGTAACGGTGTGTGAGTTCAGGGCTCACTTCTCACCGGGAGGGGTCACCAGGCTGGACTGCGGGTGGCCTCACGCTGGGTGGTGGCCTTGGAGGGCACCCAGCCAGCATCTGGCCACAGCATGGGGGTGATGTGGAGGTGCCAGGTGTGGGACCCCTGGGGCCACCTGAATAACAGGAGACGGGAGGCCACTGCCCGGGGGAGCAAGTCTCAGGCTGACAGGGAGAGCTGCCTCCCACCGCGGCCCATCCCTGGTTACGTCGTGTTCACAAGTAGGGTGGGGTCCCCCCACCCGCATCAGCTGGGATGTCTCCATGAGGTCTCCTACCAGTGACGCGTCCGTCAAAGCTTCTCAGAGCCCCTGGCTTTGTGGCTGGGAAAGGAGAGCTGCCAGGCTGGGTGAGGACGAGGACGGGGAGGGGATGACTAAGGACATTGGGAGTTGGGACAGGGCCCAGTGGCACCTGTCCCCAGGCCCTGCTGGTGGGGGGGGGGGGGCTGGGCAGCAATTCCCCTCTGTCACCCTGTCTCCTTGATCCTGCCTCACCACCCCCTCCCCCCGGGGGACTGGGGACACCGAGGATGTCTAATCGCTGAGTGCACCCTGCCTGTCACCCCAGATGCACCCCCAAAGGCACTGAGCCAGAGGGTGGTTGGTGGTGGCCATGGAGTGAGACACAGGCATCCCACAGCGCTGCACCCTCCGGTCCAGAGGGTTAGGGAGGCCGCCTCGGCCAGGGGAATGGTCAGGGGAGTGGTTGGGGTCGAAATCCTTGAGAAATAAGTTTATCAGCTGAAACTTCAGGATGATGGTGCTCCTTCCTTCCTTCATTCACCCACCCACCCTCCCCAGCTATCCAACCCAGCTATCTGTCCATCCAGCCACCATCCATCCATCTGTCCGTCCACCATCCATCCGCCATCCATGTACCATCCAGCCATCCCCCACTTGGAACCAGCGGGGTTACCTCCCACACGGGGCCACGTGGAGGCCGGTGTGGAGGTGGGGGTGGGGGCCTTAGCCTTCTGCCTCCGAGAGGCATGAGGTGGGGACTAAGGGGGGCGGCAGGGAAGCAGCTGTGCTGCCGTGGGCTACACTCGGCGGTGATCGCCGGGCCCCTGGCTGCCGTGGTTCACAGCCCAGTGGGGCGGTGCTCCCCGCTGGGGTTTAGGGGCCCCACCACTGTGCTGACTGGAAGGGAGGCGGGACTAGGTGGATCGGAAGCTGAGGGCGGCTCTGCTCCGGCAGGACCCAGACGGTAGCTGGCTGAGTGAGGGTCCCTCCCTTTTGTGCAGGTGGTGGGCTAGGCGTCATCTACGGCCCCCTAGAACTGAAAGTAGGCAGTTCTGAGAATCCGAAGATGGAAACCCTGGTGGCTGTTCAGCGGGCTCTTACATTTTTCCTGGAATACAGTGATGGGGACTTTGGACGGTGCAAGCACGCCCCTCCCCTTCCCCTCTGGTTGGCTGGTGCTGCCAGCCCGCCGCCCCACTGTGCTGCAGAGCTCGCAGCAGACGCTGGGTGGGGTCTGGCCCTGTGCCCAGGCCTGGCTACAGCCCTGCCGGACGGGCCACAGAGCCCCAGGGTGGGGAGGCCTGGGGATCCCACCGTGGCCACAGTGTCCCTGACGGAGGGGCCAGCATGGTTCTGCTGGGGTGCTGGGACCCCAGCTGCCCACCCCTCTCACCCAGAGGCGGTGCCTGGAACCCGGGTCTTGAGTGTCCTGTGTCACAATGGCCACGGCTGTGCACGTTGAGTGGTGCAGGCAGGCCTGTGGGCGGGGCCGTCCAGGTGGCCACAGGGCAGACACAGGCCCCCGGCCAGATCAGCACAGGTTCCCAGAGACCCTGGGTCACTGAGGGAAGGGGGAGGGGGGGTCGAATTGACCTTCTAGAGAGATAAAGGCAATGTTATGCTCTGACCCCACCCTTCCCAGGGCCCGGGTCTGGGGCAGCGGGAGAGGAGCAGCCCCGTGAGAGCCCCCTGGATTGTAGGCAGCAGGGGCTGCAACTCCGGCTTGGGGGCCACTCGGACTGGGGGGGGGGCCTGAGGGGAAGGTCACCCCCTGCTGGGACAAGTGGGACCCGGAGGAATGCTACAAGTTCCAAGGCCCAGAGAGCAGGTTCTGGGAAACCACAGCCTCCTAACCGTGCCTCAGGGTGGGGGGACACGCCGTGTGGCACTGCAGGACAGGTGGCCTGTGCGTCACAGCCATCCTTACCAACAGCAGGTGCTTTCGAGCATGCGTCGTTCATTTAGAGAGGAGCAGGAAATGGAGTGGAGTTCAAGCCCAAGGCCCGAGGCAGGCCCTGGCGCGCCCTGGGGCCAGAGCCTGGCTGCCTCCCGGCCTCTCCCCAGCTCCTTCTGCAGGTGGCGGGCCGTGTCCTCGGCGGGCAGCGCCTAGGGGAGGTGGGGCTCTTAGGACAAGTTGAAGTGGCACTCACCTTGTCATCATCCCTCACACCTGCCTGTCTTGGCCCTGCTGTGACCATGTGTGATGATGGATGACAGCCCCGCCCACAGGGCAGGCTCCGCCCACAGGGCAGGCTCCTCCCCCTGGCCTACTGCTGCTCCCAGTTCCCCCTGGGACCAGAGGGGTGAATGATGAAACCCTGGAATTGCGGTCTGGTTGCTGCTTTGTTCTGCAGGCCCACATGCTGCCCCCGGCACCAGGCTCCAGGGCTGGGGGTGGGAGGCACCGAGGTCAGCAGGTGCCCAGGGCCCCCTGTCCCTGAGTGTCCCTAGGCCCTGGGGCCGGTGGTGTGCTGGCAGCATTGGCTGGAGGGCCAGTTGGGGCGTTCAGGTTTCACTTTGGCCACACACCCTTGCAGCTTGAGGTGACGACCCCAGGCCCTCATCCCGTGTGCCCTGCTTTACTCCCTCATCCCCTCCCAACCGCAGGCTGGCCGCTGGGGCTCTGCCTGTGCGCAGAGGAGCGGTCTGCCCGGGGGTGGGGGTTCCACTTGCAAAGGAAGCGGCTGCTGGGCCCGAGAGGCCCCGGCCACTGTCACCCGTCCTTGCTCCGAGCACTGAGCAGAGGCGGGCAGGGGCCAGCCAACCTCAGAACCACTTCACATTCCTGCTGACACAGCCACCCCTGCCCTGGGTGCCGCCCCCGGCAGCAAGCCTGTTCCCTGGCAACCCGCCGTGTCCGGGGCTGGCTGGCTGCGGGGCCGTCCTTCTCTGCAGGGCTGTGGTCTCGGTCCTGCAGCTCTGCCTCTGCCCGCCGGGCCGCGGAAGCCCGCTGGTGGTCGAGCTGCGGTCTCTCTGCGTGGCCACATTTCGTGTCCTGCAGCTGTGCGGTGAGGGGGCGGCAGTGCGCCCCCTTCTCCTGGTCTTAGCTCTGGAGGAGCCGGGGCTGCTGGTGTTCAGAGGTGATCGTGGCAACGGCTGTCAGCAAGACGCAGAAGTCCTCCCCCTTGGGTGGTGGGGGGACGGACCCGTCCCTCCGTCCGTTGTCCGTCCTGCTTGGTGTCCTCTGAGGTGTCACTGCAGTTGTCCCTGCGCCTCTTTCCTGGGTCTTGGTGCTGCCTTTTGGGCACGTGGCTGTAGGACCTCAACTGCGCGTTCCCAGATCCCTTCCCCCGCCTGCTTTAAAGATGGCCTCCGTGTCCACTCTATCCCGGCTCCGTGGCGGGACCTGCTGCCAAGGGCGCCAAGGCCAAGTCTGGCTCATCGGGCTCTGCGCTGCGCAGCTGGGAGCGGGGCGAGGGGCCTTCCCCGCCTGTCCCAGAAGACGTGGTCTCCTCCAGGCCACAGGCAGGCTCCTGACTCTGGGAGCCGGGGGCGGAGATTCTGCAATTCTGTAATTTGGGCTGAGCGGAGCCGGCCTTTCCCCTGGAGGGTGGCTCCCTTGTCACAGGCAGGCTGGGAGCACTCTGGGGCGGGAGCGGGCTGGTTTGGGGGAAGTGAGGGAATGCTGGGAGCCTGGCGCTTGCCCAGCCCCTGGGAGAGCCGGAGAGGCAGGGTCACAGGGCACCCAGACGTCAGAAGTCTCCCCACAGATGCCTCTGGAACCCGTGCTGCGGGTCCCAGCCCTGGCATGTAGCCCAGACCCTGCAGCAAGGAGCCCAGGCCCCCCTCTCACCACCAGCTCTGTGGGACTGTGCCTGGTGCAGACTCACCTGCCCCCAGACCCTGGCCGCAAAGGGGTCTGGGACACTTAGTTTCAGCTCCCAGGCCCTGCAGAGCAGGAAGGCCTGGGGCAGCCTGAAAGGGGGCGTGCTGCCCCACTCGGGTGACCCCACCGACGGCAGGCTCCACAGCAGCACCGAGCTCACTGCGGGACCCCCTGGGTGCGCTGTGAGTCTCAGGCAGAGATTGCCGGGCGGAGCACGGGGGCAGCACCATTGGTTGCTCACCCACCGAGTGGGAGAGACCGTGGAGAAGGTGCTGCTGGCTGAGCTCTGGGCACTGGGGCCAGGCTGGGGGCTGTAAGTGGAGCCCCTGTCACTGTCCTTGGGCAGGACATGCCTCACCATTGTGGTGGGGCTGACACTGGGCTCGGCACACCTGTCCCAAAGTCGGGCTGTTTCCCAGCAGGGCTGTCATCCTGATGGAGGAGCCAGGGCTCCTGGTTTCTTGAGAGACCGTCCTTGAAGGGGACAGGGCACGGCGTAGGTGGGCGGCTCCCCGTCCAGGGCAGGATGGCCCACGGAGGACCTGTGCTGCCGGCTTTCCCTCGGCCACCTGCCGTGGCTTTTCTAAAACATAAACACACTCTTGCAGCCCAGGGAGGCCCTGGCGGCAGGCGGGGTGGCACTGGGCCTGGAAAGGTCTGGTGGCCTTTTCAACTTGTTGCAACAGCGGCCTGTAAACAGGTCCCGTAAGCTCCCGCAGAACAGCTTTGCCGCCAGCAATCGAGAAAACAGGGCCTCGGGCCTGCACGTCTGGGAAGAACATCACGGGCAGGATCCTTTGTCCCTCCCCTGGCCACCGCCAGTGTTGGCACCGAGTCTCAGAGATGAGCCAGCGCTCGGCACGGTGTCACAGCGGCAGGTGAGCCAGCGGCTGGCACGGCTGTCTCTTCCCACGGTCAAGTCCAGGCCTGGGGCTGTGCCGCGCGCCTGTGCCGGCCTCTGCCTCTCGTGTCAAGGGGACCAGCTTTGGTGGGGGCCGCGGGGGGCAGCGGGCGGGGTGGCCAGGGCTGCACCCTTTGGAGGTGCTGCAGATGTGCCAGGGGCTGGCCACACTCCCACGGGGCTGGGCTCTGGGCTGCAGCCCGGCCCCACCCAGGGAGGTCGGAGGGGTGGCCTGTGGGGGCCAGCCTGGACCGCGCGTGCTGGGCCCTCGCTCCATCTCACCTGGCAGTTTCCTCACCGAGGCGGGAAATCCTTTTCCTCAGATGGGTGGTCTCTTTAGTAAGCGACAGAGGATGGCCACATGGCCGAGCTGTAGTGACGATGCCTCTGGAGGCAGGGGACTCAGGACTCTGGGACCTGGGGACACTGTGGAGGGGGCCGTGCTTTGTGACAGACAAGAGCGGCTTCCCTTTCCCGCCACCCAGTCTCCGCATGTGCCCTCCCCAGCCTGGCTTGTCATGCCTGGCAGGGGGGCAGCGGGGCACAGGGTGCCCCTCACACCACCCTCTGGCCCCATCCACAATGCTGGCCCTCCCAGGCACAGGGCCTCGGTCCGTCTTGTCTGGACAGGCAGTGAGGCCGCATGGCCACCTGCACCCCCACCCGCGCCCCCACATGCTCTGACCGTTGTGCCAAGCTCCAGGGACAGCAGCCGGCTGCAGGATTCCTCAGAAACCGATGAATGGGGAACCGGCATTGGCGGTCCTTTCTCACCTGAATCTCCCACTCTTGTTAAAAAAGTGGGACTTTGCTCTGAGTCCCAGGCACATAGGCTGGTGAGCTGATACGCTGAATAGTTAAGGGGGGCCAGGGACCCAAGGCGCAAACTTGGGAGCAATGGATGCTGACCTTCTGGTAGCAGGTGTCAGACTTGAACGCAGCTTGGTGTAAGCATTATTGGCTTGGGCAGGTGATCGCTCCTTCTTCAGGTACAGCTTGATCTAGGAGCCCAGACAACTTGGTGGGAGTCTCTGTGTTCTGAGACAGGTCTGCCCCCATCCCGGAGATGGCTGCCTGCAGCTGCAGACTCGGGGTCCATGAGTGGCCACAGCAGGGCTCAGAGACTCCCTCCTTCCCAGAGGGCAAGTTGTAGGATGGAGCTGCCTTGGCCTGGTCCAGTCTTCTGCCCATCCAAAACAAAGCACCTGGGACTGGGTGGTGCTGTGCTCTGATTGGCTGGGTGAAGCTCAGGTGCCCCAGTGGCGTGGGCGTGGCTAGCCACACCACACCCACCTGAGGGCCCACGGCCGGGTTCCCCAAATATCCAGGGCAGCTCCCCAGCTGCACGTGTGCTGTGTCACTGAGTCCAAGTGTGGGTGCGTTTCCACCACCGGGACCCCGAGGGGCCTCTTGTTCGTGGTGACATCTGCTGGACTTTCCTCGTGAAACCGGCTTTGTTTAGGGCGGGCACTCGGAGGCCATTTTTGGGCCGGGAGGCAGTTGAGCTCTGCAGTCGGTGTGTGTCTTCCGTGGGACGCCAGCATGTCTCCTGCCCTGCTCCGAGGAGCCCTGGAGGAGGGTCGGGAAATTTTGGGAAGGGGTGCAGGGACCAGCTCCTCCCTTGCCCTCGGTTCTGCACTGCCTGGCAGGCCGGCGCGGTCTCCCGTTCCGGCAGAACAGAATAAAGCTGTAAACCCTCGAAGCTCCACCCCTGCGCCCTTTTGAAAGGCCCTTTGAAACATGCAACACCTGACCTTTTAGTCAGGGGCGCTGACCGCTTTCCCCTTAGGCTGTCAAGTAGAAAGTGACAACAGCCAACACGACAGTAGCCGTCCGGTGCGATGCCGTCTTGAACCATAAATGTACAGGTCGCAGAATAATAGTTGCATCTTATGGGCCCCTCGTGTACGAAGGTTGCGTCTGATTGGTTAGTTCTTGGTTCCAGAAATCCTTATATGCTAAGTATAGGCACCTGAGTCTTTAAAAAGTCACTTTGGAGCAAAAGGGGTAGGTAATTACTATTATTTTTTGTAATCAATCAAAATTATCTTTTTTGTGAGATTGGCAAAAAAACATGGCTTTTGGTGGGCTGCAGAATTTTCATGATTAGTCTGTGCGCCGTGAGGTGAAGAGGGTTGGAGCCGCCGCCCTCAGCTGCCGGTGCGGGGTAGGGGGGAAGTCGCGTTTTCCCTGCCCCGGTCTCCGTCGGGGATACCCTGCGCCCCGGCCTGGCCTGCCGCTCTCCCTCGCGGCCTCTGGGAGGCGCAGGGCAGATTTTGTGAGTTGTTGGTCACTCGCAGACCCAAGCTGTCCTCCGCAGCCCCGCAGCCAGCCGGATCTACCCGGCCTTCCAGCCGCGGCTGGGGGTGCGTTTCCTGAGGCTGCGGGAAGAGGTGTCTGGAGCCTGGGGCGGGGAGGGGAGGGTGTCTCGCGTGTAGCCCTTGCCGGCTGAGAGCTGGGGAAGAAAAGCAGTGTCGGCTCCGGGTGGCCGTCGGCGGAGCACGCAGGCTCTGCTTCCGGCGTGTGGACCTGCAAGGGGACCCGGGCTGCCCACCCGGACTTGTTCGTTTCTCCCAACTGGGATCCCTGCCCGCACCCGGCACCGGCTTCCGGGGCGGCTCCGAGCTGGTTTCCGGTGCACCTACCACCGCCCACCCACGCTCCTGCACAAGCCTGTGGCTAACGCCCATCTCCCCTTTGTCCTTTCAGCTCAACCAGCAGATCTCCTGAAGGTTCTAGATTTTCAAAACCTGCCCGACGGAATAACCAAGACGACAGGCTTTTGCGCAACGCGGCGATCTTCCAAAGGCCCGGATGTTGCTTACAGGGTCACGAAAGATGCCCAGCTCAGCGCGCCCACCAAGCAGCTGTACCCTGGTAAGAGGTGCAAGGCGGCGTGTGCCGGTGGTGGGGCAGGGGTGGGCGAGTCTCCTCTTCCCGCCTCCAGCCAGGAGCCTGGCGGGAGCCTGCTGGGGTGGCGAGAACACACTTGCTCCTCCAGGATGCCTCTCTCGTGAGTCCCGCTTGATCTAATGAGAGGGAAAGCCCAGCCCCGCTGTCATTGTCCACCACCCAAGGTGGATGCGGGGGGCCTCGCTGTCCCCACCCCTCTTCCAAGCAGGTGTGTGTCCATCATAGACAGGCTGCCAACACCCCCGATGCATCAAGGGGATGTGGGTTCCTGGGGACGAGGTTAAGGGAGCCCTGGGGGTCGTGGGAAAGGACATGCTTCCAGACAGAACCTGATGGGGGGCAGTGACACCAGACACAGGAGTCCCACGCTGCTCCTCCCAGCCAGAGAGTGCAGGCTTTTCACGAGAATTGATTGCCAAGGGCCAGAGCTCTGCTTCTAATTACCGACCTGGAGCGGCAGGCAAGTTGTCCCTGCCGCCCTCCCTGCCACCCAGCCGTGGGAGCAGTATTCCACACCTAGAGTTAATTACGCTCTCGGGGCTTGTCTGGACGAGGGTGGACAGGCCAGTGATTGATAACCTTTCCCCACAGCCTAAAGGAGCCCATCTCCCAGATTCAGATCAGAAAGGGCCTGGGGGCCTGGGGGCAGCACACCCCCCTCGGGAGCCTGCCAAGATTATGGGAAGGCTGTGCACACCGTCTTTCTGCTGCCTTGACCGTGACCCAGGCTGTGCTCAGGCTCTCCTTTGACAAGTCATGCTCCCTGCTCATCCCTTGTCCCCATAGGGCCCTGGAGGACACACCCCCCATTGTGGGTGCTGCAGAGTCCTCCTCTGGCCCCTCCCCCCACCAGTTGGTACCCCCGCTGTCCTGTCCATCATCTGCCCTTTCTAAGGACATCGCTTTGGGTTGGTGACATTGCTCGGGCACCGAATTCCTCCAAGATCTCTTAGGGAACCCACCTTTGGGTGCCTGAGTCACCCTGGGGTCAGCTGGCCGGCCTCAAGACTGTCTCCTCATCATTGTAGGCCAAGGTCACTGCCAGGCCCCTGGGTCACTCCCACAAGGACAGTGGGGTCTCAGTGCCCATGCATCCAGAGATGCGCTTCTTGACCTTTTGGGGCTCACTCGTGGCTTTGGCCAGAGTTGCCTGCTTCCTGCCCGTGTCTCCAGTTTGGAATTCCCGTCCCGGGGAGACGGAGGGTGCTGACAGCCGGGACTGTGGTGGCTGCATGGTGGGAGCAAGGCCCGCGGTGCTGTGCCTGCCCAGTGCTGCCACAGTAAAAGGCTGGATGGTGCAAACAAGGCGTCTTACCTTGGCGCTGACCTGTGGTCCGTTGCTGACGGTTCCTGTCATCTGACCCCTGTCACCCAGGTCAGGGCCAGGGGCAGGACATGCCCACTGGACTTTGGGTCCGTGCACCCGTCTCCCTCTTGCGTTTCCCTGTGGCAGGAGGGCCCCGGGGCTCTCAGAACACAGGCTGGTCATTGGAGGTCAGGGAGGGATTGCCGGGCAGTGCGGCACAGGGTTCTTTAAGCCCGCTTTTCCCTGAGCTCGCAGATGAGGACCCGGTGAGGCTCCTGCAGGGCCCTCTAGCCTTCGTTAGCTTACGTGGTGGGTGGGTCCACGAGTTGCAGTCCCTCGGTGCAGCCTCTTGCGCCGGAGGTCGCTTCCAGCCTGTGGATGTGGGCCCTTCTGCGGGTCCCCAGGCGCCGAGTCGGGGAACTCTGAGGGGCATCCTCAGAGGTCCGCGCAGTGTGACTCTGTGTACCCTGACCTGATGGAACCACACAGCTTCTCTGTTCCTTGGAGCCTCAGAATAACACGCCCCTTGTCACCTCTTGACTTTGGTGCCCGTCCCCAGAGGGTGGCCGAGTCTGGCGGCGTCTGGGACACCCGTGTCTGATGGGCAGAGAAGGGACAGCGTGGCCCAGTGGCCACAGCACAGCTGGGGGTGCGGTGGCCCCTCCTCTGTTCCTGTGTCAAGGATTGAGGTCCTCTCTCTATTTTGTCCTCCACCTGCTAATTTCGGGGTGCTGAGACTCCCTTCCTGTCTGGGATCCGAGGCTGGGCTGGACATGGTGACTTCCCCCGGCCCCTTTGGCCGTTACCCTGGGCTTCCCTCCATGGTGGGTCTGGGGCTGCAGCATCAGCCACCCTCCAGCAGAGCACCCTGGCTTAGTAGGTTTCAGTGTAATAGCATGTGCACACAGTAAACACCTACTGTATACCACCACTGCTCCAGGGCCCGTGGGCCTCAGCCCATGTGAACAGGACTTGACGTGAGGAAGCAGCAACGGCCTCTTGCCGAGCCCGCCCCCATGGTGACATTTCTCTGAGAAATAAAGTCCGCAGTGATGGTGGCAGCTCCATGGCCCCAGCCCGTGGTGGCGAAGTGTGCCAGGATCCGGCTCCTGTCAGGACTGGGGGGGTCCTCTCTCGAGGGGCTGTAAGTCTCACGCTGTGCCTGGGCCTTTCCTTACTGCACCTCAGCCAGGGCTGGGGGCCTCACCCAGCTCTCCCAGCCGGCCTGTAGGGGACACTGGGTTTCACTGCTGGGAGCAGCTCTGTCCCCTCCCCCGAGCTGCCCTGGCACGATCTCTCCACCCTGGTCCTACGGTGCACACAGAGGCCACAGCAGGCGCTCTCCTCCGCCCCTAGGGAGTCTCAGGACACCCTTGGCCTGGTGCTCTGGATGCCCCATTGGCCCCTGCATGGCACCCGCACCACTGACCACAAGCAGAGGTCCGCTGCCCAGTCACGTGGCAATTCTGCCAGCAGAGGGCATCCATGGATAGCTTCCTTGCTGGGCTTGCATGCTGGGCCATCTGGTTGACCTTCTTACCTTCTGAAAGGAACAGCTGATAATGGCTCCTTTCCTCCCCGTGCGCTGAGCCAGGTCCACCGCCCTCGCTCACACCACTGAGCGTGAGCGGCTGCCGCGCTGGCTCTGCCCCTTCCCTGCTCAGTGTGTCTGCCTGGCCCCTGTGGGCGCTGCTCCTCCTGGCCGGTGCTGAGAAGCACACTGGCCCTGGCTGCACCCCACGCTGATTATCCCCCGAGCTCCAGACGCTCTGTGGGCCCCCGGGCTCTCGACAGAGTTGCAGATCTCGCACAGTGGCAGGAGAGTCGAGGGGTTGCCTGGGCGGGGTGCGGAGGGGTCTGGAGCTGTGGGGCGGGGCCCGCTGGGTTCTGGCTTTTAAGGAGCTCGAACGGTTCCTGGCCTGTGTTGCAGGGACGCCCCCACCCTCCACCACCACAGGCTCCTTCCTTTGCTTGTTTCGCTCTTTGTTCTCTGTTTCTTTCTACTTCTTTTCTGTTTTGCTCGTGAACTAGGAAATGGCCAAAGTGCAATTCCAGTTGACCCCCTGCCTCTTCCTCTTGCCCCCACGGCCGTCAGAGGGTGCCGAGTAAGACACGCCCCGCCAGGCCCAGCTTTAGGCACTACAGGGGGCGGGTGGGGGGGTGCGCCAGAGATGCACCTGAAACAGCCCCGTCCCCAGGAACTCACATTCTGGGAGGTTCTCACGAGGACTTATGCACAGATGTTTTAAAGCGTCGCAAATGAGAAGACAGCATGGGAGGCTCATGGCTGGAAGGACCAGTTAGCTTTGCATTTGACCCAAGCCTCCAAGAGGTCAGGCTTGGCTGTGTGGGGGTAGAAGGGGCTGCAGGAACCATTTGATCAAGGGGCAGCTGTGCAGCCGAGGGCCGATTGCCCGGGCACACAGCGGGTGGCCAGGCCCCAGGGCGGGCTGGGGTTGGGCTGCGACCTGTACATGGGGTTGGCGGGGGGGCTCCCTGGCGGCCTCTCACCTCTGTCCTCCTTTGCAGCGTCCGCGTTTCCTGAGGACTTCTCCATCCTCACCACTGTGAAAGCCAAGAAGGGCAGCCAGGCCTTCCTGGTCTCCATCTACAACGAGCAGGGCATTCAGCAGATCGGCCTGGAGATGGGCCGCTCCCCGGTCTTCCTCTATGAGGACCACACGGGGAAACCGGGGCCGGATGATTACCCCCTCTTCAGGGGCATCAACCTGTCCGACGGCAAGTAAGTGGGCACCCCCCAGCGGCCCAGTCCTGCTGGGGGGTCTGGGCAGGCCCCCCAGAGCCCACGGGCAGGCAGGGGCCTTCCAGCGAGCCATGCTTTCACGGCAGCAGGTGCCCCAGGTGTGCACCAGGCGGAGTCAGCCCTGGGCTTGGAGTCCTGGGTGCTGGGCGCTGGGTCCTGCTCTTTCTTGCCCCTGGGACCCTGTTTCCCTGGCACAGTGCACAGCAGCACACCAGACACCAGCCTCTAAGTTCAGAGGGGACTCAGGAGATGGTGTGACTGTACCCGACTTGCTCTGCGGAGGATTTAAGGAATCCTGGTGGGCACAGACACATTAGGTGCGGGAAGGAATGATGCAAATCAGGTGGGCCTTCCCAGGAGGCAGTCGGGTGCATACCTAAACCCCGGCTGGTTGGGAGTCGCCTCGGCGGGGGCCCACAGTCTGAGGCCACAGGCCAGGAAGACCTTCAGGGCACATTGCGTGGGTTTCACATAGAGCCTGGGTCCCATTCTTCCCCGTCAAACTCAGTTGCTCCATTTGCTGTCGGGTTCAGGTGGTCCACGTAAGGCTATACCCCCGTGTGTCCTTGCCTGGGCCCCACTGGCAACCGCACTGCTGGCTTCAGGGCCTGTGGCTTCGGACCGCAGACCTGGGCTGGGAGATGGGGCGTCGGAGGCTCCCAGAGGGTGGGGGCTCCTCTCGTGGTGGTGCGTGTGTGGCTGGGACTTTGCAGAGGCTCTGCCCCACCGCAACGGTGCGGGAAACGGGGCTCCTTCCTAGGGACCCCAGTCATGGGCCATGGGGTTGCCTGTGCCGGCGCTCTGTGACCGCCCCCTCCACCCGCCCCGGCTGTCTGTTTCTCTGCAGGTGGCACCGAGTCGCGCTCAGTGTCCACAGAAAAAACGTCACCTTGATCCTGGACTGCAGAAAGAAGGTCACCCAGTTCCTCGACCGCAGCGACCACCCCATCGTAGACACCAATGGCATCGTCGTGTTCGGCACCCGGATCCTGGATGAGGACGTGTTTGAGGTGAGCAGGGGGGCCGGCTGCCCCCCTCGCCGCCCGGACAGACGCTGGCGAGCGACCACTGCCTGGAGGGAGCCGCTGCGGCTGCTGTCGGGGGGCCTGTCTCCTCCGTTGGGGATGGCTGGCATGCCGCCATGGCCGTGGTTTCTGTTGGTCTGAGGCCTCTGCTGTGTCCTAAGGGGTGTTTGCGGCCTGTGGGGATGGAGCGGCCCCATGAGAACAGTGGGGGCCACCCTCATCCAAGGGGACCAATATCCGTGTCTTCGGGGACCAGCTTGGGCAGGACTCTGGCCTTCCGACATCCTAGGGCCATCAGGGTGGATGTAGGGGGCAGAGCTCGGCCAGCGAGTGGAACTTGAGGAAAACAGGTGTGGCCACGATTCAGCGCTGCTCTAAGTCCGTGGTGCCCACTGTGCCCAGCCCGGAGCCTGGCTTTTCTAGAAAAGTCTCAGGAGCTGGACAGAGTGGGCCCTGGGAGCCCCACTCCAGAAAGCCCCCTGGAGGCCCGCAATTCTCTCCTTCACCGACGCGGGCTCAGCATCAGACAGCATGAGGGACTCGCTCGTGCTGCTGGGGGAGGCGACCGCTGCCAGCGCCCAGTGCTCCCGGGTGCTGGGGTGCATCAGACCCCTGGCACCTGCAAACGGTCAGACCCCTCGGGGGTCTGCTTCCCAAGGGGCTGCAGCGGGCCTTGGAGCCTGCATCCCAGAAGGCACATCGGCGACTCCTGCTGGCTTCCGGCTTTTACACGCCACGCTGTGGAGAGGGCTGAGGTATGGAGATCGCCCGGTGGGGTGGTCTCCGGGGGCCACCCCCAGCTCTCTGATCCCAGAGGCGGGGCAGGACGGGCATGTTCCCGCCCGAAATCCTCGAGGGCTCACATGCTTGGCCACGTTCGAGTGTCTACATTCAAGTGTCCACGTTCGAGTGTCCACGTTCGAGTGTCCACGTTCCAGTGGCCTGATTGCGTTCGGCCAGCCCCCACTTCTCTGGGGCTCATGCAGAGGTGGGGCCCCGGGTCTGTGCATCCGCTTGGTGGTGGGGCTGCCAGGCTGGACGTGTGCTGGCCCAACCCCGTGGCCCTGCCGGGGACACTGGGTGGGGGAGGATGCAGTGTGATTCCCCCCGTCCCGCTTTAGTGGGACTGCTGACGGCCGTTCAGGCTCCAGGGTCTGCCGGAGGCTTGTATTTCTCTACATCTCGATGGGGCCCAGGGGCATAGTTGTGACGGGGTGGGTGGGGTGTGGCGCTGGCCTGTGTGTGGTCCCCGGGACCCCAGTCCATTCTCTCACGTGCTGGGATGTCTCTGAACCTCAGCTGTTCCACCTGTGAGATGGGATCATGGCAGATGCGGCAGCTTCGTAGAGCTGGGGCCAAAATGCGTGAGGTCGAATGTGATCCGCCTGGCATGTGCCTTCTTCCGATGGATGAAGTGCCCGAGAGTGTTAGCCGGCTGTTCTTCTTATCAACCCAGCGTGGAGTGGGTGGTGGAGGGGGCTGGAGCCCAGCGTCAGCCTGGCGTGGGTGACTGAGGAGCCGTCAGAACTGCCACCTGTGCATGGAGCCGGCTGAAGGCTGGGGAGGCGGGGCTGTGGGTCCTGCTGAGCCTGGCGGGCCTCGAGTGGAGTGGGGTTTCAGGACGTCCAGGCCCATGGGAAGGCAGGGTGGGCTGTGCCCTCATCCCACCAGCTCCGCCAAATTTTGCCAGTTATGGCACGGTACCGGTGACCACGCGTCTGACCAGAGACTCGGCGGGGTGAGTTGCAGGTGGCAGGGCTGTCCTCCCCCAGGCAGGCTTCCCAGCTCTCCGGTGAGCCTGGGGGTTGCACAGAGTAGGATGGAGCTATTGCTGGTGTAGGTAAAGCAGGTGACATTGGTGAGCTTGGGGATGCTCATTCGTAAAATGTGGGGACTAGCAATGATGCCCCAGAGATGTTGGGGCGCTTGCCGGGGCTCAGTCATGAAGCTTGGGTACCGGCGCAGTGACTGGGTCCCTGCCGGGGCCACTGCCGCCACCGCCCGTCCTGCTGCAGTGGAGGTGGGAGGGCGTGCCGAGATTGGCGGTGTGTGGCAGGTGTGAGTGACTCAGGCGTGTGGTAGCTTTTCTGCGGTGTGCACATCTCGGCAACTCCTAGGGCCTCGTGGGCTCGCACTGTGACTTTTATTGGGAAGAGTCAGGAAAGAGCTTAATTGATCTTTAAAAAATTAGGATCCTAAAAAAATTCTGCCTCCTTGATGTTCTCAGTGAGCCAGAAAAGCCGTTTTCCCCTGGGCACAAACGCACACAGAACATGCCACGCCAGGCGGCGCCCCCGCAGGGGTCCAGGCTGGTGGCCACCGGTGCTGCTGCTCCCCGGCCTGTGGAGACACAGCCCCATCTGCCCGGCGGGGACCGTCATAGTGCTCTCTCCTGACTCGGGGAGTGTGCGGCCCACAGCCGGCATCCCGTGTCCCGTGGCCGTCCCCACCATTACTGTTACAGAGGGGAAGCCAGTCATAATTTTCTGAAACAAGTGGGTCTCGAATTGAGCGGCCCGTGTTCCTCCCCTGCTGGCCTCTCACTCGGAGGCTGGGGACCGCAGGGCAGGAATCTGTCCCAAATCCTGGAGCGCCACTCTGTGTGGTCACGGCTTCGATTTGAGCAAGAGGGGTGGCCCTGCCAGGGAGAGATGTTTTACGACCACATGCTGTTTGCTCCCTGAGGGACAAGTTTCCGTAGCCCGGACCTCCCTGGCTGTCCTTCGACCCGCACGTGCCAGGAAATGCGCCCGTCTCTCCCTGTGTAGACCATAGACCGGCGGAACCGTGATGCCCGGTGGCCCTAGCCCTTTTTTTTTTTCAATCTTTTCTCCTGCATGGGGCAGTGTGATAAAGTTGGGTGGGGTGGCCTCATATTTCCAGCTGCCCTTCATCTTGTAGCAAGTGAGACAGAATTTTTATTTCTTTTGAAATAAAAGTGATTTAACTCCCTTTCCACTTTATCCACGTAACTTGCAGAGGAAGCTTCCTAAAAGGAGGGGCCGGCACCCCGGAAACCGCTTCTCCAGCAGCCACACTCTCCCCCTGGAAGGGGGACCCCCCTCATTAGGAGCCGGTTGGTCCCACAGCTCCATCCACCAGTGGGGAGCCTGAGGATTCTGGGAGTTGGGTGGAGGGCCCATCACCCGGGCCCCGGACACTGAGTTCTGTGCGCTGTCCCAGACAGGAATAGCTGAACTCAGGAGTCTGTCGGGGGCCCTGGGGTTGCCCCTGGGGTGTGTGGGGCTGCACAGAGGCCCCCGTTGTTGGGAGTGAAGCACTGTGGGGGGAGAGCCGGGGATGGAGGCCAGCAAGGCCCACAGCGCCTTCCTGCAGGGCAGCGCCCCGTTGCAGCCGGGGCCTGCTGGGTGCAGGCGCCAGCCTGGGTGTGGGACCGAAGCAGCATCAGCAGCCTCGGCCTCCCCACACCTGATGTGACCCTGGCGTGACCCTGGCTCTGACTAGTGCGCCCTGTGGTATGGGGGACGTCGGACATTCCAGTCCCTTCCAAAGCCACCAGCTCGCTCTTCCTGGGAATTTGTGTGTCCTGTCCCTCCTCCTGGATGTGGCTGTGCTCTGGTCTGGCAGGCTGCAGGGGTCCCAGGGCGTGGCTCCGCCCCACAGGGAGCAGGTGCCCAGCAGGCTGGCAGGACTGGTCGGGAGCCCTTCCTCAGGCCCCTTATCACTGTGCGTGGCTGCCTGGGCAAGGTGCGTCTTGTTTCCATCAGGGCTCCGGAACGAGCGCCGTGCTTTTGGACACAGCGGGCCTGCTAGGGAGCGTGTGAGGGGACAGGGGTGTGTTTCCTCAGTGGCCGAGCTTGGCGGGAGGCCCGTCCTGGTCAGTGCTGGCCAGTGGGGTCTGCAACAGCACACCACCTGTGTGCTCAGCCTCCCTGTCAGTCCTCCTGAGCCCGGGAAGCCGCACCAGGCAGGGTGAGTAACCCGCCGAAGGTCACCCAGTAAAACCGCAGTGAGGGGGGCTGGACCCCAGACCTGCGACTGCCAGAGCCCGACGGCCCCGCTCTGACGTTGTGATGGACTTCGGGTGCGACGGTCACAGCCATAGCCCTGGAGGTGCCCTGGCCCGCGGGGTCTGTGAAGCCCGGGAACCTTCTAGGAAAAGCCAGCACCAGCTGTCTGCAGGGACAGTGGCCTTCCCCGTGCAGTCAGTGACCTTACTGTCCCTCAGCCTGGACTCCTGCCTGGCGCAGGTGGCAGGCAGCCTGCTGGCTGTGGGCCCGTGACCAGCTGGGCATTGGGAGGGTGTGGCGGCTCAGCAGGGGCAGGTGGGAGCGGGTAACACGGGGACGAGTTGCGGTCTCCTGTGGATGTTTGTGCCAAGGGGCTTTTCTCTGGATTTGTGCCTCCAGGGGCCGGGGCGGGCGGCACACTCTGAGGACGTTTCTGCTGGCCTGGCCGCTGCTGGCTTAGACACCCAAGGCCCGGGTGGGGTGGGGCGACGGGCCGTGAGGACCCCTCTGGTGGCCGTGGGTTGGCAGAAAAACCCTGAGTCAGGTCTGACTGTCAGGGACGCCAAGTGACGGCCCTGGCTGGCAGGAGGAGGCCTGGGACGGTCTCCTGGCTGAGGCCATGGAGGTGAGGAAGTGGAATTCAGTCAGGGCAGGTGTGAGTTTCTGTACCTGGCCCCCACCAGTCAGCTGTGCGGGAGCAGGACGGGAAGAGCGAAGCACATTCCCTACGGAGAGGACATGGGGGCCTGCGGGAGGTCAGCCCACTAGCGACCGTGGGGTGGGGTGGCGCCGCAGCGCCGTGTTCGGAATGGACGACAGATGACTGGGGGTCTGGGCCACGCCCAGCTGAGGCTGAGTGACAGCCCTGGGTCTGAGCCTCAGACAGGGTGGGTAGGATGGGGGTGTTGGTGCCTAAGGCTGGAGGGTCTCGCCTGGGGGCAAGTTGAGGAGGCAGCAGAGCAAGCATGGTGAATGGAACACTGGTGGGGGTGAACGTGTGGCGTCCACCCCCTTGACCAGGGCCCAGCTCTGAGGCCACCCCCTCCAGGATGCCTTCTAGGCCTCCCCAGGTAGTTAGTCGGTCACTTGGGCTGTCTCCCGAGGAAGCACTAGGAGGTTGAGACTTGGGGTTGGGAACAAGATGAATAACCTCATCATCTTCATGTCTGAAAGCCTCATCGCAGACAAGCTACAAATGCTGGTGGAGTGGGCGAAGGGACGAACGGTCAGAGCTGACTGCCTTCATGTGGGGGAGGCTGCTGAGTCCGAGTCAGGGATCGAGGGCTATTGATGGTGATGGTGGACGTGGTGATGGCAGTGATGATGATGGTGCTGGTGATGATGGTGGTGGAGGTGATGGTGACGGAGGCGATGATAGAGGTGATGGTGGTCGTGGAGGTGGTGGAGGTGATGGAGGTGGTGATGGCGGCGATGGTGATGGAGGTTATGGTGGTGATGGAGGTGACAGAGGTGATGGTGATCATGATGGTGGTGGAGGTGATGGAGGAGGTGGTGGTGGTGATGGTGATGTTGGTCGTGATGGTGATGGAGGCAATGGAGGTGATGATGGTGATGGTGGAGGTGATGGTGGTAGTGATGGTGATGGTGGTGATGGAGGTGATGGAGATGGTGGTGATGGTGATGGAGGTGGTGGAGGTGATGATGGAGGTGGTGGAGGTGATGGTGATGGTGGTCGAGGTGGTGATGGTGGTGGAGGTGATGGAGGAGGTGGTGGTGGTGATGGAGGTGATGGTGGTGATGGTGGTGGAGGTGATAGAGGGGGTGGTGGTAGTGATGGTGATGGAGGTGATGGTGGTGATGGTGGTGGAGGTGATGGTGATGGAGGTGATGGTGGAGGTGATGGAAGTGATGGTGGTAGTGATGGTGATGGTGATGGTGATGGAGGTGATGATGGTGATGGTAATGGTGGAGGTGATGATGGTGGAGGTGACGCTGGTGGCTGTTTATCTTGGCCCCCCTATGTTCAGGGCCCACCGAGCGTGCTGCACGGACCCTCACCCTCAGTCCTCAGGACACTGCTGGGAGGTGGGGCTCATTGTCTTCCTTTACAAGTGAACAATTGGAGGCCTGGATGGAGTAGGCGACACACTTAGGCCCCCAAGGTGAGCGCAGGAGGCATCCAGGGCCCGGGCCACTGGTGGTCTGCGCCTCGCCTCTCTCTGGGGTTGTGCAGAGGTCCGTGTTCCTTCCTCTGGGGAGGTTGTCACAAGGTGTGTCCCCACGGGCCTGTTAGAGAGTTCAGGGGGAGAAGGGGGACAGCTTCACTCTTGTGCTGCCTAGGCAACAGGCTGGGCCTCTGTGTGCGTCTGTCTGGGCGGGCCCTACACGTCCAGGGCCACGTGGCCGGCAGGGAGGGGACTGAGACTTGTGTTCTTTTCAGAGTCCGGTGGGGAAGAGGGCCTGTCTGTGGGCCCCTGACACTCGCTCTGCTGCCCTGTCCCTTGGTCTGGGGGTGAAGCGTCCCTTCTCAGTTCGCTCACAGCAGCCAGCTTCGGGGTGCAGTGAGGCTGGGGCCTGACCCCCCCCCCCGCCCTGTCCCTGTGCCCTTGCCCCCTCCCAACCCCCCAGCAGGGAGACTCAGGTGAGGCTTGTGTAGCCTGCACCCGTGCAGGTGTGAGAAGCTGGGACCCCGGACACCCTGGAGCAGCAGCGGGCTGGCAGTGCAGGTGAGAACTGGGTGAGGACCCCGGCTGCCGTGTGGAGGGGGAGCCACAGACAGAGGCCGGGGAGGGGGGCGTGGGCTGGGGCAGCAGACAGTGGTTTCTGGCCCCGGGGCGATATCTCTTTAACACTCGCGTGCACAGCGTGAAACTCCCCCTCCGACTCCACGGGGCCTCCGGGCATCACGGGGAGCATGGGCTCGGCCTGCGCTGGCTGCGGCCTTTGCGTGTCCACGGTGTGGCCCATGCGTGGCAGACACCCCAGCCGCGTCTTCAGACTGGTTAGTTTGGGCACGAGAGCTTGAACGGGGCAGTCGGGTGGCCTTTGATGTGTGAGGTTGTCTCCCAGAGCGTCGGGAGCCAGCTCGTGGAAGGGGACCCGGCGTGGCCCGGCCACCGCACTCCAGTCACATCTGTCTGAAACCTCCAGGCCCCTGGGTGAAGCTTTGCTGGGCGGACGGGTTCCGTCTGTGCCCACGGGCCCCTGGTTCAGTGTGCGCAGGTGCCGAGCCCCTGGGCTCTGTGGTCCTGTGCGCAGAGGCACGGGGCTCTCCCTCCCAGCAGCCCCCGCCCCAGCGTGGCTCCCCCTCCTTGTACGGACCAGGAAACCGAGGCTCAGCGCTCTGGGGAACGCCCCTAAGTTTTACTTGGTTAGGATGGATGCCCAGGTGTGCTGGCCTCCAGAGCCCCTGCACTCCCCATCACCGCCCTCCCTGTGTCCCCCAGGCACCAAGCTGTGCCCCGTGGGTGGGCACATTGACTAGACGGGGCTGCCTTTGGCGGCGACCCTGCGGATTTGTGGCCAGAGCCCACTGGCGGCCGGAAGGGGGGTGCTTTCCTGCTGGTTTTGCTCCGCAGACAGTGTGCTTGCCGAGCACGCCTCCTGCAGCCTCCACGGGAAGTGTTTGTCTCCTCAAATTACGTGTGTTTCCCTTTGCGAGTGTGAAGTGCACAGGCGAAAATTAGGCCATGAAGTCACAGGAGGAGCCGAGCGTGGGACCTGGGCAGGGCCTGTGAGGAGGGACGGGCAGCGGTGGCTGGCGTCCCCTGACAGGAGGGACGCAGATCGAATGGCTCAGGAGAGGGCCAAGGGCTGGCGGCGCACACGCGCCCTGATTTGGGCGCACCGCACATCCTCTGTCCCCAAAGGCCCCAAGGTCGCAAAGCTCTCCAGCGAGAACTCTGCAGTTCCCTCCGCAGGGAGCAGCAGTGTGGGCTGGGTTAAATCTCATTATCAGAAAGGGCAGAACTGACTCCCTCAGCAAAACGCTCCCAGCGCAGTGAGACCAAGGACACTGTGCGTCCCACTGCATTCCGGCTGCCGATGGCCTCTCGGGCTGCTGGGGGTCTGGGGCAGGAAGCCAGACCACTGACGGCTGCCCCCCGGGCCTCGAGGCCGGGCAGCCGAGCAGAGCAGCTGTAATGGTGCTGGGCACAGTGGCAGAAGCTTCTAGGGGCTCAGCGGAGCCTACTGACCTGGCAGGGGCAGAAATAGGCATGAAAAGGAGAAAACTGGAGACTGTCAGAGCGAGGGGTGGTGTGAGCAGAGCGGCACCTGCTTCTCTGGGCAGGTGACTTGGGCCACCACAGGGAGGCCGCATGGGGCCACTGTGCCTGGGGTTGGCGTCAGCACACCTGCGTGATGAACGGGCTTGACCTGGGCATCCGAGGTGGGACCAGGTGCAGCCTGCGTTCCCCAGGCCGGTTGGGCCGGTGCCACCTCTCTGCCAAGGGCTGCCAGGGTGACGTGCTGGTGTCGTTTATGGGAACTTGGAGCCCAAGGTGGCCGAATGCACAGGACACAGTACTTGAACTCCAGGGGACCAGGCAGCTGTGGGGTGCGAGCCGGGGGACTGAAGGCGGTGACTCAGAAGCCCCCCCATGCTGTGCCCTTCCGAGAGGGCTCCTCACTGAGCCCCGGTTCGTGTGTCTGTGACGCAGGATGAGGGGAAGTCGGCCTGGCCTCCCTCCTGGAGCAGCTGTGGGGACACGCGGGGCTCATCTGTGTGGCGTGCAGAAGAGGACGGGGGTGGGGGTGGAGGAGCAGCGAGGCTGCAGGGGGCAGCGCCCCTAAGAAAGCCCTCTGGGCGGGGCTGCCGGGGGCCGGCGTCTGTGCCAGCAGCCCCAGGACTGGGCAGGCTGCGGCTGTGGGCGGGGACCCCGTCCCAGGCCCGTGGTGTCGCCCCAGCACCTCGGAGGGCAGCAGCCCGGGCTGCCCAGAGGTGGAGTCGCCTTCCACTGTGGCCCACGGGTGCCCGAGGACAGGGCTGCCTTTCGGTTTCCATTCAGAAGTGGGCCGCCCAGAGTAGAGAGTCATGCACCAGCCCTTTGCATCGCATGGGCTCCCCACGTACATGCATGTGCAACATCGCACATGCCTGCACACACGTGTGTACACGTGGACACCTGCACACGCGCATACTCACTCACATAGATGCAAACCAAACACCCTCAGACCCTGCAAGTGGGCAGTGGGCTTGCAAGTTGGGGTGCAAGACTGCCTTTGGGGGGGGCAACAGCCCTTCCAAGGTCGAGGCCAGGCTGCTGGAGGGCTCCCAGGAGTCGGAGCCACCCGCCTGAGAGGCCACCTGGAGCAGAGAAGCCCTGGCTGCCCTCCGGAACAGCCAGTGCAGTGCCCACCAGCGATGCTAACCCGCGGCCGGCCTCATAGAGCTGGCACCAGAGGCTGCAGGCCGGGGCCTTGCTGTGGGTGGTCCACATGGCCCCATCCTGGGCACCAGCTTCCCTCCCTGTCCCCCAAAGCGCCGACACCCCCAAGCCCAGGGCTGTCCTGCCAACAGTGTCCACTGACTCCGTTCTAGGCCCCAGCACCTCCTGCCAGGAGAGGGGCTCCCTGGGTGAGGGGCAGGCCTGCAGCTGGGCGCTTGGGGTCACGTCACGGGAGGCAACCTGAAGACGCTCTCGGAGGGTCACGGAGCTGGGATTGTTGACTTTCTAGGTGAAAGGCAGCATGTGCCAGGTCAGGGCCAGTGAGGGGCATGCTGGCTCCAGGTCGCTGGGTGGTGGCCGCAGCTCCATGTGCAGGGAGCTGGGCCCGTGCGAGGTCAAGTCCAGGGAGCTTGAATAGTGCGCGGTCTGGGTTCGCAGTGTCGCCAGGGCAGGGCGTGTCTCTGTGCTGGGCCCCGGTGAGCGTGGGGGACGCAGGGGAGGCTGAGGTTCTTTGGCTGAAGGGGGAGGCTGAGGCCCCCAGAGGCTATGTCCCGTCGGGGGTCTCCAGGCTGAGCGACAGCTGGGATGGACAGTCTTGCACGGGCCCCCTTCCTTCAGACAGAATTTGTTGGCTCTGATTTGACGTTCCGGAAGGAACCGAAGGATTTCCTGAGGTCTCCTTGGGGACGGAAGGAGGGGCACCTTCCAAGGGGCTGCCCAGAGCTCAAAGCGGAAGGCGGGAGCTTGGGTGAAGACTGGAAGGGCCCTTGTCAGTCCGGGCTGAGCGTTTGAATGGCCAGAGTGTACGGGTCCCAAGCACTGTGCCTCGGTTTCCCCCTCCACAGTGGGGCTGGGGCAATGGCTAGATCCCCACCCTCTGAGAGAAGCGTTCACGAAACAAACAGGCGTGTTTTTTGGGGGGTGAAAACCCACCCGGAGATTTGTGAGAAGAATGATTTTAAACACGTACCAACGTTTTCAGGGAAGGTGGGTGCTGGAAACGAAGGGGCTTCTTGCTCCCAGGATGGCTGTGGCCAGCCGCCTGTCCAGTCTGCTGCAATGTGGGGAGTGTGCGGCGGGGAGGGCGGCTGCCAGGTGGCCGGGGGCGGGGCAGCATGAGTACAGAGCCTGGGGGAGTTCGAGGGAAGCACGCCCCACTGTGCCTGGCCATGGGCGTCCATGCCCTGGACCCAGCCTTGCTCGTTGCCCGGTGCTGGACTGGTGCCCTGGGGCCGGGACCCCGAGATGTGCGGGACACGACCAGGCCCCTCGCCAAGCGCTGGCAGTCCCAACGGCCCCCGAGCCTCCCCTTCCTTCCTGTAACTGTGTTCGGAGGACATGAATTTATATGTCAAGCTGCCAGTTGAGAGAAAATGTTTTATTTGAATGGGATGAAATTTGGACTAGAAGTCACATTCCTTAGTAAGAACAGGTGTTTTTGATCCCTGTTGCGGTCACACGGTCACTTCCGCTGGAGAGCTGAACCGTGAGCCAGGGGCCTGTGCCAACCAGAGAGACAGGGACTTGCTGAGCGGGGCCTCTGGTCAGGGGCCAGGCGGGGAGCCGCGCGGGGTGCTGAGCCACGGCGCCCCTTTTGCTGGGGTGGGCCCCGCGCCGGGCCGCAGTGGGAGGCTCAGTCTGCATCCACTCTGTCCCCGGCAGGGAGGAGACCAGCAGCCAGGTGGCTGAGGGCTGCAGGGGCGACACGGGTGGAAGGGGGTCCGTCTATGCGTGGCCAGAGGCAGAGCCCCCCGCGGGCTGACCTCCGGAGGGACTCTAGTCCACAGAGCCGTCTGTGTGGGGACAGGTGTGCCTGCAGAGTTCGGAGCTCTGGGTTCGTCATTCAGGGCTCTCAAACCCGAGAGTCGGGGGGCATGTAGGTGGAACTGTGCCTCAGGGGTCAGGGGTCAGTGGGCCTATGCTGGACTTGAGGAGAGTCACCCCCACCTCACCCAGTCTCGGCCAGGTTTCCGCAGAGCCTTTGGGGAGTCGGGGAAGGTGACGCACCCCCTCCCTGGGTCTGTGCACTCCGTTGGCACCTTGCTTCACACACCCTGGGGGCCGTCCAGGGACCCATGCTTTGTGACTTTGGGGGGCGGGCTGCATCTGCTCCTTCCTGCATCTCTCTGCTTTCCAGGCTCAGGAGGGACGGATGGTGGGTGGTGGATGGATGGACGGATGACAGATGACAGACGGATGGGTGGGCAGAACACCCGGCTTCGGTGGTTTTGGGGGGCAGCAGCTCCAGAGCGGAAGGCTGGCTGAGGACAGGCTTCTCCTCTGAGATACCAGGCTGGCGTCCTGGGTCCCCTCATGGGTCCCTGCGTGCCACTTATTCACGGGCTTTCGTCCTTTCCCAGGGCGACATCCAGCAGCTGCTCTTCGTCTCGGACCACCGGGCGGCGTACGACCAGTGTGAGCACTACAGCCCCGACTGCGACGCCGCCGCCCCCGACACCCCGCAGTCCCAGGACCCCGGCCCGGACGAATACGTGAGTCGGCCCAGCTGTGCTTGCGGGGCCCTGGGGCAGGCGGCCGGGTGGCCAGGCAGGGTGCGGGTGGAAGGACACAGAAACCGCGACAACTCCATGTTGAATACCCCCTGGGCGAGAATCTGGGCCGAGCCACAAAGGACCTGTGTCGGGAAGCCTTCCCTCTAAGCTCAGACAACGTCTAGGTGAGGACGGCCCTCCGGCCTGTGACCTGACCAGCCAGGCCTTCTGAGCGGAGATGCTGCAGGCACCCCAGGGGCTGAGTCTGGGGGGGAGCTGCCTGGAGCCTACCAGTAGGGGGTGCTGAAGGCTGTCCACGTAGAACGGCAGGTCTTCTGACCTCCAGCGTCCGCAGGAGGAGCTGCCTCATCTGCGCGCTCCAGGAGTGTGTCCTAGGCTTCGTGCCCTGGCCGCGGCCCGCTGTGGTCTGGGGTCGGCCATTCTCGCCCTCCTGCCCGAATGGAGTGGCACCTGGGGTCCTGAGCTGCAGTCCTTTCTGGTCCCCATCGGCCCTGCGTCCTCACACAGCGGTTTCCCCCCAGTACCCGGAAGGAGAGGGCGAGGGCGAGACCTACTACTACGAGTACCCCTACTACGAGGACCCGGACGGCCCCAGCAAGGAGCCCCCCACCACCCGGAAGCCTGTGGCAGCTGCCAAAGAGACCACGGAGATCCCCGAGGTCTGGGCGGGTCCCTGGAGGTCGAGGGTGGGCCATGGGGGACGGGAGGAAGCTGTGGGAGGACAGCAGGCTTCTGCAACACCACCCCTCTCTTCCTGGCTCGCAGGAGCTGACCCTGCCCCCCACGATGGCCCCTCCCGTGCCCGATGCCAGCGAGGGGGCCGGGAAGGAGGAGGACCCCGGCATAGGGGACTATGACTACATGCCCATCGAGGACTACTACACGCCACCCCCTTATGAGGACATCGGCTATGCTGAGGGCATCGACGACCCTGACCAGTCCCCCGACCACGACACAGGGGCAGAGGTCCCCACCAGCACCACGGTCGGCACCTCCAACGCTTCCAACGTAATTGCTTTCCCTCCGAGTGGGCGGGGTGGGGCATGACCACCCTGCAGGGGCACTCCTCCTTTCTCTGCCTCTGCCCTTGGGTATCCGGGAGTGGCCCTGCCCCCGGGGATGCCGAGCAGGGTTGGGGTCTCCGACCACCGAGTGGATCTGCGTACCTGCAAAGCGGGCAGAGTGAGCCCCGTGCCCGGTTCGGGTGGCGATGGGCAAGGATGGTGCCTGCAGCCCGTGCTGTGTGTGGCCTGGGCGGGGTCGGGTGGGGTCAGGCGGGAGGTGCAGGGGCGGGGGACCCGGACAGGAGGAGCGAGGCCAGCCCTTCTGGGAGTGACACATGCTCTCCTGTCAGGTGGACCTGGCCTGAAGCTTCCGCCAGTGATCTCAATGTTGTCACTTACAACATGGCACTGGTGTGCCCTCCCCTGGGCTTGTCACCCACTTTCCAGATTAGGAAGGGGTTCAGCACCACGCTCGACACAGCGAAAGCTTAAAAATAGCTGACTTCTCGATGGCCACAGGAGGGACCCACGGGGTTCTGATGGGGCCAGACCCCTCTGCTGGTGGGCACGGGATGAGGGACACGTTATTCCCAGACCCCGAGGCCTGTGGTGGACGCCTGACATCCCCGACGTCCCCAGCCACAGACCTAGTGAGCCACAGCGTTTTGGCAGGCGGGTGGGTGACATTCTCCTCGTGGTGACAGTGAGAACGTGCGAACAGACCACCAGGGACCCCAGGAGGTCGCTTTTGCAGCAAGTTAGACTCCAGGCTCCCGGGAGGCCACCATCCCTGGAGCACCAAGGTTGTGGGCCCTGGAGCCGACCTGGCGCCCTTGGTCCCTGGTGACCCTGTCGCCTCTCACTCCTAGCCGGCTCCGCACCCCGGGGAGGGGAAGGACGACCTGGAGGGCGAGTTCACTGAAGAGACCATCAAGAACCTGGACGAGAGCTACTACGACTCTTACTACGACCCCACTGTCCCCCCGTCCGAAATTGGGCCGGGCATGCCAGCCAACCAGGACACCATCTTCGAAGGGGTGAGGGGCGGGGCACGCAGGGGGAGGGTGGGGCTCCTTCCGAAGCCTCGAGCTGCCTTGCTCCGCAAGCAGAGTCACAGCTTGCTGCCACCCGGCTCCCCTTCCCTCTCATCCTCTCCCTCCGCCTTTCTCACTCCCAGATTGAAGGGCCGAGGGGCGAGAAGGGGCAAAAGGGAGAACCCGCCATCATTGAACCGGTAAGGACGCTTTCTTCTCCTCTCTCGGAAGTGGGTGGGGGTGGGGCATGGCCAGACCCGTGGGCCCCCTGGGCCGCTTCGAGGAGCCCGGTGCCCTGGGGGACAGCACACAGGGCTCATCGCTGAGACGGGCGGGGGCATTCCCCACGAGGGTGCAGGCGGCAGCTGTTAGTTTCCAAGCTGTCCGGACTCTGTGCCTGCTGTCCTGAGGGAGGCAGAGCCCCTCCGGAAGGTCACAGAGGGCTGGGCCCCGGGTGCTGCAGATCCGGGGGGAGTGGCGGGGGCGGTCCACCACGGGCTCTGCCCCCACGGCCTGAAGTGCACCCTGAGCTGCTTACGGAACCCGTGGGGGGAATCCCGTAAACCGCAGAGCGCTGAGATCCCGGTTAAGTAAAACCCAGCCGTGCCCAGTAGCGGGGTCACCGCGTCTCCACGTGTGGGGCCTCTGGAAGGGGGCACTCCTGATGTCCCTCATGGGTGGGGGCTGTTGGCAGGGGCCCCTCAGCCTGGTCCACCCTGCCATGTCCTCCAAAAGTCCGAAGGGAGTGTGCCGGTCCGGCCTCGAGGTGGGTCAGGAGGCCAGGCTGGGTTGAGACTGCTGCCAGGACCCGGTTCCTGCCGGCCAGGCTCCCAGGGCCTGTCCGACTGTGGGCTCCTGGACGTGGGGGCCAGTGGCCTCCGCCCTCCTGGGGAGCTGGGGGCTCTTTCAGAACCTTGACCAATGGCCTCTCTGGAGCCCGTGGCCAGGGCACCTGGGATACGTCCCATCTCAGGGTGCTTTCCAGTGCTTTCTGTGGGTCTGGAGTTTGTCTGAGGGGTTAGGTGGGGGGGGCAGGGGAAGAGTGAAAAGGCACCCCGGGGGCAGGTGGCCCCCTCCTCAGCCACGAGAAAAGCCTGGACGGCCCGCTGGGTGCAGCCCAGCCTGGGGGCCGTCGCAGGAGAGCGGGGTGCCGGGAACACCCCCGTCACCCTCCATGGTCGGAGCTGGGCGTACTCACCGGGGCGCAGGGCTCGGCAGTGACGTCTCCCCAGATGGTCTTGGTCCCCTGGTGGACCTGCTGGTGACTTGGGGTGTCTCATGGGGTGCTCCGGTGCCTCAGTGAAAGAGGCGTCTTGCCTGGGGAGGCAGTGGGAGGCCAGGGAGGCACCCAGCTGTGGAGTCCGGGTCTGGGCCCCTCTCTCGCTCTGGGGGGCTGGGCTGGCACCCCTGTCTGGATAAGCTTCCTGTTTGCTCGCAGGGCCTGTAAGGAGAGCCCTGCATCCCCCCACCTGGGCGGGGTGGGGGGTTGGCTCCCCATCTGCGGGTGGGGGCAGGCCGAGATGACAGGGAGCTCATCTGCAGGAAGCCCGTTGCGTCCTCCTGGGACGCCTGGCCATCTGGATGCAGGCAGGGAAGGCATCCCTCCCCTCTGGCCCGCGTTCTCGCCCGCCCAGCCCGGTCGGAGTATCCGTGGGCCCGTGGCCATGTCCCTGGAGGGACCATGTAAACAGTTGGAGTTTCTCAACCTGGAGCATCGCCAGCTGTCCTCCAAGTCTCAGCTGCCGTAAACACATGGCCAGGTCCTGGGAGAGGCTGACGTGGCCTCGCTGCCGGCTGCGCAGGCCTCCTGGCCCGTGGAGGTTGGGGTTGCTGTTTCCTGTCCCCCCACCTGCCCCAGCGACATCCCTTTGGGGAATGTGACTCATGGTTGACGGAGCTGTTGGAACCAGCTCCTTCTCCCCATGGTCTCAGGGACCCGCCGGCCATTCCTATTCAGATTTGCCAACTTCAGTGATTTGTTAGCAACATCAGGGGCTCCTTTAAAGGACAGGAATCCCCCTGGCCCAGAGCATTCTGGGTAATCAGCACTGGGGCTCCTGGCCACCTCAGGGACCAGGATGCCCCATATCGGTGGCTTCCCTCCCCTGTGAACGTCTGTTGGAGGCACACGAATCACCGTGCCTGCCTTCAACAGTGCTTGAAAACACGCTGGTTCTCTGTGCGTGCTGTTTCACGTGGGGTGGCCCCCACAAAGAGTTCTGAGTGGCAAGCTGGGGCCTTTGTTACAGTTGCTCTCCCCAGCAGGTCTCGGAATCAGGGTCTGCACCCTGGTGGTCTGTGGACAGGGCTGGCACGCCACAGCAGGGCCCCCTCTCTGCCATCCTCACTGCCCTGGTCGGTGGTGGCCCTGGGGCTGCACCCCTGGCTGGCTTCACCTGGGAGAGTGCAGGCACCCCCTGCCAGGCTCACTGATGCCATGGTATCCAGCGTCCCCCCGGGGAGACCGCCGCCTGGGAGAGCCCCAGGGCCCCGAGCCCAGCAGCTGCCACGCGGGGGAAGACAGCCGCGGGCCCCGGGCCCTGCAGGCCAGTGTTTTCTCTCCTAATCCCAGCTCAGGTCCCGAGCCTGCCCAGCTGCCTGCGTCCCAGGAGGAGCTGGCTTGCGGAGTTGTTTGCACGAGCCCTGTGTACATCTCGTGTACAAATATTTCTCCGAGTGCGCATCTGTGTAAACATAGCGTCCGTCCTCGCAGCGACCGAGGAGCCCTGGCGGGGAGGGGCCCCCACCGGGCTGGCACCAGGGCTGATCCCTCGCCCTGCTGGGCCGACCCCGTACTCCCAGGAAGTCACGCCTGGTCGCACAGGGGACAGACCCTTTTGCGGACAAGTCCAAGGCACGATGGTGGCACGTGCCCCAGAGAGAAGCTACTGTGCTTCCTGGGGTGGGGGCAGCAGGTGGGCACAGGACCAGGATGTCCGGTGCCCCCACGTCATCCCGGCCTCCACGAGGACCAGCGGGGAGGAGGGTATCACCGTGCTACCGGGTCCCGGGAAGACCAGACACCACGCTGGCTGCGTCTGCAGCCAGCGGGTCCCGAGGAGGCGAGGGCCCTTGCTCCCCTGCAAGCTTGGGCATTGGCTCAGACCTCCCCTGAAGGGGGCATGAGACCCAGAGGATATGGAGGGGCCAGCCCTGGCATTGACTGGACAGGGCAGGAGGCCAGGCCTGGAGGGGACTGGAAGTGGAGGCCTGAGAGTGGGGGGCCAGCTGGACTCCCTCTGTCCCCTCTTCAGTGGGGAGCTGAAGCCACAGTCCCCTCTGCTGTCCACACCCCCTCTCGGGGACAGGTGACCTTGTCCCCATTTTGGGATAAAGATAGTGGGGCCAGAGGCAGGGTGGGCGGCTGGAGGCAGAGGCAGCTGGTATCCACGGACACAGCGGTGCGGCGCACCTGGGCTGCTGCTGGGTGGCAGGGGCTGGAGGCTCCAGGGTGGCCTGTCTGAGCTGTGATGGCCCTCCTGGCTGGGCCTGGGGTCCCTCCTCCCTCAGGCAGCCATCACCCAGGGCCTGCGCAGCCTCTGCCCCGCAGGGAGACAGGAGAGACCCTGCCTGGGACCAGGCTCTGGGTCCCCTGCTTTCCTCCCTGCATCGTAAGGGGCTTATGGAGCTGCTCCTGAGGGGCCCGTGGGCAACTGTCCCGGCCTTTCCACTGCTCCTGGAAATGCTCGGAGGCCAGTTACCGTGGCCACACCCCAGCCCCCCCCCCCACCAGCAGGGAGCCTGCAGACCCCTGCTGGGACGGTGGGCGCTGACCCGGGCCTTGGGCGGGGGGGTGCGGACTCAGATATTGTCTCTCTCTTGCAGGGCATGCTCTTGGAGGGGCCCCCCGGCCCTGAAGGCCCCGCAGTGAGTGTCCCCTTCTGGTTCCATGGTGTGCGGGGGGTGCTCAGGGGTGGACCCTCAGGGACGCCCCCTAACACCACTGGGAGGAAGAGAGGGTGCCCCCTGCTCTTTGTAGACACCCTGGGGCGTAGCCGGGTGGGAAGGGCTCTTGCCTGTGGCCGCATCTTTGAATTCTGTTCTGATTTTACTTTTCATTCCAGGGTCTCCCAGGACCTCCAGGAACGATGGGTCCCACCGGCCAAGTGGGTGACCCTGGAGAGAGGGTAAGGCACCCCATGCTCCGCAGGCTCGTCCGTGTGTCCCCTGCTCCGGGGCGGGTGTTGTCCTCACACGTGTAGACCGCAGCTGCACCACCACCTCCTCCTGCAGGTTGCCCCTGGCCCTGTGCGCACTCACGCCGCTCCCCCACCCCCCCGCTGCGTCCAGCCCCTCAGGTGTTTAGGGAGGCCAACTAGGGCCCTGCCCTGCTCTGGGGGCAGGTGACACCACAAGAGTTAGACCAGTGGGGCTGTGTCCCACAGGGGCTGCCAGCGATCAGCTCCCAGCACGGCCCCGCGTCCGTCCGTCAGTGTGACAGTGACATGGCAGCTGCCGCGGCCCCAGAGCTCGGTGCCGTGTGTGCATGTCCCACAGAATCTGCATGGACCCCCTCCATCCAGTTCCCCCTCCATCCCCTTCCTTCTTGGCAGTCGAGCCACAACACAGGGGAGCTCGCTCTCCGCAAATGGCACATCCCAGGGTTGCCCTGGGCAGAGGGACGTGGTGCCTGCAGCAGGGCTGGACCCAGGACTCCGCAGTTTCATTCTGACACCTAGTGGGCCTTTGGGGTCCTGCAGCGGGGGGGTCCCTGTCCAGCTCAGCTTCTTCCTTTGTCTTTCCTCCTGTGCTTCCTGCTGGTCTGACTGTGCGCATGAGTGCGCTCCACTCTGATGAAAGCTGATTGCTGGCTAGACTGCGGATGAGGGAAAGTGGGGGCACGTGTGTCCCAGTGGGCGGGCAGGAGCTCACCCCCAGGGCCAGGCGCATGGTCCGGGGCAGAGCAGGCACCTGCGGGCTTGGGGCTGTCGGTGGCTGGGTCTGGTGGTGCAGAAGGGCCGGCGGCTGCCTCTGAGCAGGCCACTGGTAGGGGTGGGTCTCGGGGTGTCTGGGCGACATGGCTGGAGCCTACAGATGGATCAGCTGGGTCCTGGGTGAGCAGCGGGATGGGGACAGGTTCCCCTTGTTCTGTGTGGCCAGGTGACCTCAGCCCAGTGGGGCCTTGAACAGGATTCCCTGCCGCTTTGTCTCCCCATGTCCAGAGGCTGTGGGGGCCTGGAGTAGCTGGGTCTCGCTTTGTGGCAGGGACTCAGCTGGGTGCTAGGGCCTTGGCCCTCGCAGACGGCCCCTCTGCCACCATGGAAATTCCAGACAAGCCAGCGGGGGCCTCTGGCCTCCCATCTTGTAACTTGAACTCTGCAGTGGGGACTGCAGTCCTGAACCCAGCGTGCCCCAAAGGTCTGCGTGAGGTGGGGTGACGGCCAAGTCCTCCCCCAGAGTTTCACCAGGTGGCCGCAGGAGTGTGGTCAACCGCACACGTCAAGGAAGGGGGACCACACGGCACAGCAGATGACGTTTCTCCCTTAGAAGTAGGCCAGGACGCCATGCTGTGTCCATGTGTGTGGGCATCGACTGGCCTCTCTCGGCCTCAGTGTTGCCCCAGGTCTGTCCATCCGTCTGTCCACCAGCACAGATATCCACCGGGTGTCTGCAGGGCCAGGCACAGGTCTGGGACAGGTCTGTGAATGCTCGTGGCCCGAGGGCTGCTCCCACCCCCTTGGTCCTGGCCTTTGGACTGAACTGGCTCAGGCTGGTGGCGGCGGCCCTGTGGGTGACTGGCGCCCCGTGGCCCAACCCGCTGCCTCGTGTGTGCGGGTCCGTCCTCTCTGAGGGCGCCCGAGTGCTCAGGGCGTCTCTGCAGAAAGAGCAGGAGGAAGAGGCCGGCATGAGGGCCCCTGAGGATGGACTCAGCAGACATGAGGCTGCCCCCGTGTCCCTCCCGGCTCCCGGTGCCACCGGCACGCCAGCAGGAGCACGCTGTTCACGCAGACACCGCGTGGATGGTGCCCCGACTCGGGCAGACACGGACCTCTAGTTTTGAATTGGGGGGTTTCATTTGGGATCGACCCCGAGGCAGAAAGCTCAGCGGTGAGCGGTCTGTAGATTTCCAGGAGGACAGCTGGGCGGCAGAACATGTGCCAGGTTTTTTTTTTAAAGCAAGTTTTTTAAAAACAAATCTGAGAGCTTTTCCCGAGATGGCAGACAAGGGCCATTGGCCTGGACTGATCAGCCCCCCGTGGGTCTGGTGTGCGCTCCCAGCTTCCTCTGCACGGACAGGCCGTGACCTCTGGTGACCTCTGGGGCAGGAGCTGGCCCTCGTTGTGTCTGAGTCTGTGTGATGTGGCATCTTGCTAGGACAGGGGTTGCACCCCTCCAGGAAAAAGCAGGCATGCGTGAGTGCGGGCCCAGACGGCTCCACTCCCTCCCGGGAGTTCCAGGACAGCTGCCCGGTTCTTGGTCTTCACGGCTGGGAACAGGAATCGGTCCCGGTTCCTGGCTCCAGCCAGGTGAGCGCAGTTGTCCTTGGTGCAGAGGACTGGAACCCACGGCCCTGCGTTCCCCTGGAGGGTAGCCGAAGGGACGCTTCATCGGGTCGGGGTGGTGAGCTCCTGTTTAGATGGAAAACAAATTCCACCAGCCTCAGGCTTGTGGGGCGTCTGCCCGCGTGAGTGAGAAGCTGAGCGATGAACCCTCTTCTGGAAACACGCTGTCTCACGGGGGAGGTGTGCATTCATTCAGTCCTGGGCTGGCTGGAACGGGCTCGAGAGCCCATCCAGGAGGGGTGACTGTCTGGGAGCCGCCTCAGAGACCGGGGCACTGGACGTGCGGAGGTCACAGCACGGTCCCTTTACTCCGGCTCCCCGTGTCTGTCCGAGCAGTGGACACTTTGCGCCCTTGTCCGTCTGACACGTGGGTCGGGGGGGCTGGATGAGGGGCCCCTGACAGTGCGGAGGAACCGGGCCTTTCAGCAGCTGGGGGGCACGAGGCCCTGGAAGGGGTGTCCGGGAGGGGTGGGCGCCCGGACGCTCCACCCCTGCTCACGTTCTGGGATGTCGCCTCTGCCCCTGGATTGCATCCCCCACCTTTCCTTCTGTCTGGGTTCCTCTGGATCCGCCTGAACCCCCCCCCTCCCCCCTTCCCCTCAGGAGCCTTTCCTTATCGTGATCCCACAGTGATGCCGCCCTTTCCCGGGCTGGGGTTCTGGAACATTCTAGGCCACGAGGTCTTGTGCTCCCTTGTGCTTGTCCAGTGTGTTTCTGGCTGGGCTGTGGCTCTGAAGCCCCTCCTCCCGACCCAGCCGGCTGCGTCCCTCTGCGCCTGACCTGGCTCTCTCGGCCCCTCTGTCCACAGGGTCCCCCCGGACGCCCAGGTCTCCCTGGGGCCGACGGGCTGCCTGGCCCCCCTGGAACCATGCTCATGCTGCCTGTGAGTACCCCCGTGTGGGGGGGCGGTGGCTGCTGGGTGGTGGAGCCCTGGGCTGTTTCCAAGGGGAACAATCTCCTGGCCACAGACCCGCCCCAACCTGGGTTCAAGTGGGCGTGCCTGCCAGCTGGTCCCTCCCTGAGCCTGACCTGCCCATGACCTTGTGGGTGAAGGTCAAGGGCCGTCTCCTTCACGGGAGCCCAGGCCTGGAGAGAGAACATGTGGTCGGGGTCTGGATGTCAGTCTTCTGACTGACGTCTGTTTCTCGTGAGCCCGCGCTGTCTGTCTGTCTGGTGCCCAGGGCGGCGGGCACAGCGCAGGGTCCCCTGGCGTGGAGCCCGGGCTGCCCTTGCCAGGCCTCCTCAGTGCACGGACACAGGCCTTTGGCCCTTCCTCGCAGTAACCAGGGGCCATGGGGGCTCAGGGTGAGAGGCCGCAGACGCCAGGAAGGGCTCCCCAGACGGGGAGGGTCCCCTGAGGCCCCAGGGCTGAAATTGGAGGGTGGGGCTGGGGCAGCTGCGTGTGGCGAAGTAGAGCAGCGAGCACCACAGGGGTGGGGGTGGACGCTGCCCAACCAGACTGTCCGAAGCTCCACTGTCCCCCAGGGGGCCGAGGGGCAGTGCCTCAACCCTGGGGTCCAGTGTGGGCACCCACGTCGGTGCACCCCTGTGACCCCCACCTTACACCCACAGTTCCGGTTCGGAGGGGGTGGCGATGCCGGCTCCAAAGGCCCCATGGTCTCAGCCCAGGAGTCCCAAGCTCAAGCCATTCTGCAGCAGGCGCGGGTGAGTGGTCCCCTCGATGGGCTGGGCTGGGCTGAGCTACACACCCCTGAGAGCCCCCATGGGCCCCAAAGCACCTCGCGTGGCCTGGGGCCCACGGAACCTCCATCCTCTTGCTGCTCCGCTCTGCCCATCTGCCGATGAGTGAACCGAGTTTCTACCAGATGAGGCCCAGAGTGCCGATGGCTCTCGAAGCGAGAGGCGCCACCCCGGGCTGGGGTGTGTAGGTGGCTTTGGCGGAGCACCTGTAATGGGGCGTTGTGAGAAGTCGCTAGATCAGCCTCTGTTGGGCAATATCTGTGTGGCTCGCAGCCAGCTGAGCGACACCGACGATCGGGTGTGGAGTAACTGCAGGACAGCTGGAGCAGCGAGCTGTCACAGTGAGAGGCCGTGCCGAGTGTGGCAAACCCCGCCACCAGGCTGCGTCCCCGGGCCTGCCCGCTGGCCTGCTAGTGGGATTTTAATAGAAGCCAGGTGGGCGCCGGCTTAGAAGGATTGATAAGCCTGTTCTCCAAAGTGAAATGGCATCCTGCAGTGGGGGTGACACAGCCACACGGAGGGACCGCAACAGGTGCTTTAGGAGCGAGGAGCGCAGGTGGACTGTGCTGTGGCAGGTGCAGCTGCCCTGGGGATGGGCAGGTGGGACAGGGCGCCCTGCAGGTGTCGGGTGACTCCCAGGGCTGCTGCTTCTGGGACTGGTTTAGTTCACCCGTGGCAGGGCTCCCCAGCCACTGCGGGGCGCTGGACGTGCCTCTCAGGATACAACTCCAAGGGGCAAAGGGCTGGGGGGCCAGTGGGGAGGTCAGCATGAGGCTCTGAGCACCCCAAAGGGGTGGAGCACCCCTTGCCAAAGTGGGAAGTGTCACCGGGCCCGGGTGCCACCTCCGCCTCCCCTGTTCTGTCGTGGCTGGCGCCGAGAGCCCCGGAGGAGCAGTGGGGCGCGCTCCAGGCTGCATCGGGCCTCCTGTAGCGGCGCCTGTGCCCGGCCTGTCTTGCCTGTCAGCACCCGTGCACCCGCCGTCTCTCAGCCTGTTCTCTCGTTTCTTGCAGTTGGCATTGAGGGGCCCGGCCGGCCCGATGGGTCTGACGGGGAGACCCGGCCCCATGGTGAGTCACCAGCGGCAGGAGTGGGGGCATGTGCTGAGGGACGGGGTGCCCCCCAATCTCCTGCCCTTTAGTCTCCCCACTCGGTTCAGAGAGGGGAGCACTTGCTTTAAGCTGCCATCCTCTCTCATTCCATCACTGGTGCTGGGAGAGCGATGGGGGACGGCCCCTGGACAGGCGGGACCTGCCTTGGCCTGGGGGCTGGGAACCCCCCCCCCCCCCCCCCCCCCCGTGCCTGCACCGGCTGTGCTTGTGCCTCGTGACGCGGAGGCTCGGAGACTCTTCCTTTCCAGGGGTCGGCGTGGGGGCCAGACCAGGCTGCTAGCCCCCCTGCCCAGCCTTGCCGCACAGCTGGGTGCATAGTGTGCCGGGCACGGGGCCCGCAAATGGGACCCCGGGGACTGCGAGAGGGAGGCCCTTGCAGTTTACAAGGGGTCGGAGGATCTAAAGGCCCCGCGTCCCCACCGCTGTTCCCTAGGAGCGGGGACTTGGCCCCAGGTCTAGTCAGTGCACCCCCCCCGCCCCCCGTCCCCGCCGTCCCAATGCGGCTCAGGGATGTCCTCCTCCTCTGGCATCTTGCCTTGGGACAGGCCCAGAGGGTGTCCACACACTGTCCCCCTGGGCTGTCACCCCATGGACTCATCCGCGTATCACCGTGAGCTTTGTGGCTCTTGTGTCCCCAACTGTCCAGAATTTTGTTCAAAAGTGGAAGGGATGCAAACAATGAGCCGTTTCCCCATCACCCAGGTCCTGTTGGAGGCAGGCGGGGCTGGGCGTCCGCTGGCCCTCGGGGAGCCCGGCCGGTGGTCCGGGATAGTTTCCCCAGCCCCTCCCGGCCACCCGCAGCCTTTCCCCACGAGCGTTCCCTAACCAGCTGTGTCTCCATAGGGCCCTCCTGGCACCGGAGGCTTGAAGGGCGAGTCAGGAGACATGGGTCCTCAGGTACGTAGGTGCCTCGCCTCTGCTCTTTGCAGGGGTGTCTCTGTGTGCGGGAGGTCGGGGCTTTGGGGGGGTGGCTCCCCAAATGCTGCATTTCTCCGGGGAAGTTAGTGGGGACTGTCGCTTCATGCAAAGCTGGAGCAGAACAGAAATGATGGGTGTCCATGGTGGGAGCTGCTGGTGCTACTTTGGGCCTGCCCTCACTCTGGGCCGTGGGTCCCGTGCTGTGTCCCAGGGGTGCCCTTGAGCTGGCAGCTAGGAGGAGGAGCCGCAGGCCAGGTGGACAGGCGTGGGATAAGACTTTGCTTTTGTCTCTGAGACTCAGGGACACACTGACCCTTTGCCCTCTAACTCTGGACAGGGCCCCCGAGGTGTGCAGGGCCCGCCTGGGCCGGCGGGAAAGCCTGGAAGAAGGGTAAGTGTTTCTCAGGGGAGCCACTGGCTGGGGCACCGACGAGGCGGGAGCCTGCAATGGGTCTGCCCCCTTGCCTGCCGTGCAGACCCGGCTCAGGGGCAGGAAGGCCGGTTGCTGCTCCTGTCAAAGGCACATCTGTCTCCAAGGCCGGGTGCCCTTCCATGGGGCGGCGAGCTGAGCCCGTGGGCACTGTCTCCTGGGACTCCCGGCCTCTGCCGACCTGGCCTCCGTCCTGAGCACACTAATTTAGGCTAATACACCGTTGTAATCAGAGCCATTCCCCAGCCCTTCAGGAGCAAGCACCGAGAAGACAGCCTTATCAGTGGGCTGCATTTCAGCCTCGTTTCTGCAGAAGTGGCCTGGGGGAGGGGGCCGGCTGGCGCCCAGCTCCCCTGTCCCGCCAGCCGCCCAGGTTCTGTTTGCGGCTCAGCGGATGGGCCCAGATGGCTTCCGTGGACCGCGGCTGCTGAGAGAGGGCCCACATTTGTAAACCAGTAAAGTTCACGCACAGCGTCCAGACGAGCGAGGGGAGCCCCAGTTACCCCACGACGTGCTCTCACCTGGGCGTCCTTTCACCAGCGGGCGTTCCTAGCACACAGAAAGATTTTGTTGTTCGTATTCGTTCAGCGTGAACCTCTTCAAGACGTGCTGTCCACGTGAGCCGCCAGTTCCTTTCTGCTTTCAGGGCGCCCAGGGCGAGAAGGAGGGGTTCCTGAGCGGTTAGGGACCCTCCCGTCCCGGAGCTGATTGTTATTTTTGGGGGAGGGGTGGGCGTGGGGAGGGGTGGCCAAGGAAGCTGCCCATCGGGCCCGCAGGGCCCGCAGGCACCAGGCCAGGGCTGGACCGGATGGTCCTAAATGAGCCAGCAAGGCTGGAATCGGGGATCCTTGGTAGAGAATTAGGTGGTTTACTTTGGATCCGATTCTGCCAAGTGTTTTTATTTCATTAAGCTGTTCTCTGTATCTCAGAGCACTTGCCCCATGGTTTGCCGTGTGTGATGCGCACTCTCTGGCCTAAAGTTTTGAGGGGAAGATAAGGATGCGCACCATACACGGGCAGCACTGAAACAGGGCCGTGCGCATCGTCGTGGCCAAATACGGCCTTGTCCCGCGTCACTGGGAGAGGTTCTCAGTCCAGGTGGGACTGAAAGGGGAAGAGGCGCGAGGGTGGTCCACCCTGGGAGGAGCCGCAGGGATAAACCGGGCCAGGGCCGTGGGAGAGTGACCTTTGTCCCAGAGACCCACCAGCGAAGGAAAGACGGCGGAGCCGGGAGCCGGGGGTCCCCAATGTCCCTGCTCCCGGGAGTCATGGGGGCATCTGGACATTCTGCCGACGCTGTGGCGTCCTGAGAACTTTTCTGACCAGTTTCCCTTGGTGTCTGAGCGGGCAGTTTTGAGGAGAGGCTCCCCATTGGTGCCCCCCAGCCTGGCGTCCCTGTCTGCGCTTCACCCAGCGCTGTGTGGCTTAGTCGCCTCTCCTGCAGTGACTGACCTTCCTGGCAGACCCTGGAGGCTTTTAAGGCGGGGGGAGCACGGCCCAGCTCCTGTGGCCCAGGCAGGTTCCCGGCCCCTTTTTCTCCTAGTGCTGCCCTTCCTGTCTCCGCTATGCTTTGAGACCCAAGGCAGCTGCTCTCCAGACCTGGTCTCTGCTGGTCACACGTCCCCGGGTGACGGCCTCCTTTCCTTGGGGGCACAGGGGTTGTGGAGGAGCGGGAAGCCACGGATCCGGGCCGGCTGTGACTCTCCGCTGGCTGGCAGTCGTCGTCAGCAAGTGGCCTCCTGGCTGAGTCCCTGGCCCCATCAGGGTGACCTTGAACCTGCCAGGGTCCCCCTGGTGCTTGTGGGGTGGTTATAGAGGGCTCTGGTATGTCCAGGCTCTGCCCAGCAGCCCCGTGGCCAGGCAGGACAGGACTATGGGCTTGAACTTGGCTGTGCCCACGGCTGGAAATAAGAGCCGTGGACGGAGTGTCTTGCTTATGGCCTGGACCTGCCTCTAGGTGGCCACGTGGCCTCAGTGAGACAAGCCAGCCCTCAGCCTCAGTTTCCCCTCAGTCACTTGGGCCAACAGCAGGTGCTCGCTCGCCTTCACCCTGTAACTTGAGTTCTGCGCGGTGAAGGAGCGGTGCCGTGGCTGCCTGTCAGGCCACCCTTCCTCCTGAGCCGCTAGCCAACGGTCCCCCAGGCTGACGGGCCCCTCAGTCTCTCTCCTCCAGCAAGGCTCACCTGCCACCTCACACTGCCGCCACAGACACAGAGGGGCAGGTGGCATGCCCCCCGGCAGTTTGGGGTGGCGAGGCCCAGAAAGACCGGAGTCACGTGAGAGGCGCCCGCAGCCCCGGATGCTGGACGCCGGCTACGCGGGGCTGGTGCCGTCTCCTCGGTCTCCCAGGAGGCCGCTGCTTTGTGCTGATGCTGTGCCTGCCTGTGTTCCAGGGGCGGCCCGGCAGTGACGGAGCGCGAGGGATGCCTGGGCAGACGGGCCCCAAGGTAGGCGGCCCCCAGGGGTCCCGGCCACCCCCACCACTGCCCTTGTGTTGGTGACGTGGCAACATGTCGGTTCTGATGATGACTGTGGCTGTGATGACAAGTCCCGACGTCACGGCGCTTGCACCCACCTGGGGGTGGGCCCCGGGGGCGTGGCTCTGCTTGGGTCGCTCTGGAGTGTTGGCATGACGTGGGGTGGTGGGGTGAACCTTGTGGGCGCGTGCGACGGTTTCAGTTAGTTAAGTGGAGAGCATGAGGGGTGACTCGGGGACGCACTTCCTCCTCCTACCACTCTCCTCCTACCCCTTTGCTGCTGTCTGTGGGGGGAGGCAGGGAGGTGGCCCCAAGGCAGGAGGGGGGGTGGCCGGTGCCACTCTGGGTGGGGTCCTGGGGCCCAGGGTGCACAGACGCTGCCTGGACTGTGTCGGGAGGCAGGGCGGCCGTCTCTGTGTGTGGCCTGGTCCCCGAGCTGCCCTCTGTCTTCCTCACAGGGTGACCGTGGTTTTGACGGCCTGGCGGGGCTGCCGGGAGAGAAGGGACACAGGGTAAGTGCCACCCATGGGAGAGGCCCTGGTGGCCCTGAAGTCCTGATGGACCTCAGGCAGCCCAGGGTTTTTGGGGAGACCCTTCTGGACGGCCTCAGGCTTCCTGGGCCGCCACAGAAGGAGCCCCCCGTGGTGGGCATGGGGCTGGAAATAAATGCAAGTTGACAGCTTGGATGGAAAGTCAGCCCCAAGGAAGTGGGTTCCTCTCTGCAGCTGCTGCTGGGGCCCAGCGGCTGGAGGGCGGGAACCGGGTGGGGAGCGAGCGCTTCCGGAAATCCAGGTTCTGCTGAGCTGGCCTTTACAGCCTTGGGAGGCCCTGTGGCTGCTATTTTGGGGGCACAGCTGGCCCCCCACCCCCCTCCACCGGCTGGCCTCGCTCTCCGCCCATTTGAGTGGCTCCGTGTGATGGGTGTGGGCGCCCTGTGGGCCGTTTTCTTTCCTTTGACACAGACGCCACCTCTTTTATATTTAGACACGCTCTGGATGTGAAGGCACGCACATGCACACACAGTGTACACATACATGTGTGTGCACTGCTGCATGCACACCCACGTGTGTGTACTCGGGCATGCCTGGCATCCCACACACTCGCATTGTACACGTGGGTGTACATGCACAGTACACACATGTGCTTGCGCACACACGTCCTCACACTGTGTGCACACACATGTGCGGATATACACACTTGCCGTGAGGTTTAGCGGTCACGTTCCGTGGCGCACCGGAAAACGGTTGTTGCGACTTGGCCAAAGCTGCTTGGCCTGCATGGGACTGAAGGGCGGCGGCGCTGAGGCCGGGCCGTCCACCTGGCTGGCCAGCGAGCTTGTGTAGAGCACCAGCTGCTGGGAGGCCTGAGGCAGCAGGGGCGGAGGGGACCGGCGCCAGCCCCCAGGGTGCTCACAGGCCAGGGCGGTGGTCCTCTCTGGGGAGTGGTGTGGGGTGGGGGCGGGGGCGGTGGGGTGCAGGTCAGACTCTGCCACGGCGACTGGGGGGCCTGCATGCCTGTGGCGCTGCCGGGTGCCTGGTCTGGCACAGCCGCCCGGACACCATTTCCCCCAGTGACTGTCCTTATACCCAGTGTGCTCCGAGAGGGTCTCCTGTGGGTCCGGGAAAGGCTGCAGCGGGTCCGGGACTAGAGAAAGACCCCAGGGGGACTTGGGACAGGCACGCAAGACCTGCTCCAGGGTCGCTAATCCTGGCTCTGGTTGACTCCCTAGGGTGACCCTGGCCCTTCTGGCCCGCCGGGTCCTCCGGGAGATGATGGAGAACGGGTACGTATCCCCTGCGTCCGGCTGCATCTGCCTGCCCGCCCCTCGGAGTTTGGCAGGAAAAGTGCGTGTGGCCTGCCGGTGGCTGCGACGTTGGCGTGTGGAGGGCGGGACTGCGAGGGCGAAGGCCAGGGGATGGGCAGAGACAGGCCGCCCAGAGCCCTGAGATAAAAGCAAACCGTGGAGGGGCAGCGGTCACCCGCCCCAGGTGGCAGAAAGAGTGCCTCTCGGTCCAGGGGCAGGTGCCCCAGGTGACGCTGGGGGGAGGAGTGCCAGCGAGGTGGTGAGGGATGGTGGAGCCTGGGGCTGGGCGAGTCCAGAAGGGGACTGAGCAGCCCTGGGGGTGGGAGGGCAGAGCGCCCGGGTGTGGGGCAGGGGAGGCGGGGCGCTGCTGCCTGAGGCTGGGAGCCTGGGCTGGGGGTGGCTGCTCAGATGGAGAGGCTCTGCACCCGGGCAGGCTTTGCCCGGGGGCCTCTTCCTGGGGCTGCAGGCATGCGTGGTCCTTAGGCCCCACGGCCGAGAAGCACGCACCAGGGACTTGGATCCCTGCCCTCCACAGGCCCCACTCACTCCGGCGGTCTGGTCGGTGGTTGGCACATTTGGAGAGAAAGGTGTGGCAGCCCCGGTACTCAGGGAAGAGCAGGCTGGGTAGCAGGGTCCGGGCCTGGCCGTGACTCTGTCCTCACCAGCTCTCGGGTTGGCGTTGTCAGGGCGCCTCCCGGCCCGTGTGGGAGGAGGGAGGAGAGGGGCCTCCTCTGGGTGTCCGTGCTGCCTGGTCCAGGGTGTGGTGTGTGTGTGCATGCGTGTGGACATGGCTTGTGTGTGTGTGTGCACACACGTGTGTTGAAGGGCAGAAGAGGGTGCAGTGTGTTGACGGTGGGGGGAGGCCGAGTGTCCACAAGCTGCTCCTGACCGTGAGCCAGTCCAGCTGGGCAGCGCCTGCTCCCGGAGCCGGAGCTGCGGCCTGGGCGGCTGTCCAGCCCTGTTCAGGACCCTGGGGGAGACATCAGGTTCCCGCAGGGTCGGGCCAGGGGGCCTGGTGATTCTTCCAAGATTCCTCCCCACCCGGTTTTTGTCATTCACGTTCCTGCCTACCAGCTGCCAGCCTGCCTGTCAGTCTGTCTGTCTGTCTGCATGTCTGTCATCGATCTCTCTCGTTTTTGCTGCTCACTCCACCGTGCACGTCTATCATTGGACCTTCAGCCCCATGGTCCTTCCCGCCCGGTGTCCCCTCCCTGGCGCTGTGGTCTGTGAGCCCCGAGCCACGTCCCAGAGCCCGGGACCTCACGGTCTACCGCAGCTTTCCGGGAGCGAGGACTCTGGGCCTTCCCGACAGGCACGGGACTTGTAGCCCCGGCCGAGCGTGCTGACGCAGCCCCTGGCAGAGGCCTTCCGCACTGCGGGAGGAAATGGAGCCCAGGCCTGAGAGCCTGTCCCTAAAGTCCCGCCCTTTCCCCTCCACAGGGTGACGACGGAGAGGTTGGGCCCAGAGGGCTGCCCGGGGAACCCGTAAGTCTGCTGAAGGGGGTTGGGGGGGAATTTGTGTCTTGTCACTGTGGGGACAGGTGGCATAGGGGCTGCCTCTGGGCAGAATCGGGGATCGGCTTAGAGCCGCGAGAATGAGGGGCTCAGCCGGCACACAGAAACAAATCTGGGGGTGCCCCTGGGGGTACAAGGAGGAGCTGGGGGAGGCTAGGGGGACGACTCCAAGGAGTCCATCCGAGCCTTCCACGGGAGGCAGCTCGGGTCCCCGAGGGCGGTGGTGGGTTATCCGGAGTTTGCCACCCTTTCTATTGGCCGCACTTTCTGAGAAGGCGCCCCCCTCGCATGCCCCTGGCCGGGCATCGGAAAGCTCTGCTCCCAAAGCTGATTTCGATTTCGGTCCAAAGCCACCAATTTCCTGAACAACAAGAGACGTTAATTACTTCCCCTCACTGTTACTTCTCGCGTGTCTGGTTTCGTTTATCGACCTCAGTGGGGCTGTTCGCCTCTGGCAGTGCTGATTGAGGAGAAATATTGTGAGCGCCGCGTGGAGGGGAGTGGGGGCCGGTGCCCACACGCTCATTTGGGACTAAATTATACGCTCGGTGTCTGATTAGCCATGAAGGAGAATTCGTCAACACCGCTCTCTCTAACACACGTCTGAGCCATACCTTCTAGGTCATTAACTTCCAAACACACACGGCGACGTGTTAAAGTGGCGAAGGTGCCACGTAAGTGCAGAGCACGTGGGCGGCGTTCCCGTCCACTGCGTCTGAGAAGGTTCGGCGGGAATTAAGTCACTTGAAGTCCCTGTGCCCCGGGGAACGGCTCCCTGACTCCCCAGTAGGTGGGGCGGGCGCGAGCGACGCAGGTGTGGGCTCCCATGGCCGCCAGGGACTCTGCAGTGTCACCGCTGGGACCTCAGGCCTGTCCTGGGGCCCGTTCCCACACACGCACCCTCACCGCCGGGGAGGGGCTGCGATCAGGCACAGCGGCATCCCTGAGAGGTCCGAGCCCAGGCTTGCTCCCCTGTGTTTGGTCACGACGCCCCTCAGGGCCCTAGTTTCTCTGTCCGCCCTGAACCCACAGGGTCTTACGTCAGAGACAGGCGCAGAGGGAGGGCCGAGGGCGCTGGAAAGGAGAACCGGAGCCCAGCGCCCCGGGCAGCCAGCACGGCGTAGCCATGCCCTCATGGGGAGCTGGTGGGCTCACCTGCCCTGGGCGAGTGTGGAGGGCCCCCTTTCCCCCGGGTGCCCCCGATCTTTCATCTGAGCCCCCAGTCGTTCCAGGGGCCCCAGGTGGACAGGTGGGCTGGGCTGGGGGGGTGGAGCCGGGCGGGAGGGCCTGTTGGCCACGCTCCCGGGGCAGCGTGGACCCCGGACGCAGTGGGGGCTGAGCGCGGCCTCGGGACCTCACTCTTCCTTGCTCTTTCCTCTTTCAGGGGCCGCGTGGTCTGCTGGGGCCGAAGGGTCCCCCGGGCCCTCCCGGACCTCCTGTAAGTCCTGTCACCTGTTGTCATGTCTGTCCCCGTTGCTGCCCTTGGAACCCCGGGCCCGCCGGTGTCTCATGGCGCTGACTGACCGCCAGGCACACTTGCCCCGTGCCCGTGGGAGGGGCCCGCGGGCGCTGAGGCTCACACGGGAAAGCGGCCTTGCAGCCCATGTGGGTTTGCAGGTGGAGGCCCAGGGCCCGCTGGCTCTCCTGCTCTCCCCTCTCATGCACACAGTGCGGTGCCACAGTGACCCGGACACCACATTGCCTTCCTGCTTGAAAGTACTTCCAGCAGCTTCTGGAAAGTTCTGGAAGGAAGTAGAAGTCCGTGGTTCCCAGGTGGCTCTGTCCCGGGTGGGTGTCTTCACGGGAGCCGGGCGTGGCCTGTGCACCCTTCTCAGCCCCCAGGCCCTGCTTCCTCAGAACTCAGGCCTGCCCCACACAGTGGGGGGCCTGGCAGCTCCCTTAACCCCTCGCTGATCACGGCTTTGGGATTTATTTGGGGTCAAGCCCCTCCCCTGCCCCAAGGGTCGTGACACATTGCGGGCAGGGGGCCAGGCCGTGCAGAGCGGGGTTTCCTTCTGAGCGTTAATGCTTCAGCATTCAGTCCCTTCTCTGACCTCACCCAGGGCGTGACGGGGATGGACGGCCAGCCGGGCCCGAAAGGGAACGTGGTGAGTCTCGGGGTCCCCGCTACCCAGCCTGATGGTAGGAGGCTCCCAGCCGGGCCAGGGAGATCTGTCATCGTGGAAACCAGGGGGCGTGGGAGGAGGCCCAGCCCCGAGGCCCAGGACCCAGGTGGGGCGCTTGCCCGGGCCTGCCGGTGCGTGGGCCCGGCCCAGCGTTGGGGGCCGGCGCCCTTCCTGAGCATGCACGGGGCTGTGATGAGCACGCTCGGCCCCCCAGGCCCCTTGTCGGTTCTCAGGGCGCTGGCAGACTGAGCGTGGCGGGATGGTTGGGGATTTTCTGCCCAGTGGAGTACCTCCCTCTCAGTCCCTTCACGTGTTTTCCAGGGGCGTGTTTGCAGAAGCAAGGGGTGCTCAGGCCCAAGGGCGCGAGCCCTGCGGGAGGTGGTCTGGTTCTGTGTTGGGCTGGGGGGCAGGAGAGCAGCTTCAGAGGACGGGAGGCCAGGATGGGGGGCCTGGGCCCCAAATGAAGGAGGTGCAGTTACCCCCGCCTGCTTTCCAGAGCCTTATCAGTGCCTTTGCCTTCATTTCCTGTAGGGCCCCCAGGGGGAGCCTGGCCCCCCAGGACAGCAGGGAAATCCCGGTGCCCAGGTGAGTGATGGGCGCGGGCTTCTGGGCAGCGGCCCCCAAGCAGCCTCGGCCTGGAGGTGGCCTAGAATGGGGGCCGTGTCCGGATGGGAGAGTGGGGAACGGTGGATGACAGCAGGGAAAGGTTCGGAGCCAACCAGTTTCTGACCTTTCCGCCCCGCTCTTCCCCACTAGGGTCTTCCCGGCCCCCAGGGAGCCATCGGTCCTCCGGGAGAGAAGGTAGGTGGGCTGAGCTGGGTATAGGGGCCCCACTGCCCACCTGGGGGGTGTGCTGCAGGCCAGGAGGGGTGCTGAGCATTGGTGGCTTGGGGTGTGAGCCTTTGTCCTCCCCAGACTGGGGGACGCTCGGCACGAAGCACTGAGCACAGGGGCCAAGCCGTGGTCGTGGACCTTTGTCATTCACCGATTGACAAATTCACTCACTCACTCACTCATTCATTCACTCACTCACTCATTCACTCACTCACTCACTCATTCACTCACTCATCCACTCACTCATATACTCATTCACTCACTTATTCACTCACTCATTCATTCACTCAGTCATTCATTCACTCACTCATCTACTCACTTATTCATTCACTCAGTCACTCACTCATTCATTCATTCACTCATTCACTCATCCCCTCACTCATCCACTCACTCACATTCTCTAGCCGTGGGCAGGGTTGCCAGATTTAGGGAGAAGAACGAACGGGACGCTTGGTTAAATTTGAACTGCTCACGCTTGTCTGAAAGCAGATTTCACTGGGCATCTTGTTTTGTTGTTTGATTTGCTTTGGCTAAATTTGGCAACCTGAACATATCCTTGGCACCTGAGCCCTAGGTGCGGGGACAGAACACCTGCGTAGGATGAGCAGAGTGACCTGTTGGGGTGGTTCTCAGTGGGGCATGACCCCTGGGGGGCTTGTTCAAACAGGTCGATGGGCCTGGGGGTCCCCTCTTCACCTGGCCGGTCCTGTCTGCACCTGGCCAGGACATTTGTTCCCATCGAAAACCCAAAGGCCCTGGAGACTGCACCTTGCTGGTGCTGGAAGCGGGTGGGGCACCTCCAAGCGTCCTTCCCAGCAAACGTTCTTCAAGCAGAAACCTTGACAAGTGACCTTGGGGGCGTGCAGAGCAGATGGGCAGCCCGGGGAGCCCGGGGCACCTGGTCACGGAGTCTGGTTTGTTCTAGGGCCCCCTGGGAAAACCAGGCCTCCCAGGAATGCCCGGTGCTGACGGACCCCCGGTGAGTACCCCTCCACCCGGCCCCGGGGCCTCCCCAGGGAAGGGGGCTGGAACCCAGGCTCCAGGGACGGCGATGTGTGTGGCTCCTTCACTGTCTTCCCCTGCTGTGGCGAAGACCTAACTGAGCTGGGGCCGGATTGCTCAGGGATGATTCCAGAGCGTGCTCTGTGGAAGAGGGGCGATGGCACGAACGGGAAGGCTAGTTGTGTTTTAGGGTGCGAGGGCTGGGCTCCAGCGCGGCCGTGTGTGCTGGTGTTTGAAGGGAAGGGCTGCGTGGGCTGGGTGTATTTTTAGGGCTCACACGCCGAGAAGCGGGGGACGAACAAACGCATTTGCCGTGTGGGAGCACACAGCTGTGGAGCCAAATTGGGTGCCGACTAGAAATAGCGAGTTAGTGACAAATCCGATCTGTGTGAGGGAGTGGGTGGGATGGGCAACGCTCAGAGCTTCGGCGGGGTGGGGGGGGCAACGGTCTGTCTGCCCCCACCGTGTCCTTTCTCAGTTGCTGGTGGGTTTGGAGTGGGTTTTGGGGGTTTTTTTGAGTATTCAGTTGATGATGCATGGAGAGCCTGTTGTAGGGAACAAGACTTGCCAAATTAATTATTTCAGACACGGAGCACTTTACTGTTTTAATAACGCCATTAAAAACTGAGCAAGGAAGTTCAGCCACGTCAATAATTCCCTCGTGACTGTGGAGTGCACGGCCGCTGGTTTCCGTGTGCTCGGCGGAGAGTCACTGGGCCCCGAGGGTCCCCAGTCACAGCTTGTCCCATCTGGACCTGGACCAGCAGGTCCCAACCACCTCCGTCCCCATGGGAGCTGCTGTGGGGCTTCTGGGAGTTTGGATATAAAGTGACAAATATTTTGCAACATGTCATTTACGTCCTTTCCGTTGACACTTAATTGCATTTTCTAATTATGAAGTAGCACTTTTTCTGGTGGGAAATAAATGAAATGACAGCCAGGTGAAAACCGTCCCTGATCCGTTGTCCCCGGGAGTTAAACCGCTGAGGGTGGGTGGAGGCGTGGCCTGCCAGCCGCGTTTTCTGTTCACTTCCTGCGGTGATTGACATCTGCGGGGCGTTTTCTGCCCTGTGTCAGCTCAGCGGCCAGCCTGTGGCCCTGCAGGAAGGACACCTGAACCCCCCTCCCTGACCTTACTACCCCTGATACCCCCCCACATGGAAACCTCCCACGCACTGGGGTCCCTGAAGGTTGCTGCGTCCTCTCAGACTCTGCGGGGAAGTGGGGGCGTTCAGGACACCCCTTTCCTGGCCAGCACGCTGCCCCCTCGTGGACTCCACGTCTCTTCCCAAAACAACAGTACATTTTTTTTCTAAATTTTTTTTTAATCCCAGTTGACATCCAACATTGTGTTGCTTGAATGGGTGCAGCACAGAGGTTGGACGTCCACATAACGTACGAAGCGGTCCCCTGACTTCTCCAGCACCCCGCTGGCCCAGGCGTGGTTACCCCGCCACTGAGGACTGTGCTCCCTCTGCTGGAGTGTACGTCCCCGTGATTGCTCTGTCCCCGCCAGTCCGTCCTTCTCCCTCCCGTCACCTTTCGCGCCCAGCCCCCCCGGCCCCCTGCCCTCCGGGCCGTCAGTCTGTCCCCCGTCAGTCTGCCCCCCATACCGTTTCTGTTTTGTTCGTCAGCATATGGTTGTGCTTCAGATTCCACACGCAGGTGCGCTCACTCGGCGCCTGCCTTTCTCTGGCTGATTTCGCTGAGCACCCTGCCCTCTGGGTCCGTCCGCCAGCATTTAGACTTTGACACGTGGGCGCCCGCTGGCCGGGGGGAGCCCCGTGCGCGTTCAGCCCCGGAGGTGCTCAACGCAAAGGACAAAGGGGGGCCTCTGCAGGCAGCCCGGGCACAGCCGGTGTGGGGTGTGCACTCAGAGGAAGAGACTTAAAATGCTCTCCTTCCCAGAGTAGTGCGTGGCTGATGGGCTCAGAGAGAGGGTGCCGACCCACCCTGCCACACCCCGTGTTGGTTTGGTGTTGGCTTTGGCTCAGGAAAGAAAGGAAGCTTGGTAACCCCTGCGAGTATTCTGAGTGCTCTGGAGCTGGCCTGAGGCACGGGACAGTGTGGTCAGCCCTGGGCTCCGACCCAGCTCCTGTGGGGGACTGGGAAGGAGCTAGCCTCAAGGGAACCTTCCAGAGCCAGCGAGGTGGAACCCCAGAGGTACCCAGTGACGGGGGAAAGGCCACCATGTGACGTTAAAGGGAAACTGTGCCACATGAGTCCTTTTTGCCGCACACGTGCAGCGTGGGGAGCGGGGCGCTTCGGAAGGGTTTTAATTTTCTTTTGCATTCGCCTAATTGTGTGCAAAGAGCCTGTGTCGCTTTTTTAATCAGAAAAGTATCTAATGCCAATACTTTCAGCTGTATCAGTTTCCCGCAGTAAAGGTGATGCCCTTTGCAGAGTGGCAGGAGAAGGCACACCAGCACCGAGGAGGGACTCCGCCGGGGCTGTGGTCGCGGAGAGTCGACCCCCCTCCTTCCGCGTGTTTCTTTCCCGTGCTCTCTGTTCGAGCCTTTGTGATAAGTGAGCCTGGTGCCCCCCCCCCCCCGAGGGTCGCCCACTCTGTGTGAGGAGGTCAGGCCTCCAGGCATACCACGTCATTCCATGGCTGCCGCTTGTCACCCCCACGGCGTGCGGTCGCGATGCGGAGTGAGCCCTCACCGCCGTGCTCTTCGGTGTCCACGGCAGGCGCACCACTAGCTCCCCCCAGAAGTGAGGGCCTCGCCATGTGGAGGGTCCCCTTGCCATGTGGAGGGGCTGAGACGGGGGTCTGTGCCTGTGTGTTGCTGGGGCCCTGGGGTGTGACCACTACCGGCCCCTCAGTTCCGGAACAGGAAAAAGTCTGTGGTTGGTGGGAACACTAGGAAATGCCCCCAAAACCCTTGTAGCGGAGAGGGGCAGGACTCCACTCCCTCCTGGCCACCCCCAAGCGGGACGCCCTCTCCTGGACACCGTCGGGGTGCAGCCTGCCACCCTGACGTGCTGGTGCCGTGAGCCTTATTTCTGGGGGGCGGGGCAGGTGGTGTGTCCCCTCGGGGCTGGAGAAGCAAGTGTGGCCCTGCCCACGTCCAGTCTCCCCCGTGGCCAGTGCCACCAGGCCCCCCGGGCACCACTGCCCCACAGAGGACCTCAGCGCCCTCCCACGTGCTGTGCTGTCACAATCTGCTGTGCACATTGGCATCGACTCTGGTCACACGGCCAACAAAAAGCGGAAGGAGCCTGCGCAGCGGCCTGTCTGCGCCGCCCCGACAGCGGCAGGCACCCAGTCCACAGACGGCGAGCCCCCCCCACCGCTGGGCTGGAAGCAGGGTGCCCGGGGGCCTGGCCCCACCTCATGACTCTTGCTGAGTCTCAGATTAATTTTGCTGGGTAACCTCAAGCCAGTGCCTTTGTCATGCTGTCCCCGCTGACCCGCAGTTCAGGGCAGCTCTGACCCTCAGACATGGTCCCCTCCACGGCCGACTCCGGCCGTCGCCGGGCCTGGCACGATGCCCCCTGTGCAGGAGAGGCAGCCGAGGGTCAGGGGCTGTGGGACTCACTCGGGCCACGTGGTTGGGAGTGACCGAGCCAGGCTCAGCGGCCATGGTCTGGACTTCGAGTGCTGCCCGCTTTTGTTTGTGGGCGGGAAGGAGCCGGGCGGCACCCCGGCCCTCCCTCTCACTCTGCGGGGCCGCTGCAGGGGAGGCGCGTGTCCACAGGGCACCGACTGACGCAGGCCTTCTCTCTCCCGACAGGGGCACCCTGGCAAAGAAGGCCCCCCTGGAGAGAAAGGAAGCCAGGTGGGTGCAGCCACGCTCCCGCCCCTCCAGTCCCTCCCGCAAGACAGGCCATGGGGCTGTCGGCCGCCTCTGCTCCGGGACACCCCCCGCAGACGTGATGAGCTGGCACAGCCGTGCCCTGTCCCTGATGGCTGTGCCGTGGGGACATTCCACATGGAGCCGGGTCCTCCCACCCCTTTGGGTGCCCCTCCCCACCCTCAGTTTCTGCACGTGAGAGTGTGGGTGCAGCCTGACCTTGACCAGGCAGAAACTGGTGACCGTGCAGGCCCTGGGCCAAGGCTCCTCCTGACCCATCAACACGCGTGTTCAGGTCCCAAGACGTGGGGGGTTAATGCTGTTGGGGTTTCCTGGCATCTGGAGCAGCCGGGAGCCCACCCACTGCATTGTTTGTGGCAGAAATCACAGCTGCCTCCCTCCCTACTCCCGGCCCTCAGGGCTGCACCTGCCCGGGGGCTGTGGGCAGTCGTCCCCAAGGCCCTTTGGCTGGTAAAGGACACCCCTTCCATGGGTGGCCAGTCCTGTCCCCTCTCCCAGCTGGGAGCTGACCTGTTCCACCCTGAGGCCGCTTGGCCGGGAGCGCGTTTCTTTAATGGCAGCTTGGCCCTTCCGAGTCCCACCGCCTGCCCGGAGCTCGGCCCCACTGCCCCCCGCGCCCCGCCCCGGGAAGAGACAGGAGCTCCTGCTGCTGCAGTGCGGGGCTGGGTGTGCGTGCCCGTGGGACTCGGCCCTGTGTCTCCTCTGGGGGCCTGTCTGCTCGTGGCAAGAGGGGGCTTTGCCGGTGGCTTCCCACTGGTGGGCTAGAACCTGAAGGGAACTGACTTAACAGGCCCCCCACTGAAAAGCAGCTAATGGTGTTTCCCCTTCGGTTTCAGGGTCCACCTGGCCCCCAGGGCCCCATCGGCTACCCCGGCCCCCGAGGAGTTAAGGTGAGGCTCCTGCAGCTGCAGGTGTTCCTGGGGGGCGGGGTTGGGCCCGAGGGGCGGGGGTGGGGGGGACATGCCCCTACTGGAGCAGGAGGTGGTCCTCTCAGTCTGCCTGAGGGACATGGGTCCGGTCCCTGGGCCTGTGCAAGGCAGGCAGTGAGCAGCTGGATCCAGGAGGGGCGGGACTCGGATGGCACCAGGAGGGGCGGGACTCGGATGGCAGGACGGTGCCTCTAGCTGGTTTTTTATTTTTAAAGATTTTGCTTATTTTTAGAGAGAGGTAGAGGGAGTGAGAAAGAGAAGGAGATAAACATCAGTGTGTGGTTTCTTCCCACGCACTCCCCACTGGGGACCTGGCCCGAAACCCAGGCGTGTGCCCTGACCGGGAATTGAACCAGCAACCCTTTGGATCGCAGGCCAGCACTCAATCCACTGAGCCACACCAGCCAGAGCCCTGCTGCTTTTATTGTCTCCCTTGGCCCAGCTTCCTGCTGCTCTCTGCGGCCCCTCGCGGACTGCGGTCTCAGCTGTGGCCAGAGCCCGGCATTCTCTCCTGGGGGAAGTTCCGAGGGCCGTTCCCACCTGCTGAGTGAGAGTCGGCCCACCGGCCACATCTGGCAGGCCCGGTGGGGGGCGCATCCATGGGAGGTGTCCGTTTGTTCCTGCCCGTGTTTCTGCTGCTGAAAGGCTCCTGGAATCCTGTTACTCGGGCGCTTGGGCCGCAGTCTCCAGTTAGGCCGCTTTCAGGACACACTGGGCAGGTGTGGCCGGAGAGGCAGGTGCCCGGAACGTGCACAGGGAAGGGGTTCTCCCAGAACGGGCCTGTGCCCCACCTTGAAGCTTAGTGACTCTGCAGCTTTGAGAAAGCTGACGGGGAGTCTCCCCTTCAAAATGGCTTAACTTGATATGAAGGAAAGTACATAAGGATGTACATTTAAAAAAATGGTTTAGGGAGAGGGGCTGGCACCCCCTGCGCTCCTGGGGCTCCTCCCCCCACCCCACCCCCGCCCACGGCAGAGTTCAGGTGCTCTGTCCTTTTTTTTAAAAGACTTTATTTATTTATTTTTTAGCCAGTGAAGGGAGGGAGACCAAGATGGAGGGAAACATCAATGTGTGGTTGCCTCTCGCACACCCCCTACTGGGGATCTGGCTGCAACCCAGGCCTGTGCCTGACTGGGAATCGAACCGGTGACCCTTTGATTGGCAGGCTGTCACTCAACCATTGAGCCATGCCAGCCGAGGCCAGGTGCTCTGGCCTTTTAAGCACTTGTGCGTGACTGCTCCATGGGACAGAGGACCTCAGTTTTCTGTGACTTGCCCCAAATGACCCTGAAATCAATGCCACCCTCAGGGCCCAGACCCAGGCTTGCTTACTCCAACCCAGTGTCCATCCCAGAGCCCAGGTGGCCTGGGCACTTCCGTTTCCCAGGAAGTGAGCTGCTACAGAGAGCCCCGCCCCCCCAACCCCCCCCCCCCTCGTGGGAGTCGGGGGTGGCTGGGCTCCTCTGTGCCCGGGCGTCACTTCCCCCCTGCCGAGGGCGCCCTGTGAGGGTGGTGACCCAGCAGAAGTGCCCCTGTGTGAGCTCCGTGTGCGCTCACTTCACACGCCCTCACGGCAGACAGACACTCTGCCGGCGCCCGTGTGGCCGACTGCCCAGAGCTTCGTCTGCCGGCTGAAGGGTGCCGGCTGTAGGGCGCGTGGAGGACGCTCTTGGCTTGTCTGTCGGATTAAAGTGCCTTCCCGGCCTGAGCGATCCAGGCTTGGAGGCAGGGGGTGGAAGGAAGGGGGGCGTTGGGTGGTGTGTGGATTGGAGACACAGACTCCCACCCTCCTGTGCACTCGACATGGCGAGCGAGCAGCTGGCTGGGGGAGTGGGCAGTGACTCTGGGGACAGGCCAGGGGGACCGAGCCGTCACCAGGAGACCCACGGCCCTTGGGCAGGGTGGGGAGGGGGCGGGCTACAGGAAGTCCCGCCTTCTTCCTGAGAAAGGGGCCCCTCCTGTCCTGTGGTGTCCCTGACCTCTAGGCACCCTCCCTGTCCCCGTCTAGCCCCTGACCTAGGGGGTGTCCGTCTGCAGAGTCCCAGCTGCCCCGCACTGTGCCCGCAGTGGTGGTGTCTGGGGTGGGCAGCCGGGAGTCCACTGCTGCGCACTCATCCCAGGCCGCGGGTGGAGCCCTGTCCCCCCTGGGCTCGTGCATCCACTGGGGCTGCTGGCACCTGTGTCTCGCCGCCCTGGCGTGGGCCACCGGGCCATTGTGGATGTGCTGGTCCCAGGGTTCTCAGCCTGGGGGACACCTGTGGTTCTGACTGTTGCAGTTTGGGGGGGGTTCTGTCATTGAGTAGGTAGAGGCCAGAGATGCTCGCTGCTCCACACTCCTTATTGGGGGACAGTGTGTAGGGCGGCCCCCCAATGAGGAGCAACCTGGCCCCAGTGTCCCAGCTCTGAGGGACCCCGTCTGGCTGGTCCCCTTGCCCTGGCCTCTGACGTGAGCCAGGAAACGGCAGAACTTTGGGTCTGGGAGGCAGAACTTTGGGTCTAGGGATTCTCCATCCTGTTCTCTTGTTTTCTGAAGGGCATGGGCGGGGTAGGGGGCACCACCTGGCAAGAAAGTGGGGAGCAGATGCCAGAAGCCCCACAATTCAGGGTCTCAGGGTGGCTGCGTGCCTCTCCTTCCTGAAGCCTCTCGTCACCGGGGCTGACAGACCCCAGGGTGCTTGTGGGGTCTCAGTGGCCCCTTGCGGAGGCCAGGCTCCGCTCAGCATCTGTCTGTCTGTCTGGGTCCATCCCTCTCCGCAGAAAGAGGCTCAGACCTACAGTCACTCTCAGTTCCTGCCACCAGAGGGCAGTGGGCAGCCTGAGCGTCCGGGAGGCGACCCTACCATCCAGGCTGCAGCGTCAGCCGGAGGACAGAATTGGGAGGCCAGCCTCTCTCTGGGGCCCCGTGTCCCGTGGGCAGGCGGCCTGAGAAAGCCCCTGGCGGGAGGCGGTCAGCGTCCGTCCCCTGCTGGGAGGTCAGAGGGGGCGGCTGCTTAACTCCACCCAGGGGTGAGCCGCCAGGCCCAGGTGAGGCGCTGGCACCGTGAGTCGAGTTGGAGGGAGGGGACGCGTCCCACCCTCCCGGTTCTGGTTTAGCACGGAGCCCACGTGCGTCCTGAGCTGACTGCGCTGATGACGATCGGTGTCGGGGACGACTTGTGATAACGTTGCCCTGGGTTGTCCCACATCAGTGTGACGGGAGTGGGAGTGAGCAGATGGCCCCTCCCTGCTGTTTCCCGAGTGCCACCTCCCGCTGCGCACAGTCCCAGAGCTCAGGAGGGTCCCCCCCGCCCCCCCGCACTCACGGGGCGTCGTTGTCATCGCCCCCACTTTTCTGCTGGGGAACCGAGGCTCGCAGGAGCCGGGGAGGTTGTCAGAAGCCACCCAGGGGGACCGGGGGCTGGGCCAGAGCTCAGGCCTCGCGTCCGTGCCCCTCAAGCCCGGGAGAGACAGGTGGCCCTTGGAGGCCAGTCCAGAATCACCAGCACGTGGGTGTGGGGCCGGGAGGCATCCCGCCAGCCCACCAAGCCCTTCCTGCTGAGGTCGGGGTGCGTGGGGCTCCCGAGTCAGCTGCTGAGCACGCAGCTCGCTTTGGCTTTGGGGGCTGGGACCCAGGTCCACAAGGGCTCCGCATCATGTGCACTTACCCCCTTCTTGTCTGTGTAGGGGGCGGACGGCATCCGGGGTCTGAAGGGCACCAAGGGCGAGAAGGTGAGTGTCCCTCCCCACCCCCACCCTGCAGTGGCCCAGCCCGGCCCAGCACTGGACTCCTAGGCGTCAGCTCTCCAGCACGAGCTGGTGTGGGCATCGCCCCTGAGTACTGAGGGGACCGGTGCCACCCTGGGGGACACACCATTTGCAAAGGGACGACAGCAAGTCCAGGAGGACAGGCCCTTGGAGCCGTGGGTGTGTGTCTGTCCCGAGGTCTGGGGCTTTGTGCCCCTGCCCAAGGCCATGTTCCTGGCCAGAGGCAGCCCCCAGCCCCCACTCTTCTGCAGGGGCCAGCAGACGCCCCACAGTCCCCTCCCGGGCAGGCGGGTCCACTTACATTCTTCCCGGCAGCCTTCAGGCCGCAGCAGAGCTGGGCGGGAGGGGCAGGCTCCCTTGCCTGCAGAGTCTGCTAGTCCTGTCCCGAGGTGGCTCCTCCAGCACCATGCTGGACGGGTCTGGCACGGCAGCCGGACGGTCTGTGTGCCGAGGCCGTCCTGCCCAGTCTGTGTTCTCAGTGGGCTTCTTTGTGGAAGAAGCCCGCCCCCCCACACACACACAGTCTCTCAGCTCCCTCAGAGCCCCCGAGCCTGCCAGAACCCCGAGCACAGCTTCTGAATGAGCCGCCCTAGTCCCTGGAGACTCGGGAAGCTGGGAAGTGGGGGAACCGGGGCTGCACCCACCCCACAGATGCTGCTTTCCCCATAGAACCCGTTGGCTGTGGTCAAGCACGTTCCGTAGGGGCAGACAGTGTCCCTGCTGCCGGGACGATTTACAGGCCCGGGTCCCTGAACTCCCCACCCCCGCTGGTCCCAGGACCTTTGTCCTGTTGCAGGTGGCTTCCCAGAGCCCTGGCTTGGCCATGTCTGTCCGGTCACATTGGTCTCTTAGCCAGAGACAGGTCTGCTTGAGAGACTGCGGGTTGGGTGGCATGGGGACACCTCTTGGCCACGAGGACAGTTAGTGCTCTGTCCCCAGGGGCCCTGGAAGGTGGGGGCGAGGAGGGGCCACGTCTCTGGGCTTCAGTGTCCCTGTGGCTGCTGCTGGTGAGCTGCCACACCGGGTTGGGCTCCGAGGCCCGTGGGCCTGGCAGATGGCTGGACACGACCAGTCTCGGCCCATCTCAGAAAGTGGCCCCCGGGTCCTCTCCCCAGCATGTCCTGTGCAGCCCGGAGGCTCTGGGCTGGGGGATGGGAGCTGCATGTGGAGTGGGAAAGCCATCAGGGAGGCGGGTTCTCAGTCTTGACCAAGGCACGTGCGCGCTCTCTCTCTCTCTCTCTCTCTCTCTCTCTCTCTCTCTCTCTCTCTCTCTCTGTCATCCGTGTCCAGGGGGAAGACGGCTTTCCCGGCTTCAAAGGAGACATGGGCATCAAGGGGGACCGGGTGAGTGTTCCGGGCAGGCGGGGCTAGGGCGTTCGGGGCTACAGAGCGGCTTCTCCGCGGGCAGGGACCACCAGAAGCCCCTAGGCCTGGCTCTCTGTCCCCTCCTCACCTGGCACGAACCCCCTGGTCACTTTGGGGTCAACGTGTGGTCACCTCCCCTCTGTCCTGTGTCTTGACCCTGCCCTGGTGGTCAGTGGGGACCCGTACTCCGGATTGTAGAGCAATTCATTTCGCTCGAGGGAGGTGCCCGGAAGAGAGGAAGCAGGCTGCAGAAGCTACCCCGTCTGACCGGGGAACGTAGCAGCCTGCCCTCGGCCATGGGCCGCCGGCCACGGGATCTAGGGTCCCTGCCCGGCCCTTAGAGCATGGTGGCCCCTAAACACGTCCCAGCCGTGTTTCAGAGTGAGGACCCCACACAGCCCCGTGTTCTGTGACCTCACGCAGGGCTCTGGAGTACGGGTGACAACCCCGTTGTTCCCATCAAATAAGCCTTCTCGGCCCCAGAGGAAGCTCATGGTGCTAGAGGGTGGGGGCTCCGGTGGTGGGCGCTGGCAGACAGCCGCTGGCCGTGTCACCGGGAACAAGCACGGGCGGTGATGACGCGGTGACCTGGAGGAGGTCTCGGGGAGCTGGCCAGCTGCCTGCCGCGCGGGGAGTGCGAGCGGGAGAGAAGGAGGCCCCTCGGCGCCCAGGGGGCGGCAGCCGCACACGCACCTGGCCCAGCTCCCCCACAGAACACGCCGGGACCAGAGCCGTGCCCTCGGGGCTCCGCCTGGGGCCTGAAAGCCACCGGCGATCTGACCCTCCCTCTGCAGGAGGGCAGACGAGAGAGGGGTTCGTTGCCTGGTCACGTCCCAGTTGTGTAGCCACTAAGGACAGCTGTTCCAGAATGTTCTCTGTGGGGGCAGGGCCCTGACTCCCCCATCTTGGGATCCCATCTCTCTGACAACTCAACGCGCGTGTTTGGGTCCATACGAGGAAGGTCCCGTTTTCAAAAGTCTGCCCGTGAGCTGGCCTCTTGTTGGGAAGGATGGGAACGGGACCCCGGAGCTGGGACACTTCCGCAGCCAGGGACGAGCGTCATCAGGCTAGCTTCTCCCATGGAGGGCTGTCTGCCCAGCACTGGGCGCTCCTCAGTGCTCAGGGAACATGTGACTGGTGTCTTTGCCGAGCGAGGAAAACAGGACGCTTCTCGGGGCAGGGCGCGCTCTGCCCACCCACAGACCCAGGCTCCATGTTTGCGGTCTGGGCCGGGCACAGCTGTCCTGCAGCCAGTCCTAGAAACCGGCAACCAGAGGAGGAGCCGGAGGTCGGGGTGGGCCCTCAGGTCGGGCCGGGGCTCTGCTGGGGGCCTCGCCAGGCCCCGAGGCCTTGTCTGGGCCCAGGCTGCCCATCTGTAACCTGGGGCAGTGGGATGAGGCCCCTCTGTCTCTGGGAGACCTCTTGGGGTCTGCTCTGTGCTGACCTACGCATAGGAAGCTGCCTGGCCTGGGGCCACCGTCCACTGTGGTGCCTCCCGGGGTTTTAGGAAGGGGAGGCTCCCACCCCCCAGGATGGGGGAGGTAGCATTTCAGGGCTCTTGTTGCTAAACAGTTATTTTGGCCAAGAGGCACTCTTTTTCCAGAAGGTGGGAAGGTACTTGGAAGGTGGCAGTGTGTGGCCTGGACCCAGGACCAGTGGCCGGCCAGCTCTGTGCAGACGGGATGCAGCGTGGCCCTTCAGCAGGGCCCTGTGGTTTGCCGCATGAGGAGGCTGCATCTGCTTAAGGGGGCTTGAGGGCCAAGCCGGCCACATGGCCCTTAGAGAGGCCTGGGGTCCTGTCCTCACTCCCTGAGCGGCGGTGACCGTGGACACCGCAGGGTCTCTCTCACCTTCTCTTCTTTGCCTTGCAGGGGGAGATCGGCCCACCCGGTCCCAGAGGGGAAGATGGTCCCGAAGGCCCTAAGGGTCGTGGGGGTCCGAATGGCGACCCTGGTCCGCTGGGGCCCTCTGGGGAGAAGGTATGTGACACGGTGCTCGGTCCCCTCCTGGGGACAGACCGTTCCCAGTGGCCAGGCTGAGTCCCTGCGCCCGGGGTGCTGTGGTCCCTGACGTGGGCTCCGGTCCCATGTCCTTCATCCTGACACCCTGGCCGCCACCAGCCCCACCACCCAGATTTGCGGACAGGTCAGCCCCCTTCTCATCCTGTCCTGAGCCCTGCGGAGCGCCCTGCAGGGCCCCTGGAAGGACCTCTCCTCCGGGGGCTGCACAGAGCCCAGGGTCCGAGCCCATCCCCCCTCCACCAACCTGCTCTCCCCGTGCAGAGCCCTGGCGCCTGCCCTTCTCCTGCACGCCCGCCCCGTCCCCCGCCCCGCCCCCGCCCCACTGGGAATGGGTCCCTGCGCGGCCTGTCCTGCCCCGTCCTGCCCCAGGAACCCCAGGACTAGAACCACCTCACAACAGGCTGAAGTGAGGTCCCACCCTTGATTTGATCCAGGCCTTCGCTGCAGGCCACTGTGGCTTCGGAGATGGCCGGGGGTGTGGGAGGGGCCACCCAGAAGGGCAGGCAGCACCCCGGGCGTGACCGCGTCTTTCGGATCGAGAAACGCGTGCGGCCACGTCACGCGGCTCCTTTTCTCCCCCCAGGGGAAGCTCGGAGTCCCGGGACTGCCCGGCTACCCAGGAAGACAAGGGCCAAAGGTAACTTTCGATGGGACCCTCCGGCCCCTCCCTGCCCTGTGCCCTGTCCCAACCCCATCTGCCACCTGTCTCTCAGGTCTGCCCTCTGTGTCACCTGCATTCTCAGGGCCTCTAGTTGAGCCTCTAAGAGAAGGGGCCTGTGTGGGCCGCCCCCAGGGTTCTCAGGGCCTGCGGCCTATTCAGGGCCGCGGTTGCGGGGTTCCCCACACACAGGACTCATGGCTGGACCCATCCCGGCTCTGACCCCCTGGCGATTTGAAGCCCATCTGCCGTAACTGGGAGACAAACCCTTTCTCACGCAGAGTCTGCTTTGGAGAAACAGCTCCATCAGGCTTTGGAAACCCTTTAAAACACTCTTTTCTTTTTAAAACCTCACCTTTTATCGTTCATGGTTCTTCCTTAAAAATGACCATGTGCCCACACCAGACACCTGAGTAACCTCGGAGGAGGGTCGTGTCGTGTCTCAGGCCTGCCCCTGCGGCTCTGCTGTGCTTGGCATCTGCGTGTGGACTTGGCTCAGTCCTGGTTATGGGGGACGGGGACCAGGGACCTCAAGGTGTTTCCGTTCTGGTCACAGACATGCCCACTCAGTCCTCCGTGGAAGCCCATGTCCCTGCTCAGGGTGCAGATTGGCCCCCACGGTGCAGGGGGCAGTTCGCCGAGAGGCAGGAGTTTGTTTAGTGACCGACGATGGGGCATTGACCAGGCCATGGCTGCCCACACCGGTGGTGCCCACTGTGCCCCGGATGCAAGGGGTGATGGACACACTTTTTCTTTAGGGGAGTAGAGGAATCTGGGAGAGGTGGGGCCATAGAGGTCAAGTTCAGGCAGTATTTTGGAAGGGCGGGGGCAGGCCTTGGCAGCCGAGGGGGCAGGGATGAGATGCAGCCAGGCTCTCATGCACAGCGACCCGGCTCCTGAGCGGGGTGCTGTGGAACCTGCACCCCAGGTTTCCTCGGGGTGTCTCCCATCTGATGGCAGGAGGGCACGTGGGTGGGAAGTACAAGGTTTGGAAACCTGCAGTGTTCGAGTCAGGATTCTAAGCCACTAGGAGGGGCAAGACCCCTAGAGGCAGCAAGCGCCCCCGCGGGCCGGCGCTGACCCGTCGACCCACGTGCAGCAGGTGAGGCGCTAGAGTCCCACAGGGAGCTGCCAGTTGGTGCCCGAGTTCACGGTCACTTCCGACTGTGCGAGCCGCCGGGCTGCACTTGGGGCTGTGCCGGGCACACGGCCAGACCTGCGACGGCGCACCCTCAGAGTGCGAGTCACGCCTCGTCTCCCCTCAGTCTCCGCTGTAAACGTGCCCTCCTGTCCCGCAGCACCAGCCTTTTGGAGACACGGCTGTGTGTGGGGAGGGGCGGGAGAGGGAGAAAGGGGGATGTGGTGGGGGCTCCCTTTCGGTTTATAGATTTGGGGTCTTGGAGATGCTGAGGGTCTGTTCGTGAAGTGGGTGCCAGGTAGTGGGTGGGTGGATCGCGGGTGGGTCCTGGAGGAATAGTGGGTGGTGGGTGGTGGTGGACAGTAAAGGGGTACATGGTGGATGGTGGGTGGATCGTGGGTGGATGGGGGGTGGTGGGTGGTGGATGGTTGATGGTGGTGGATCGTGGGTGGATGGTGGATAGTGAAGGGGTAGATGGTGGATGGTAGGTGGCGGTGGATCGGGGTGGATGGGGGGTGGTGGGTGGTGGATGGTGGATGGTGGGTGGATCGTGGGTGGATGGAGGGTGGTGGGTGGTGGATGGTGGTGGACAGTGAAGGGGTACATGGTGGATGGCGGTGGATTGTGGGTGGATGGGGGGTGGTGGGTGGTAGATGGTGGATGGGGGGTGGATCGTGGGTGGATGGGGGGTGGTGGGTGGTGGATGGTGGATGGTGGGTGGATGGTGGGTGGACCGTGGGTGGATGGGGTAGAGGAGGCTGTGTTCGAGGCCAAGCACTGTAACAGGCCCCACCCCTGCCCGCCCAGCAGAGTCCTTCCCCCGGCCCAGCGCTCAGGCGTCCTCCCCCATCTCCTCTCTTCCAGGGCTCTATTGGATTTCCTGGATTTCCCGGCGCCAACGGCGAGAAGGGGGGCAGGGTAAGGACGGCTGAGCTGTGGTGGTGGCATGCTCTGCTGCCCTGAGAGCTGGGGGGCACTCTCCCTGGGCGTTGGGGTTTCTCCCGCCCGGGCTGCGGGCGCTGTCCTCTCCCCGGAGTGCTGACCGCAGGCCAGTGGTGGCTGCACACTCAGCGGGGTAACTCCGCCCAGCCTGGGGCGGTGCGGGAGGGGCAGCAGGTGAGGGCCAGCGTGCAGGGCAGTCCCTCCTCCACGCCCGCACGGCGAGCCCCGCAGGACTGCAGCCGACCCGCTGCTGCTTTCTCCCCGGTGACTTCTCCTCTAGGCTAATTGTAAAAGGAAGGAAAAGGGAGTTTTCTTTCGCTCACTGTCTAGCTCACCAGTGCTGCCGTCCAAATTCGAGAGCTTCCCTTCTGTCACTCCGAGCTGCCCCTGCCGAGCACCCTGTAGGTGTGACGCCCTTCCCTTCCCTTTGTCGTCACCCTGAACAAGGACGGGTGCTGCCTGAGCAGGCGGAGGGACAGTGCCCTGGGTGGGGCCGGCAGCCATGGGGCGGGGCCGGGATTCCCCACCACGAGGAGCTGGGTGAGGTCTTGCCCCCGATGGAAGGTGCCAGGTTGCATTTGAAACATCCTCCCCGACAGTCCCAGAGGCGCCTGGCTGGAGTTTGGGTGGGGACCGTGGGGGCGGCAATGAGGAACAGAAGCCCGCGGCCTGGGTGCTGGAGCCTGGCCACCACCCGGGAGCAGGGCGGCTCTGCAGGCCAGCCGCCGAGGCCCTGGGGAGTGGACTCAGGTCAGAACAGTTGCTCAGCTGGCCTCCTGTGCCCAGTGTCTCTACGGCTCGGTCTTCAGGGAACAGCGGGACGGTGGTGGCCTGAGGCCAAACAGAAGTCCTGGGTCATGCAGACCTGCCGTTCCCTCCCGGCCCCAGACGCCCCACGGACGGAGCCGGCTGGCTGCTGCGTTGGGGACTCCTTTTGGCCCCGTCCTGGCTTCGAGGCGCATGTTCTGGGACGTCCGACAGTGGGTTCAACAGGAAAAACACCAGGGGCCTGAGCGTCCCCACGCAGCTGGTGGAACGTGAGCCGTGTGGCCACCCGTCACTGCCCTGGGCCCCAGCGGCCCTGCCTGGGAAGAGCCACCCCTGTCGAGTCCCCTCCAGCAAGTAGGAGGCTTCTCTCACCTGCATATGGCTTCTCGCCGGGAGCAAGGCCACCTCTGGGGCCGTGGGAGGACACGGGGCGGCGCTCCCAGGCAGAGCGTGGAGGAGGCTGTGGATCGTGGCGCCCCGTCCAGTGGTGTCAGTCACCGGGCCCGACACTCTCTGGTTTGGGTTCGTTTTCAGAGAAGACCGAGGAGCCAGGTGCCACCTGGGAGCCCGGGCAGGAGTTGTGGCTGAGACCCTCTGGCTCCCTGAGCCTCGCACCCAGTGGGTGTAGGTCAGAACGGGGGCCGGTCACGCTGCCTCGTTCAACCCACCTGGGCCGTGGTGGCGCCAGCTGAGGGCGGAGGGTGGGAGCCGCTCGCCCTGGTGGACGCCAGGGGGTCACAACTGGCCCAGGGGTCCCGGCTGGTAAAGTCCACCTGGGGAGGACGCGGGCGCCTCATCAACTTTTCTGTGCAAATATTTATCTGAAGCCAAAGGCTCTGGCGTTGTTAAAAAGCAACATAATTACCTTGTCATCACACATGGTTTTATTCAATTTCTTTTTAAAAAATTTTTGTAAAGACTTTATTTATTTTTAGACAAAGGGGAAGGGAGGAAGGAAGAGAGGGAGAGAAACATCTGTGTGCAGCTGCCTCTCGCACGCCCCCTGCTGGTGCCCTGAGGGGGCATCAAACTGGTGAACCTTTGGCTCGCAGGCCGGCACTCAATCCACTGAGTCACGCCAGCCAGGGCTCAATTCCTTTCAAAATGGGAGACTAGCAAGCAGGTTGGTTCTGAACGCAAGTGGACAGAAGGCAGTGAGAGGAGACTTGGCAGGGACTGTGAGCACGCAGCCCCTTCTCCAGCTTGGCCATCCAAAACCAGAAAAAATTCTGGAAAAGGACCGGGGAAGCGGTGGAGATCGGGGGCCCGGTCAGCCCACTGCCTCCCCGTGGCAGCGACCAGCTCTCCCGCAGTCACTTCAGAAGGAAAGCAAGCGAGGTGCCTCCGTCTGGTTCCGCGGTTTGGGAAATGCGGGACAGCAGAGGAGCCTCAGGTCCATTAGGAGAGACGCAAACGGCCCCTGGATAGAGGGTTTGTGTGTCGAATTGCCAGTGTGCTGGTCTGCAGAACCTGCTGAAAATTTAATGGCTAATATTCTTGACTGTAGCAGAAGTGAATTATGTATGAACCGGTTGACTTTCCTCTCTTTTCTTGCAATAATGACTCCCCACCCCTGGCAGGAGAGCAGAGGGCCAGGAGGGAGGTGGGGGGTGGGGGCAGAAGCTTCCAGGCGAGAAACCAGATCAGGGCGGTAAGCGTCCATCAGACCGCAGGGAGAAAATGGGATTTCAGCAAGCCTCGTGCGTGCTGAAGGCGCCCTGAATCCCTCCTCCCCCAAACTCTCCAATTAAAACAAAGATAAGCGGGGGGTCCTTCCTGGTTTCTGATTTCTAGCCATTGCACCACAAACCAGGAGAGGCCACCACGCAGGAGGTGACAGGCAGTGACCGACTGACCTCCTTTTCTGATTCCAGGGCACACCGGGGAAGCCGGGACCACGGGGGCAGCGAGGCCCAACGGTAACCTCCCTTTGGGTCGAGGGCGGTCCAGAAACACGGGCACGCTGTAGGGAGCGGCCCCGGGCGCGGGGAAGGTGGTCTCGGGGAGTCTGAGGGGTGTGAGCTGACCTTTCCTCTTTCCCTTCTGTCCAGGGTCCAAGGGGCGAAAGAGGCCCCCGGGGCATCACTGGGAAGCCCGGCCCCAAGGTATGTTCCTACCACCCCTGCTACCCACAGGGCGGGCCTGAGGGCCATGGGGCTTTTTCTTGTGAAACGGGAAGAAGGGAGTGTTCTTGGGGGATTTAAGAGGGTGCCGGGCACCTCCAGCTGCCTGTGGATGGGCTGGGTCAGCCCGAATGGTGGGGCTGAGGTGAGACCGGGGTAGATGGGGCCCTAGGAGGCCAGGACAGCTGGGCTGGGCCAAATGCCCCGTCCGGTTCTGGTGGGGAGGCCTCAGTTCTTTCCTTGAAAATGGGTTTGAAAGCTGCTGAGACCTTTGCCAGAAATCTAAAGAAAGTTCTTGCTGCCGTGGGTGAGCACCTGAGCCACATCCGCCCCCCCGAGGGGTGGGACACGGACCCCCGATTGTCAGCGTGGAGGGGACCTCAGCCACGCGAGGCCTTGTCCTGTTCTGGACGTAGTCCCAGAGCGCATTCCCACCACGGAGATGGGCTTGCCGTTTGGCTGAGGTCCCGGCCTGGCCTGTCCCCTCGCTACCTGGACGTACTCACCTGGAGGCCACAGTGCATCCGTCCACGCTGAGAGTGGGGACCAACTGCAGGGCATGGGGTGGTGTGGCCAGAGTCTCCGTCACAAACAGTGACAGTAACGACAAGAAGCTTTCCTCCCTCTCTCCCTCCCTCTAGGGCAACTCTGGAGGGGATGGCCCGGCCGGCCCTCCGGGTGAGCGGGTAAGCGCCAGCTGCTCTCCTGCAGGGCGTGCGGGAGAGAGGTCTCCCCAAAGTCTAGAGGGAGCACAGTGGCAGCTGTGCTGGGGGTCAAGTCTTGTCGTGGGGGACAGCCCCCTGCCCACTCGGCCCCAGGCCTGGGGATATGGGGGTGGCTGGGATATTGGGAACCTGGGTCCTCCAGGCCATGCGGCCTGAGGGACCGTGCCCTGTGACCTGGCCGCCCTGGGCCCCTGACCAGCCTTCCTTCTGCGCTCTGGTGAGGGAGGGGCTGGCATCAAGGGAGCAGGGGTCCTGGGGAGAGTGGGGAGCTGGGCCTGTGCTCGGAGAAGGACTCTGGAGGACGTGGTGGGGGCTGCTGCCTTCAAACTGGCTGTTTTCTCTCCCCAGGGACCCAACGGACCCCAAGGACCGACCGGATTTCCTGGCCCCAAGGGCCCCCCTGTAAGTAACGTGTTTTCCTGGTTTGGCTCCTGTGATATCAGGCTTTTCTGGAGACGCTTGTCTGTCCCCAGGGCCCCGTACAGCCTCCTCGTGGTGGGAGGTGGGTCAGTGGGGAGGCGGGGCTGCGCTGAGACGTCTGTGGCTGTGTGCACCACCTGACCCTCCCGCGCTGGGGAGCCGGCAAGCTCTGGGGGGCACGGGCCCCTCTCTCCTTTGGACAGCCGAGTTCTCCAGCCGGGTCCCATGTGAGGGTCCTGGGGCTGCCGTTGCAAAGTGCCACAGCCGGTCAGTCGACAGGAGGAAAGGTTCCCTCTCACAGTCCAGGGCCAGAGGACCGACATCCAGGCCAGGCAGGGTGGGCTCCTCCCGAGGCCCGGTGGGACTCCGTGTCCTGCCCCTGTCCCAGCTCCTAGCCTGCTGGCTGTCCTTGGCTGGTAGATGCGCCGCCCCGACCTCTGCCCCTGTCTCCATGTGGCCTCTGAGTCCCACCTCCTTATGAGGACACCAGTCACTGGATGTGGGGTCCCCCCCATTGGGACTAGATGACGCAGGCAGACACCCTCTTTCTGGTGAGGCCCCGCCCGCAGGCCCCGGGGTCAGGGTGGCTGTGTCTGACACCCTCTGGGAGGAGGGGACTTCGACCCAGGGGAGGTTTTGCCCGCGGGCAGTGCCTGAGGGCGGTAGTTAGGAAGGAGCTGACTTCCGACCTGGGCGGACTCGGGGCCCCCATCCACTGGCGCCCCCCACTGGCTGGACCTTAGGGAGCCAGTGACAGCTCCCTGCCTCAGTTTCTCCCCCTGGGAGATGAGGGTGCCGGGCTCCTACTGGTGTGTCGTCACCGGGACTGGTTCGGTGATCACCTGAGAAGCGAAGCGGCAGTTTTGCTGCCCCAGGCAGCATTAAGTCCCGAGGGCACGAGCTTCTCAGAATGGAAGGAGACTCTGTCCCTTTGCTTCCTCCTCAGGGCCCCCCAGGCAAGGACGGGCTCCCGGGACACCCTGGACAGAGAGGCGAGACTGTGAGTACTGGTGGTGCAGGGGGACACGGGCTGGCCTGGCGTCCGCTGCCGCCTGGGCGTGGGCATCCAGCCTCACTGCCCCTCGGGCCTGTGGGGAGCCCTGCAGACCCCAGCGCACGGATGGCAGGTGCCGGCTTCCAGGGTCACATGGAAACATGTCACAACACGCACACAGAACGCCACGGGCACCCTGGGTCCCGAGCGGCCAGCCTCCCTCCCTTCTGAGTAATCTCGACTGCAGCTCCTGGAACAGCACGCTTTCCAAAGGCAAACAGGCGGGGCGCAGGGAGGCCGCTTCCGGCCCTTCGGGCTGTAAACCTCCTAGAAGGGGCAGGGCCGGCACCAGCCCTGGCTGTTTCCGGCCAGCTCCTTACGTCTCGAGGTTGGCCGTAGGTGTCCGGCACGCTCCTTCTCCTGCCTCCATTGTAGTGAGGACAGGTGGCCCAACGGGCCAGACCAGGACTTCAGACACGCTCCTGCCCGCTGTCTTGGCCCTCGCCTTTAGCAGTGCCCGTGGTGGGCTCCGGCACCTGGGTGTGAAAGCGGTCTGGTGTTTCTAGTTTTAAGATAGCGTGTTTATTGGAAATGTGATCATCGCCTTGCTCGTGAGCCGCCTGGGATGTGGTCCAGCTTCACGCTGTGTCTGTTGTAAACGTGTCCCAGGGATGGGCGTGGGCACACCTGTGACCTGGGGGCTCCAGGCTGAGGCCGCTCTGGGCTCACAGGGCCTGGGGACCTCCCAGTCACTGTGTGGTGCAGGTCGACAGGCAATTTCGCCTCCACAGCCACGTTCCGTGGGTCGAGGTCTCTGAAGTTTCTCGCAGAAGCAGCGCCCCCCCTCCCCGCAGTGGGGTTTTGACGCTGTATTTAATACATTCTTTGGTGCTGGCTTAAGAAAACATCCCTTTGTCTCTTTGGTTCATTGTGACGGAAGCTCATTTAATTGCTCCTTCCCCGTGTGCTGCCGTTCGGCTCGTGGTGCTAGCTCACAGAGATTCCTCTGCCCTATTGTTCACAGAGGAAAATTAGAACGTTCACCTGTGCTGTGCCCATGTCTCCTCAGTGCCGTTCTGGGGAGACAGAGGGGAGGGTGGCACAGCCCAGGGCTTTTCTCTGACTTACCCGGAACAAGGCTGGCAGGGTGGCCGAGCGGCTTGGCCTTGCGGGGAAGTAGTAAGGCCCTTCCAGCTGCCCCTGCCGCGCCAGCCGCCCCACAGACAGAGTACAGCCCCTTCCAAAGCCAGTCTGGACAGACGCCTGCTCCATGGAGTCCAGCCCTGCTGTCCAGAAAGGCCCTCCAGGGTGCTGGCTCCGTCTGCCCTCTAAAATGGAAGTAGTCCAGGTCATTCCTTCTCCTGAGCCCAAAGCCCTTTTCTCAGCCAGGGTGAATCCCACCCTCAGCAGCTGCAGGTGGTCCCACACCATGGCGCGCACAGGGGGCCTATTTTGCCTCCCCCAGGCTCCTGCCTCCTTGCGGGCACTTCCGGGAAGCATTCAGCGCCCAGGTTTCTGTCCCGGTAAATGCCCCCTGCAGAGGACACTGTTTCAGAAATGGCCCTTCTCGCCCGTGCGTGCAGCCCAGGGGGCCTGGAGTGGAGAGCCCTGGAGTCGCCAGGGCTGGGCCTCCTCCCCCCGGGGGTGGAGGGGGTGGGAGGCTGAGCTGCCCTCATTCACTCTCTGGGTCCAGCGAGGTCTGCAAAGCAGCCGCATCCCTCTGCAGACTCCGACTGGCGTCTGTGCTTCTCTGCGGCGTCACAAGGCGCCTTCTCCGCAGAAGGAGTGATGCAGGGTGGTTACATTCACGCTGTGCGCAGAGCAGAGACTGGAAACCCGTCAAGTCGCCCCGACGGGTTAGGCAGGCAGCCCCGGCCCAGGGTCCTGGCTGAGGCATGTGCCCAGGGGTGCACTATGAAACTGCCGGTCCCGCATCAGCGGCACAGGCGGCAGAGGCAGGGCGGCCTCCACAGAGTCGCTCACGAGACTCAGCCCAGAGCGAGCGCCCAAATCCTGCTCCCAACGCCGCCAACAGCTCCTCATCTGCCCCGAAACACACACACGCAGGGCCACTGTGAAGATGGGCAGTGTGGAAATGCATCTCCGCACGAAAGCGCGGCTGCGGGAAGCGGCCACTGGGGCTGACGTGCTGGCCTCGTCACCTCTGGGACTGAACGCAGACATGGTGGAGTGAGGGAAGCAGGCCCTCCCCGCCATGAAGTCTGGGACATCGTGGGTGGGGACTGCGGCGACAGCTCAGCGTGTCCCTCTCTCTCCACAGGGTTTCCAAGGCAAGACGGGCCCCCCAGGCCCACCGGGCGTGGTTGGCCCCCAGGTGAGATGCAGCTTCCCCAGGTCTCACCGGTCATCCTGTGTCACCTGCACACGGGGGGCGGGGCACGGCTCAGGTGTCAGTGCCCCCGGTCTCTGAAGGTTCAGAGACGTGCTCTGCACGGGTGATGGGGGCCAGGCCATGCCGGCTCTGCCCGAGCCCTTGCTGATGGTGGCCATGGTGGCCACAGCAGCCTGGCTGCCCTGGGTCCCATGGCCTGCAGCTCTAACTGCCCTCGGATCCCTCCGGGGTGGCTTGCAGCGAGGACCGACGCCTTAGAGCAAGGGGCGGGGCCTGTCACCCTGTTTCCTGGATGCTCACACCTCACAAAGTGGGAAATGCTGACCCGCCGGGCCCACGGGCTGCAGGAGACATGGCCACACACCTCCCCCGTGGCGGACGTGGCTGCCCCTCGCCACGGCGTGGCACCACCTCCTCCCGGTTGGCTCTGATCTTTTCCTTCCTGGACTTTCTACCAGAACGGCAAGACTTGCAAAGCCACACGAGGGTGTGGGTGAGGGTGCGGGCGCTCTGCTTCTGCAGCCAGGCTGTCCTTAGGTTCAGGGAAAGAAGGTGGCTCCCCTGTGCGTCCCCTGACATGTGTGGCTGATGCTGATTTTCCCCACAGGGCCCCACGGGAGAAACTGGTCCGATGGGCGAGCGTGGCCACCCCGGGCCCCCGGGCCCCCCAGGTGAACAGGGGCTCCCGGGCCTTACCGGGAAAGAAGGGACAAAGGTGAGTCTCTCAGACCTTCCACACCAGGCCAGACGTTCCCTAAGGCGTCCTTTCGGTACTTGTCTATTTTCTGCTGCTCTTTGCTGCCGAATGTGTAATTTCTCAGGCAAGCGCCTCTTATGCCAGCCCATTGCCCAGACCATGATCTTGGCTGTACTTCTGCCTAATTTGAAAGAGGACTTGAGCTGACCCACCGCAGGGATGGGCATAAAGGGTCTGGGGGTCAAATCCGCCTTGGCCTTCTGCCCAGGGGCCGTGTCTTGTCCCTAGCTCTTCCCCAGCCGTCACAGCTGCTCCCAGAAACACATAAAATGCTCTGACACCTCGTACGTCTGTGTTTCCTAGAAAGCGACCTTTTAACAAATTGCCCACCGTTACAGGCAAAAAAATAAACAGTAAAAATAGAGGAGGGATGCATTTCTATTCTGCCTCCCGGCTCTGCGTCCCCGCCCTGTTCCTCAGGGAGCCTCTTCTCCAGCCTGGGGCCCTGTCCGGGGCCCTAATCCCTGTGCATCGGCACACAAAACAGCGCCCCTCCCTCTCAGTTTCCCGTGAGAGACACAGGGAACACCCGCTCTCCGACCTCCCATTCGGCCGCACGCAGGAGAGCGAACGTCAGGTAGGGCCAGCAGGGACAGCGGCAACATTAACGCTCACCTAAGTGTGCGTGTGTTTGCATTTGAACGCACGCGTGCTTGAAAAACAGACGTGTGTGCGCACAGGATGTATAAGCAGGCGTTGTCTCCGTGTAGATGCAGGGACAGGGTGGGCCCCGGGCACAAGGAGGCCCCCGGAGTTCGGAAAGGGGGCCCAGGCCGTGCTGGTTGGGGGCCCCTGCGCTGCCAAGTTGGCCCCAGAGAAGACACTGGAAGAGATGACCCAGGCTTTCGTGTGGCTGCGAGAAGGCGCAGGCCTGGGTGTGCGGCTGTCAGAACACGCGGCCTGAAACGGGCGTCTCCGGTGACCTGTGCACTCAGGGCAAGGCTCCCAACCCCTGGGCTGCGCCTTCCGCTTCCGGGGACCCCAACCCCTGGAAGGCAGACCCAGGGCGGAGCAGCCGCCTCGCCCTCCACTCCACTCCACTCCGCCCACGCGGCCCCGAAGGACTGGGGCAGAGTCACAGACGGAGTCGGTCCCCAGGACCACCCACGTCGGCCCGACAGCGGGCCTCCGAGGCACGTGTGTGGGAGGGATTCAGGGCGCAGCGCTGCCCGCCAGCGAGTCAAGTCAGCACTAGGATTCCTTGCGAGCCGAGCCCCCGGGAGCCCCCCATGCTGGCCCCATGGACCTGGTCCTGGGCGTCACTCAGAAACCAGCCTGTGGCTCTGATTTCAGGGGGACCCAGGCCCCGTCGGCCTCCCTGGGAAAGACGGCCCTCCAGGACTCCGTGGCTTCCCTGGGGACCGAGGGCTCCCTGGCCCAGTGGTGAGTAAGGGGCCAGGCGGGGGGAGGGGTGGACACTGCCCAGCCCGGGGCCTCTCCCCGCAGCGCCCCTAACCACACTCTTGTTGCTTTGCAGGGAGCGGTTGGACTGAAAGGCAGCGAGGGCCCCCCCGGCCCACCAGGCCCCGCGGTGAGTGGTGCTGCCCTCTAGCTCAGAACGTGTTCGGCCGGGGAGACGGGGGTCCTGCAGTGGGTCCTCAGAAGGCCGTGGTGGAGGTGTGGACTCTGGAGGGGTGTGGACAGTGTGACCCGAGCTGGCAGCCGGGGTGACAAAGGGCCTAGGAGCAGGCTGTGTGAGGGGCGGTGGAGGGCTGAGGGCCCCACTGTGCCTGCAAGGGGCATGGAGCAGCTGGCACGCTTCGTGAGGCTGGGCCGGGGGCAGCCGGGAAGGAAGCGTGCATGGCCCCTGTTGCTTCTAAGCATGAGCTCAGGGGTGGGCTCCCCACATGCCCAGGGCCACCAGGGGCAGGGGCGAGCCCGCCCAGGTGGGAGGTCTGACCCCAGGGCCTGTGGGTCAAGGTTTGCTTACCTGCTGCCTGTGGAACTAAATGGTCCCTCTGACATTACGGTTCCGTACCCTTTGCTGTGGTCTCAGGGGGTTGGGCACATCAGGGACCACGCCGGCCCTCAGCGGACACGCCCCGGACCCCCGTTATTGGCTGATGCTTTACGGAAACCTAGCATAGGCTTTGGTCCCACTCAGCTGCACAGATGCGGGGCTTCAGGGGCAGCCTGGCCCCTGGCTGGGACTGAGAGGGGACCCCACGAAGTAGCGCCCACTTTCCCCTGCAGAGTCAGGGGCCCTTTGAGAGAGGTGACGGCCAGGAAGGCAGATGGGAACGAAAATGTCCCCTTTCTTTCCGATGAAGGGCCCCGTGCAGGATGACACCATAAAACTAGGCCCAGTGCCCCCTGTCACCAGTGCCCCCCGTCAGCAGTGCCCCCAGGGCAGCGCCCCCCAAAACATGGAGGAGCAGGGCGGAAGGACACAGGCGGGCAGGTGGACCCCTCTTGGGGGGTGGGGGGCAGCCCCAGGAAGAACGCACTCCAGGGCTGTCTTAGGGAGAGGCGCTCACCGTCGCTCAGGGCGTCAGAAACGCAGCTCCTCGGACCCTGGGTGGAGCTGCCTGTGCCTGTAGAGGCCCCAGGGGCTGCCGTGGGCTCCAGGCACGGCCAGCGGGGCTCTGGGAACCCTGTCCCCGCTGCTTGAGAGCCTTGAAACGAACCTCTTTCTTGCCCCATCCCAGGGATCTCCGGGGGAGCGAGGTCCAGCCGGTGCCGCTGGGCCCATCGGAATTCCAGGGAGACCCGGGCCCCAGGGACCTCCGGGGCCTGCTGGGGAGAAAGGAGCGCCTGTGAGTACCATGTGGGATGGGGGTCCACCCCAGCCCAGCTCCACCCTGCCTTGGCCCCCACCATGGGTGTTTCCCTGGGGCTTTGCAGGAAGTGGGAGGGGTGAAGTTTGAGGAAGTCCCCCAGGAATGAGTGTGTGTTCCCGGGGTCCCGACTGAGGTCCAGGGGCTGGGTTCCCCAAGTGGGTAAGGGGCTCTCCTCAGGTCTCCTGAGTGGCGGGGGTACTGGGGAGTGTCCTGGGCAAGCATCTGCCTGTTACGTCTGCTGTCTGTGCCCTGGCCTGTGCAGACACAGGGAGGGGCTGGGGACATGTGTCCAAACGTGGCCTCGGCCTTCGTCAGGTCCAGGCTCCGGTGCCACTAGTGGATGGGCCACAGCCGACTGCTGCGTGCACGGCCCCTCCCTGCTGTCTCTGTGTGACAGAGGTGGACCTTTGGGACAGGGACTTCCTTGGTTGGCCTGGGGGCAGGTGTGGAGGAAAGAAAGGACGAGAGGCGTGTGAAGGGAAGACCAGAAGCTTCTTTCCAGGCTCCCAGTAACCCCCGTCTCCATGAACCCCAACAGTGTGGGGGCTTTGTGAAACCTCAAGGGGGGCTCTTGAGTCTTGGTTTCCATGAGGGACCCTCCTGGGCTGCCCGCTGCCAGCCCCTCCTTTCCCGACCCCATTTCTCCCCCACCGGTGACCTGCAGATGCCCTCACTTCCCTGACCTGAGTTCACCCCCACATTTGACTCTGCCACACAATTTTGCAAATGCCACCTGCCCTGCAGTCAGCTGTGGGGACAAATTTCAGCTCAGACGTCCCTTCCGAATTCAGAACATCAGAGTGAGCAAGTTCTGGGGCGACGGGCAAAGGTCAGCGTAGCTGGCCTCCGAGGGCGTGAGGACGCCTGTGCTGACTGGTCTGGGTTAGAAAAGTGGTTTCCTCGCACATTTTGTTTTGAGAGGTTCGTGGGTAGAGAGGGGGCCTGGTCGCCTCCCCAGGTGAGAATCCCCACTGAAACCGTGTGGGGACTCCTGGGCCGTCGAGGGTCTGCTTGTGTGTTGGCAACTCGATGGCCCCTGTCATTTCTGGCAAGGCCCTGGCGGACCCTGGTCCAACCGACTCTGTCGGAAGCCTGGCGCCCGGCGGGCCTTCGGCACACACAGCCCACACAATGCAGTTGGGAATGGTTTGGCTCACTGTTTGAAGAGAGCAAATATTTGAGCAGAAAGCTCTCGAGAATGACAGTATCCACAGAAAGCTTGTTGTTCTCCAGAACAGCTGCAGAGGGGAGAAGGGGTCGGGAAAAGGTCAGGTGTCTCCCAGCGTGGCTGCCAGACTGGGGACATGGGGCGGAAGGCCCCTGGCACTGGGGCCTGGCCTCGCAGGCTCGGGAAGGGTGGGAGCTGGTCGGTAGGAGTGGAGTGTGTGGGGAGGGATGCACAGGCGGAAGGGCTCCCAGGGTGGGGGGGTGGGGGGCACTGTGCCATAGGGGCCAGATGGCATTGAGTCCTGACACTGGACAGGCAGCACCTGCCCCGTGTCCCCCCCACCCCCATGCACACCCTTGTTCCATGCGCCCGTTGGAGGAACGTGGTGGCCGGCCCAGGCGCGAGCATCACGGCCGCTCAGCCTGACCTGGTGAGCGGTAGGCGTGAGCGAAGCGGGGGCTCAGTGAGGGTCTTTGTCAAGGAGCCGCCTCCAGGGGAGCGAGTCAGGGCTGGGAGGCAAGGCAGGCAGGGTGCACGGTGGGCGTGTGTGTGACGTGTGGGTGTGCGTACAAGAATGTGTGTGCACGCACGAGTGGTGCGCGTGACTGTGTGTGTGCACGGGCGTGAACACATCAGCGTCGTGTGCATGAGTGTGTGCGTGCACGGGCCTGCGTGTGCGTGAGTGTGTGCGTGCACAACTCTATGCGGGGTGTGTGTGTGTGAGTGAGAAACTGCATGCACTCATGTGTGATGTACACGGACCAGTGTGCGCATGTGCAGGGGGGTGTGTGTGCGGTGTTTGGCGGGGCTGTGTCTGCAGAGGACTGGGGGCTGTGAGGGTGTGCAGGCTGGGACTCTGCCCTCCCGGTCTCCAGGCTCAGGGCACCCCACACACGGCTCAGGGATCTGCTTGCCGGGGGTGAATCCTGGCTCTTCTGCCCACCGCCTGTGCCTCAGTTTCCCCTCTATACACAGTGCTTCCTAGGGTGGGCATGAGTGGAACGCACTGGTGCAGGGAGCGGGGGGTGCGGGCAGGCTCGGGGGTCTGGCTGGTGTCCTCAGGGCAGTGGAGGCTCCACTCCCTGGAAACTGCCAGCCGCTGGCCCGAGGGCCCCTCTCTGGGGGGTGCTCTGTGTTTGACCGCAGGTCTCCTCTCCTCTGTAGGGAGAGAAAGGGCCCCAAGGCCCAGCTGGCCGCGACGGTCTCCAGGGCCCTGTGGGGCTCCCCGGTCCGGCCGGCCCCGTGGGGCCCCCTGGAGAGGACGGAGATAAGGTAAGCAGAGCCAGGCAGCCCCTTTAAACCAGGGGTGCAGGCGACCGTGGCAGCTCCGGGTGCCTGCTGCGCGGGGCTGATTGCAGAACGTCTCTGATCTAAGTGGTGATACATGAGACCTCTTCTGTTTGAGAGACCTCGTAGCAAATGTTACAACCGCCCTGATGAATGAGCCGGGAGAACTTAGAAACTCCCTCTCCTGTGGGGTTCATGCCCCAGGCGGCAGGGCCGGGGAGAATCCCTCCACATTCTGAACCCGGCTCGGTGAGTTTGGCTCATCATCTACTTTTAAGCATCTCCTTGGCCATCGCCGAGGCCCTCTCGCTGGGACGCGCCTCGTGACCCCCGTGGCCGCTGCTGTGTGGGGCTTCACTTAGTGAAGATGCTGGACCCAGCTCTGCGGTTGAACTACCCACTTATGAGGACGAGCTGCCTGCTCCCTGGCCTCTCCGGTGGCATTTCCGACACTGCCACCTCGCGGCAGACGGCACCAGGCCCCCGAGGGTGGAGGCCAGCCCTGCGCTGCAGAAACACGGGGGTCGCCCCTCCGGAAGCACAGTAATCGAGGCGTCTGTTGTCGGCGGCCGACTGACAGGCCGAGCAAATACTTTCACCTCAATTTCACCACGTTTTCAAACCCACTCGGCTTCTGCGTTGTGTCCAGTGGAGGCTTCGTCCCCTTCAGCTTTCGTATTAAAAAGGAAACCGAATTAATGGAAGCGTTTCCTCCCGGGAAATCTGCAGGGCCCCCCTGGAGAGGCGGGCGCTCTTACTGGCCAGGAAAAACAAATTCTGGGGAGCAGGCATGGCCCAGATGGCATGGGGGCTGACAGTCTTCCGCATCTTCCTGCAGGGAGAGATCGGGGAGCCGGGACAGAAGGGGAGCAAAGGGGACAAAGGAGAACAGGTAAGGACCACACGGGGGCTTGTACAGAGCTGCTGATGGCGGGGTGGCCACGGCACGGGGCCACGTGCACGGCGTGACGGGCAGTCTGTAACTGTGGCTGACGGAGCAACACTAGCAGCTGAGAACAGATAGGACAGCTGATGTCTTTTGTTCCTGTTGTGACCCCGAGTGTGTGCGTGCACAGATGTGACACGCTGTGTGTGCACGTCGGTCCGGGCGTGGGCCCCGTGTTGACCCAGGAACAGAGAGCGCTCACGGGTTCTGGGGAATACGAGGAAGCCGAGTGCTTTTGTGCGAGAGCTGTGGGCGCCACTCGGAGGCAGCAGCGTGACCTGACACCTCCCCACTCACCCCATTTTCTCTCCTGTTAAATGCTAGTGTGTTCTCGCACAAACCCTGTCCCTCGGCCGCCAGCACCTTCCCGGTCGCAGGACGTGTCCTGCCTGCTCTGCACTCGGGCCTTTCCACCGGGTGCCTCCATCCCCGGGCGGCGGGTGGTCACATCCCTGTTGGGGCCTCCACCAGTCCTGGACGGCTCCCGAGGACAGCGGGGCCCTGCCCCCCACTCCCCTGCCTCCCTGCCTCACACACTCCCTGTGCTGACAGTGAGGTGTTTTAGGGGACACACCCAGGAACAGGGAGTCACGGTGTCAGGCCTGGACACTGGAGCCGGGCCCCAGCTTGGCCATGGATGAGCTGCGTGCTCTCTGTCCTCATCGGTAAAGCAGGGCCCCAGTGACCCAAGTAGTGGGTATGTGGTGGCAGCTGAGCTGAGGTGTGGTGGCCTCCAGTAGGGCTTTCGTGGCAGACAACGCTTGGGGTTGACCTGGAGAGCCACCAGCTCCGGAGCTGCGGACGCCACCTGTGGGGACTGAGCTGATGATCTGGGACGCCGGTGTCCTGCTCTGCCCAGCCCCTCTCCCTGGGCCTCCGCTGGGGTTCGGTGAGCAACTGTGTCTGCCTTCTCTCCACAGGGTCCGCCTGGGCCCACCGGTCCTCAAGGCCCCATTGGACAGCCAGGCCCCTCCGTGAGTATCTGCGGTTGGGGACACACACACAGCCCCGCCCCCCGGAGCTGGTGGGCACCAGGGACCGGTCCTCACCCCCGGTGCCATTATCTCCCTGCAGGGAGCTGACGGAGAGCCGGGGCCTCGGGGCCAGCAGGGCCTTTTTGGGCAGAAAGGTGACGAAGGTCCCAGAGGTTTTCCTGGGCCCCCTGGACCCGTGGGGCTTCAGGTAAGTGCGGAGTTTGTGTGGTGGCTGGCATCCGCCTCAGTGGTCCCCTTGTGCGTCCCACAGTGGTCCTCAGGCGTCCTTACTGTGCCCTCCCCCGCCTGCCCTCCTCTGTCTTTCTGAGAATAAGGGCACTCGGGCCGGGCTTCAGGGGCCCCCTCAGCTCCCCAGACATCGGAAGTGCCGCCAATTCCCGCAGCCCCAGATGTACACACACTGACCTCCAGTCTGTGCCGTTCATTTCCACGGTCACAGCAGAGAGGTTGGGAATTGCCGGTGAATTGTAAGGAAAGAAGAGGACAGTGACTTGTACGGGAGCCACCTGGGAATGGCGGCAGCACGCACTCGGGCATGCTCCGCGTCCCTGCTTGCCCGTGCGTGGACTCACGCACACATGTGCACACGCACGGCTGTTTGGCGTTTGCAAATTCTCGTCCCGTCCTGTGGGCAGGAAGTGTGGACCCCGCTTTTCCCATGTCCCTGCCCGTCGCACGTCGTGTCGAACGCCACGGAATGTTCTTTGACTGTGGCAGTTGGTGTCTCCCTTTGGAAACGCGACTTTCGGTCACTGCACAGCACTGCAGGGTGCGGTGGCCGCGGTGGGCACTTCTGCCCCTCCGTCTTCGCGCATCTCTCGGCATTTCCTCGGGCCGATTCTGAGACTGGGGGTCACAGGGTGTCCTCCTAGTCAGCGGTGCGCTTGGAGGCACCTTCTCGAGGCTCCTGACGCCCGTGGTGGCAGGGTGCTGGCAGCCCCAGGGACGACTGTGCCTGCTGGGCGAGGCCACACCGCCCTGCTCAGCTCTGGCCACTCCTGTCCTCAGGGCCTGCCAGGACCCCCGGGAGAGAAAGGCGAGACGGGAGACGTGGGCCAGATGGTAAGTGTGCCGAGATCCGGCCGCAGCAACCGATGTCTATTTCTGTAAAAGTCTGCATTTCTCTGAGTTCAACGGCACTCTTCCTCCTAGGGCCCGCCAGGTCCCCCCGGCCCCCGAGGACCCTCTGGAGCGCCAGGTGCTGACGGGCCACAAGGTCCCCCCGGTGGAATAGGCAACCCTGGCGCAGTGGGAGAGAAGGTGACTCACACCCCGTACCTGTTGTCGAGTCCGATGTGTGCACGTGTGAGAAGAACCCGGGGCAGGGGCGGGGGGTCATGTGTCCATGTGCTCGTGGCCGAGCGTGCGTCCAGCTGGTCCGTCACACTCAGGGGGTCACATGGCCTTTAAAGCACTTACCCTCACTCCTGGGGCTAAAAGGAAAAAATGGTACTTCCGTCCATTTGCCTTCCTTGGACATCATCTGCAGAACTTTCTTTCGGACATCAGCCAGTCCATTGAGAAAAGTGCTCCATTTCCCACGACCACAAACCGGTCAGCTTGCTGCCTCTGCTCACGCCCGTCTTCCTCTCAGGCCCCCCCCACCCCGGCATAGGGCCCGCCCCCTGGAACACCTGCCACCCCCTCACCCTGTCCGGCTGCCCCACTGCTGAGGACACCGTGTGGCTCGCTCTCTGCCTGTGCCCCCGCTGTGCCCCCACGGGCAGTGTCCGCTGCCCCCAGCGTCCCCCAGCTGCCCTGCAATGCTCACTTGGGAGGCGCCAGGCACCCCCGTGCACTCTGCGCCTGCATCTGTCACTGTCACTGCCTTATCCCTGACCATGACCACTGGGTTCTTCACGGGCCTCCCCTCCCCTCACGGGGGCCGTCAGAGGACCGCGCCCACAGCCTCAGCCCAGCCCTCCACCCTGGTGCCGTTCGTCCAGGCAGCTGTGACAAGCTCTCATCCAGCCCTGACCACTGCATTCCCTCTGCAGGGCGAGCCCGGTGAGGCTGGCGAGCCTGGTCTTCCCGGAGAAGGTGGCCCCCCGGTGAGTGCGGGGCTGGAGGGTGGGGCCACTGTGCAGGGGCTGGTGGGAGTCCCCATTCTGCCTCAGCGCCCCATCCACAAATGGGGGCCGCGTGTCCTCTGGTGGCTGCCTCATGGGGCGCCGCAAAAAGAGGGGGCACGTGTGTTTCTCTCGTGTGTGTCTTCATCCGCGTGTGCACACACATGTGTTTGCCCATCTGCGTGTTTCACGTGTGAGGGTTTGTGCGTGCTCGCGTGTGTATGTGGGCACACAGACACATTAGCCGTGGACATCCCAGCATGGCTGCAGACAGCTCTGCCATCCGTGGGGTCCAGGCCCTTCCGCAGGCGCCGTAATGTGGGGCGGCCATCCCCTCACCAGCCCAGACCTAGAACATTCTGACCCCTGCCGGTCATACACGGAGTCCTCCAGGCCGATGGTGTGGGGTCCGGGAGGCAGCTGGTGGACGAAGATCTCCTGGGCATTGAGAGACTCCCTCCACCTGCAAACCACAGGGCGGGTGTCCCTTCAGAGTCTGCGATGCCCGCTGCCCAGTCCCGGGGCCAGTCCCTCCCACCTAGAAGCAGTCCAGGCCTCGAGGGCCCCGGAAAGCCAGGGGGCTCCCCAGGCCGCTCGGTGGCGCCAGCAGGGCATCATGCAGCAAGTAGGAGCCCGGGCAGCTTCCGAGACCCGCCTGCCCAGTGCCTGCCCACCACCGGGTCCTGACACCCTGGGATAGGGCTGCAGTTCTTCTGAGCAATGCCGTCCAGGGGCACCCGTCAGGCCAGCGCCTTGCTCCGGGAAGTTGCGAGGCCAGCCCTGGGCTCACAGCACTGGCCTTTTCCCACAGGGACCCAAAGGAGAAAGGGGAGAGAAGGGAGAGGCGGGCCCTTCTGGTGCTGCTGGACCCCCTGGACCCAAAGGCCCCCCCGGAGATGACGGCCCCAAGGGCAGCCCTGTGAGTAGCCCTCCACGGCACCTGGAGCTTGGTGGGGGCCCACACCTAGACCATCCTCATTCACCCAAGGGCATAGAGCTTTCCGACCACCACACGTCCTAGGGAAGCTCCCAGTTTAGAGGTTTGCACCCAGCTGCTCAGCGGGGACAGGCAGCGTGCAGGGTGGGCTCCATGCCCATACCCCCTTCCTGTGACCTGCCGTGGCCCTGAGCCCTGGGATGGAAGGTGTGGCCTCTGGAGCACAAGAGGACAGGTCCTGCCTGCCCGCTTCCAGGCTCACTGTGTGCCACGGTGGGATGCTGTCCCAGGACGGGCTCCCAGCTGTGGAGGGCCCGGCGGCCTGGAGCTCTCAGGATGTCCTGTGGGGTGTTGGCAGGGAGGCAGCCCCCACACAGTGGCGGCTGGGCCGCATGCTGAGGGCCTGGACCTGCGTCTTTCTCCATTTCAGGGCCCTGTCGGTTTTCCTGGAGACCCCGGCCCCCCCGGAGAGCCTGGCCCTGCGGTAGGTGCTGGGGTCTGCAGGGTCCCCATTGCCGCGGTGCCAACCTGCCTTTGCCAGCCCGGTGGTTTTCTTCTCCGTGAACTCTTTGGGGCACGGCGCCCTCCCACACGCACCGCGTTCTGGTGGCTAGCTGGGGAAACGCACCCCGACTCTGGGTCGTGCTGTGTCCCGGCCCCACCGGGTGGGGCTGGGTTTTCGGGAAGGGACTGAGGGGTTAGTGCATGGACTCAGTGCTGTCCAGGAGACTGAAGGGACCTGCTTTTGTCCCCACAGGGCCAGGATGGTCCCCCTGGTGACAAAGGGGACGACGGCGAGCCCGGGCAAACGGTGAGTCGTCCCTGGCCTTCGGGGGCCGGGGGAGGGCGGCGGTGAGCTCTGCTTTGCTCCTGTCTGAGGAAAACCCAGACCCAGTCCCTTGTAACATCGATCCTGGACCGAGACGGGGCCCCGGGCTCCCTCTGAGGGTCTGTCGAAAACAGGGACCCCATTCCCAGAGGGAAAATCGCCCATCTGGTCCAGCCGGGGAGTCCTGGACCCACCCCGTGGCCCACCCACAGGCCTCAGTGTCAGCTTGTTTCTGCCGGCCGAGCCAGATGTCCCTCCTTGGGGGGCGCTGCCCGTGCTGCCCCTTAAGCTGCGATTGCGCTCCGTGTCCCCCACCCCTCCCCCCGCACCTCACGCCAAGTGTTCTACACGGCTCCGGGCCACACCTCCCTGGGGTGGAGCTGACCCCAATGCCCCCACCCCTGCCATGGGACGCCCTGTGGGGACAACTCTGTGTGCTCTCCGCTCTCCCGCCCTCCACCCTGTGCCCACATGGCCAATGCTGCTGGGGATGTTTGCCTGAGGGCCAGGCCCACGTCACCGATGTGAGGGGAGCGGTGAGCAAAGGCAGCTCAGGGCCACCAGCTCTGCAGCCAGGTCCCCACCGCTGAGCCCTGACCTGGGATGGCCCGTGTCCTCCCTCAGCACCCACGCCCACACCGGGTGGTACTCGGGGTAGTGGTGTGGCTGGAGCCTGTCACCGAGTGGTGGGGTGACCACAGTGGGGTGGGACAGGGCTCTTCCAGTCGCAGCAGTGAGTTGGGGCACAGGTCCGGCCTTCCATGCCACCGCGGCCCACAATACATGGAGGTGGAAGCAGAGACCTGCAGGCGATGTCACTTGGGACCTGGTGTGCCAGCTCCAGGGGACGAGGGGTCAGGGTCGGGGCTGCTGGGTACAGAAACTCAGTGTGTGGCAGTTGCAGCCTCTGCCCCGCAGACCCGATCCCTAAACCCCGCATTCTTTCTCTGCCTCCAGGGCTCCCCAGGCCCCACTGGCGAACCCGGCCCGTCTGGGCCTCCAGGAAAGAGGGTAAATGACTCTGCAAACCCGGCCTCTCCTGCCTGCTTGCTGCATGAAGCCTGCTCTCTCCCCCCGGCCCCAGCGTGGGCCCAGGAAATGCCTCCCTGTGAAGTGTGGGCTGCCCGCGGCCCTCTGCCCCGTCAGCAAGCCTCCGGCCCTGGATCGGCACACCCGCGCCTTTGAGGGGAAGCCGAGTGCTGACTCCACCGTGGGGGAGAGAAACACCCACGGAGCCGAAAATGCCTTTTCCCCGGGGCCCGGCCTCCTGAAAACCCAGAACAGGCTGCGAGGCGTTTCTTTGCACACTGAGCTGCTGGGTGTGAGACCAAGCAGAGGCGGCTCCCCCACCCCCCCATGCTGACCCGAGACCTTCCAGCTCGTTCTCAGGGCGCACTGGCCCAGAGCCCGGGCACGACCTCCACGCTGCTCCCCGCCCAGGCCTGTCTCCCCACAGACCCTGCGTTCCCCACTCGGCTACCGCAGCCAACTCACCACGTGCATTTCTCTCGGCTGTTCCAGGGTCCCCCCGGGCCCGCCGGCCCTGAAGGCAGACAGGGAGAGAAAGGAGCCAAGGTAACGTGCTCTCGGCCCGGCCGTGGCTGCGTGGAGCTTCACAGAGCCACTGCCTGTCGGCGAGTTGGGTGGGAGGTGGGGACGTGGCTGACCATGGGGAAAGTCACGGGGCCTGGCTGTCCCTGCAAACCTGGGCCAGACTGCTCGTGGGTACCCTTCGCCACTGGGGTGCTAGTCTATCCCCCACCAGCCCTAGGGAGGGGGAGCGGGTACTGCTGCCGGGAAGACCTGGGTGCTGTGTGACCTCGGTCTGGTGTTTGGCCCCCATGCCTCTGCGGCCTCACCTGTGGCAAGGCGACGACGGTCCCCAGGGTGGGGGAAGGGGGCGTCTGAGAGGGTGGAATGCCAGGACCCTAGTGCAATGAGCTTGCAGCCAGGTACCCGGAGTACTCATGGGCCGTCCCCCAGGACTCTGGGGGACTGTCGACCTCCTCCTGGAAATACCCCGTCACAGCTGGCACTGTGGTGACCGTCACCAGCCCCTAGTCTGCTCAGGAAACGTTGGGTGTGTCCACGCCAGCTCAGGGCCGCTGTAACCACTGTGGTGGCCACGAGTACCATTGTCGGCGCGGTCGCTGGGGACTGGGGGGCCCCACTGGTGCAGGGGATTAGCAGGATGGAGAACTGGCCAGGCCGCTGCCCCTGGAATGTGGGAAATGGGGGCAGCCCCCAAGATATCTGGGGGTGCTTGGGAGTGTCTGGGGCTCTTGCTGAGGCTCTCGGGGTTCCTGAGCAGCATCCTGGGCCAGGGGGACCAGGGTGTCGGCACGCAGGTCCCACTCTGTTTTTTGCCTTGCCGCCCTGCAGGGGGAAGCCGGCTTGGAAGGCCCTCCTGGGAAGACTGGCCCCATCGGCCCCCAGGGGGCCCCAGGGAAACCTGGGCCTGACGGCCTGCGAGGGATCCCCGGCCCTGTGGTGAGTGAGCGGGGAGGCAGGGGAGGGGTGGCACCGGGGCACAGGGCCAGCGGGGCTCATGCGCAGGGCCGGCTGTGTTTCAGGGTGAACAAGGCCTCCCGGGATCCCCAGGCCCCGATGGCCCCCCCGGCCCCATGGTGAGTGACGTCCCAAGGAGCCCTGGCAGGGGTGGAGGGCGGGGCTGGGCAAGACTCTGACCCCCAACTCTCCACCCGCAGGGCCCCCCAGGACTCCCCGGCCTCAAAGGGGACTCTGGTCCCAAAGGGGAAAAGGTGAGTAGCACACAGATGCCGCTGGTCTGTGACTCGGCCCCTTCGCGCCCTGTGGCTTTGGCGCAGCAGGACTGAGCCGTCCCTGAGCTTGTCAGGGCCCAAGCGGCACAGTGGCCCCGGCCGAAGGGTTTCCAGGCCCCGAGAGGAGCCGCTCGCTCTGTCGAGGGCTTTCCGATCCTGCCCACAGGGAGTGTGCGGGAGCTCGAGGGCAGGAAGTGTCTCACCCTCTCTCACGGGCGCGGCGTGGTCTTCCTGCGCCAGCGCCCATTTATGTAGAAGTGCAAGGCTCACAGACAAGCCCAGTGACCGTGCAGAAAGAAGGCGGCATGGGGTGTTTCTCTTTCCACTCTGACGCCCGTCCCGTCCCCAACGTCATGAGAGCTGGAGGACCTTCCAGAACTATCTGTGGGCTCATAGAAAGCAAACTGTGTGTGACCATGTGCGGAAGATTTTTCTCTAAAAAAACCCCACAATAACGATAACCCCGCAGTGGTCAGGGACTCTCCCCCACGGGCCCACGGGTGCCGGCCCGTGCCGGTGCGTGCTCACCGCGGAAAGGATGGAAAGTGCATCTCAGGGACAGTTGCCATTCAGGAACCCTCATCCCCGTGGTCTGTGTCTGTGACTTCGCTTCTCAGGGTGTTTTCCTATCAGACCAGCTGCGTGACCCTCAACTTGCCCTTTCTGTTCCAGGAGACTTGGAACCCGTGACGTGGCGTGTTACCCCACGTGGCGGGACATGAGGCTCTGCCACGGCTGCCGCCCTTCACACCTTTGTTTCCCACAGGGTCACCCCGGCCTGATCGGACTCATCGGCCCCCCTGGGGAGCAGGGCGAAAAGGGGGACCGCGGCCTCCCCGGCCCGCAGGGCTCCTCCGGCCCGAAGGGTGAACAGGTGTGTGGCGTGGCTGTCCCAGCGAAGCTCCGCGTGGGCGGCCCTCTGTGCCCACAGGCCAGGCGGAGCCAGGACCGGGGACACCCCATGTCCCTCCAGTCCCGATGGGAAGCGCCGGCTTCCCCCGTGCTCAGGGAGCTGGGACGCCCTGCAGTGCAGCCCGGGCCCCAACCGCGGGGAGGCTCCCTGCTCGTGGCCACAGTAGCCTCAGCAGTGTGGACGTTTCACGCCACCTGCATGCAGGAACCTCTGACCCAGCTCCTTGCCCGGGAGGCCAATGGCAATCCTCATCCCTGTTTGCCAGGGATGCGGGGAGGGCGTGCCCCTGACCCCAAGTGTCCCACAGTCCCCTGGGAGCCTCTGAAGCTGGCTGGAGTCTGCAGCCCCAGCAAAGCCCGGGAAGGGGGCTTAGCCTGAGAGTTCACCCTGCCTGGCACCTGTGAGCTGCAGGGGAGGCGCTGCTCAGAGGGGAGGGCGCAGCAGAAAATGAACCCCGAGGCCCCAGAGGGGCGACGTGAGCACAAGAGGCAGAGCTGCCGGCTTTGCCCTTCCCTCCCCGAGGACCCCAGGCCTCATCTCCACCTGTCAGTCACGGGGCATACACATGCGACTGAGCGTTCCCAGCCTGACCTAGAAGGGGACAGATGGGAGGGGGCAGAGCCCGTGGGGCAGGGAACAGAGTGGAACCGTCCTCGGGCTGCGTGAAGTTGTGGGTGGCACCCTCAGGACCCCCCGGCTCACCCGCCACTGTTCTCCCTGGGGCCTTGACCATCTTCTCACTGCCCAGCGTCCCAGGCCACGATGGCACTCTCAGACGAGGGCCACCCAGAGACTGTGAGGACGAGAAGGGTGTCCGGGGTTCCCACCACCAAAGGAGAGCCCACTCTGTGCCCTCAGCCCAGAGGGGCCCCGGCAGCATCGCTGCGGGAGGTGCTGGCCAGAGAGTCCCTGCGGTTCTCCCAGTGACCCATGTCCTTCCCCTCCCATCCCCCCCCCCCCCCCCGCCCCCATCTCCATCCCTGACCCCCACTCCCCCTGCCCACTCTGCAGACGTAGACTGGGAAGGTCCCCGGGCTCCTGGGAGTAACCTGCTCTCCCCTCACCCTGGCTCAGCTTTGCCCCAGGGGCTGGCCCTGCGGACGGCTCTGTCTCAAACCAGAACACCAAAAGGGCCGTCTCCAAGTGCCCTCACCTTTCTGTGGCCCTGTTGAGGCCGGGGGGTTCTTCCAGCCGGCCTGGGTGGTGGTGCCTGCGCGCCCCACACGGCGGGCGTCTCCCAGTACGGGGCAGCTGGCCCTGCGTCAGTGTCATAGGGCAGCTGTCAGGGGGGACGTGGCCGGGGATCACAAGTGGCCGTGTGGACGGGAACACGCATCTACGGTGCTCCTTGTCCGACGGTAACTGCGCCTTCTGCTCCTTCACAGGGCATCTCTGGTCCTTCTGGCCCGATCGGCCCGCCGGGCCCTCCCGGCATGCCGGTGTGTACCTGGGAGGGGTATGTGGGCCCCGGGTGCTGCTGGGAGAGCCGGGAGGGGGTGGGCCAGCCCTGGGCCTCCCTTCAGCAGATGACCCCAGGGCAGCGTGAGACCCAGGGTAGGTTTGCGCATTCACTCTGCGTGGGGCTCCGAGGGACAGAAGCCAGGAAGCGGGGTCCTGGGTCCTGGTTTCAGGCGGGGGAGGCTGGGCAGAGGGCCTTCGCCTCTGGGTGGTCAGGGAATGTGGACTTTGTCTTGCGGGCATTTCGGGGCAGTGAGCCTCCCATCACCGTGAGCAGAGCTGGCCTGGCCAGGACACGAGGACCCGGGGCCCTTCCTCTAGGTGACCCGCCCGGGCCCCCTGTGTCGTTGGGGACCCAGCACTGTAACATCTCCTCCACGGCCTGGAGCCTCCGCCTGCCCACCTGGGCCAGGGCCTGGGTCCGCATGGCCGAGGTGCCCCTGGGCTATCCGAAACTGCCCCCGGGGCTGGAGGGCTCCGTGTCAGGGCCAGAGGCCAGCACGCCCTCTGCCTTCTGACTCCGACGGCGTGAACTGGGATTTCCTGGCGGGGAGGCTGTGGAGGCTGGGGGCCCCCGTGTGGGAGAGCACCAGCCGCACCCCGGCCCCTTCCCCACCTCCTCAGTTAAGCAGGTGCTAGCGTGGGCTCCTGGGAAGGGGACATGGGGGTGAGGAGAGGCGGAGACCAGGCTTAGCCCATGTGGGACCATGGAGCTGAGGGGCCCCCGCCTGCTGACGCCCCATCCCCCCTTTCCACAGGGTCCTCCTGGTCCAAAAGGTGCGAAGGGATCCTCGGTAAGTGGTGGGCCCCCTGAATGGGCCCCGCCACCTGGGGGAGGGGGTGCCCCTTGGACGAGACCCACCCTGGACACCCCTCCTCCCCTGGCTCCTCTGGGTCGGGGGGTCCTTCCAGTGCTCCCTCTCTCACTGGGCTCATCGTCCTCCTGTTGTCTTGGACCCAGGACTTGGGCTCTTGCTCCCTGCCTCACAAAAAGGGCCTTGTCCCCCTGAGTTCCAATCTTGGGGGGCTACGAGGGGAGCGGGGAGTCATCGCTGTCCCCGGCATGTTGGACTTGGCCCTCCGTCTTCCCCACACAGGCTGTTGGGGACCCTTTAGCACTTGAGGGGACTGTGGTCCCTGCAGGCCCCGGTGGTCAGCGTTGTTCTCTTTTCTTCCCCCGCAGGGTCCCACTGGCCCGAAGGGTGAGGCCGGGCACCCCGGTCCCCCCGGCCCACCGGTGAGCAGCCTTGGAAGACTTGGGGGTGGGAGCCTAGTGCCGAGGGCATCGTGGGAGGATCTGTGTGCATGGCTCCCTTTCTGGAGCTTGATGGAGCCCGTGGCCAGCAGTCGGGGGGAGGGGGCAGCCCTTGGGAGGGAGCAGAGGGATGTCTCGCCCCCGGCGAGCGCCCCTGGGAAGTGTGCTTGGCCAGAGAGACAGGAGAGGGAGGGAGGAGAGAGGGAGAAACGTGTCTGTATGTGCACGTGTACCTGTGTCTGCACATGAGTGTGGGGGGGGCGGGCCGCACTGGACGGGGCCCCGGAGGTGCAGGATGGAGCCCCGCAGGCTGCTGCCCTTGGCAGTGCAGCTGGACTCCCGTCCTCGTCCTTGGCTGGGGCCTTGTGACAGCCCCGGGACGTGGGGCCTCACCAGCATTAATGCTGCCCCACTGCGCGCAGCCTGAGTTGGTGGCAGAGGTGGGAGGAGGTCCGGGAGCTGTGAGTCTAGCTGAGGACAGATGTGGGGACACCAGGCCAGGCTGCGGCCTTCGGGTGCCAGGACTCGAGTGCCTGGACACGGTCAGGGCGGGTAGCTCGGTGCAGACCAGGCCTGCCAGTAGGGTGGGTGTGGAACGTTCTGGAGGTGGGGGCAGGGAAGAGAAGTGGGACAGCTGTGTGCAGCTCAGGGGCCCTCTGTCCTCTCACACCCCCAGGGCCCCCCGGGCGAGGTCATCCAGCCCCTGCCGATCCAGGCATCCAGGACGCGGCGGAACATCGACGCCAGCCAGCTGATGGACGACGCGGATGGTGAGAGCTACGTGGACTATGCGGACGGCATGGAGGAGATCTTCGGCTCGCTCAACTCCCTGAAGCTGGAGATCGAGCAGATGAAGCGGCCCCTGGGCACGCAGGAGAACCCCGCCCGCACCTGCAAGGACCTGCAGCTCTGCCACCCTGATTTCCCTGACGGTAGGGGTGGCGCACGGCCCCCGTGGGCAGACCGGGCGGGGGGCATGTCCGCAGGGCGCCATGGGAAGGGCCCCAGGCCTGGGCCCTCGTGGCCCTTGCCCAGCCTCAGTGTTCCCACCTCACAGTGGGGGTGGGTGCCTGGTGTCTGCCCGGTAACCTGATGGGGGCATCACACTGGGAGAGGAGACACGCGGTCCTGGGAGGCGAGACCGGGGCAGGGGGCGAGGCCTGGGGGTCCCACAGCCGGTTCCAGTCTAGGCTTTGGCATCGCGAGCAAGCCCTGAGCCGCGTGTCCCCGTCTGTCTGGTGGGGATGTTTACGCGCCAGAGGACAGGGTGGAGAGGGGTGTGGCGTAAGTGCGGCTGGCCTGGCCCAGGCCAGCCCCAAGGTCAGAGCCGGCTGCGGCTGCTGCCACTGGACTCAGGGTTTGTGCCAATGCCAGCACCAGCGTTAGTGTGGGCGCTGAGGGGTGTGCCCAGGGGTGTGCCCTTAAGCTCCTGGGTGTTAGAAACCCGCGAGCCTCCCCTGTGCTCATCGTGTGAGACCACGTGCTGCCACCCGCCGGGAAACGACGTGGCCCAGCCTGCCCTCTCCCCCGGGGAGCCTGCTGGCCCTCCTGCAGCACCGATAGCCCTGTGGTCCGGGCGGCTGTGACCCCAGCTGCGGGAACTCCCGAGTTCATGGGAGCATCTCCGGATTTCTGTCCCCACCGGGGCCCCGCCTCCCCTGCTCCCAGGCATGCGCCCTGCGGGCCCACGTCCAGCTGTGTTCTTGGGGTGGGGCTGCCCACGTGTCTTTGGGGACCCAGTCAGAAGAGCGGAGGGTCCCCCACGGGCCCCGGGAAAGCTGTGCTGGTGGTGGGTGGCACGTGTCAGTCGCCGACCTGAAATGGCAGCTGCTCCTGGAGCCATCCAGGCGCAGGCCTCACGCACCCCCCCCCCCAATGCAGGTGAATACTGGGTTGACCCGAACCAAGGCTGCTCCAGGGACTCCTTCAAAGTTTACTGCAACTTCACGGCCGGAGGGGCCACGTGCGTGTTCCCAGACAAGAAGTCCGAGGGGGTAAGTGCCCGCCCGTCAGCGCTGCCTGGAGAAAGGGGCAGCTGGGAAATTGAGGCTCTTCCTCCGCAGGAGCCCTGAAGGTGCACCGGGAGAGCTTTAGCGGTGGGGCGGGATCGAGCAGCCCGGATAAGGCCGTGCGTGGGCACTGGCTGGGCGCAGCCACCCCACCCCGGTGCTGGGCTTCCAACCATGGCGGCCGGCTCCCCGCTCAAGTGACACCCTCGTTCTGACCTCAGACCCCCAGAACCCATGAGGGGACTTTGGGGCAGAAGCGGCCCCCATGCATCTTGGAGCAGCCGGCGTTTGCCTGAATCCTCCTGTCCGTTACTCTTGCGGCTTGTGCTGCTCTCCCTCCCCACTGGGGGCAGTCAGAACCCAGAACCCGGCTCAGCAAAGAACCTTCATTAGCCAGGTTCCCACCCCCTGAGGTTTTGTGGGTGGGGCTTTGTGGCCTCTCGTCTTTCAGAAGCCTCCCTCGGTGGTGGGGGTTGGTGTATGTGGGCAGTGTGAACACGTGTGTGAGTGTGTGCAGACAGGCGTGTGGATGGTGTGGGGACGGCCGGGTCCCGGAGGCCGTGTTTGCCTTGAGTACTCAGGCCTGGGCCAGTGGAGTGGTCAGCTGCTGTCCCGGCCTCCTAGTGACCTCAGCGCCCAGGCAGTGCCCTCCCGAGAGGGGGCAGCCCGTTCCCCCGGCCCAGGCCCATCCCTAGATCTCCCTGTAGCCGAAGGGTGTTTGCAGGAGCGGAGGCTCCACAGGGACAGGGACGACCTGAGGGTCTCTTCCGTGTGTGTGCTCCCCCAACCCCGGGTCGCAAGGCCCTCGGTCGCCTGCCTCCCGGCAGCAAAGCCCTGGGCTCAGGGGAAGATCTGACCTCAGGGCCTCCCACCCGCCAAGGGCCCAGGAGGAGAGGCAGATACAAAAGACACCATTTCTCATCCTTTTTGTCACTGTCCTCTGCAAACATCCTCACTGCTGGACACCTAGCAGGACATCCCACCCCGGGAGCCCTAGCTGGGGGAGCAGTAGGCAAATGGCGGGCTGGGTGCGAGTGACCCCGCAGCCAGGCATCTGCGGGCTGGGAGCCTGGGCTCAGGCCGTGGCCGCAGCCTTGGGTGGTAGACGCCCTCTGCCCGGTCACCTGGGCTGCGGGAGGGGTGGGGGTTGCAGGCTGGGGAGAGGTGAGCACCTGTCGCCCCTCTGGTTCCACCCCTCACAAGGCTGCCCTCTGAGACTGTCCGCACGGCCACAGATTTGGAAACCAAAGCAAAAGGGCTGGGAGTCCCCAGGGGCCGGAGACCCTCCTCCTCCAGGGGAGCCCCTTTCCCTGCTCCTGCCCGAGGCAGCTCAGAGGAGAGCCAGGGAACGGGGACACGAACACTGATCGGGGCCCAGGCAGAGCCCCGTGGGACCCGGGACAGGCTGGCCCGGTCTCTGTCCAACAGCGGTGGGTCCAGAGCAGCCGGGGCTCTGCACCCGTGCCCTGGACCGGCCACACGGCCCTCCCTCCTACCTCACTCCCTCCCCCACTCACAACTCCACAGCAGAACCTCGGCCCTGCAGAGAGCAAACTCCAGATGGGGCCCCCCACCAGGGGGCCAGATGCTATCCCCCCTGAAGACGCCTCTGCTCCGTGCTAGCTCCTCAGGGACGCACAGGAGATGCCCGGAGTGATGCTGGTGGGGTGGCGGACACTTGTCCAAGAGCGAGCACCTCACCACACACACGCCCACACCACACACCCAGCTGGTCCACCTCTGGCCCGGGCAGGGTCACTTGCCCGCCCTGCACCTGGGCAGGCCATGCAGACGGAGCCGCAGACCTCAGAGCCCGGGCTTGGCGGGGGGCGGCAAGCGTGTCCTTCCCCGAGCCCATCCGGAGACGTTGGCCCCTGCAACGTTGTCGACATTGTCACCGTCATCCCGGCCTGGGACCACCCCTTCATTCTTGCACTTGGTCCACGAGCACGGTCCAGCAGCCACGAAGGCCACGCCGTGCTTCGGTGCTAGCTGAGCTGGCCGGCGGGGGAGGGCCGTGTGCAGCACGGGGCCGGGAGAAATAATGCTGTCCTTCTGTTTCTCTCCTTCCGCACCTGTCCTGCTCCGTGTTCAGGCCAGAATCACTTCCTGGCCCAAAGAAAACCCGGGTTCCTGGTTCAGTGAATTCAAGCGCGGGAAACTGGTAAGGCGGCCCCGGCCCCCGCGGGGTACCCCACACGTGCCCGTTTCCTATCTTACAGAGTAGGATGGCCCGCTGGCCCAAAGAGCGGCCCTCCACCTGGTATAGTCAGTACAAGCGAGGGTCCCTGGTAAGTGCCGCCGGCGCTGCCCGCTTGGCTTGCCGCACGGCCTGGCTCGGGGCTCCGCATGGGACTCGTGGCCGCCGTGGCGGGGCCTGCTCTCGCTACTCTGGCCAAACCCCTGCACAGCACGTGACAGCCAGGCGCAGCCGTGTGCCCACCCCGCCACCCGCCATGACGGCTCCCTTCAGCCTGGACGCAGGCGCCTGCTTTCCGTTCAGTTCAGGGCACGGGCTGGCCAGTGTCCGGGGTGCCCAGCTGCCGGGCACTGAGACCAAACAGTGGGAGTGAACGGCTTTGTCTCAGCGGTGTCCCTAATGGCTACATCAGTCCTTGTTTGAGCTTCTGGGGAGCCTGTCTTAAATGGCCCTTCCCTGAAATGAGAAGGGCCGCACCTTTGAAAGAACAGAGTAAGACTCTTCTAGCTCTTAGAGGGGCAGGGAGCTGGGCCAGCTCACGCTGGGCTGGTGGCTGCTCCCGGCAGCGGAGCCCCCTCCCCCTGCCCACTAAGGCTCCGGCAGCCCTGGTTTGGAACTGAGCGCCGAGTCCTGTGCTCTCTTCCTAGCAAGTTAAGGGCCTGAGCTTCCAGAATGTGACCTACTGCCAGGCCACTACAGCCCCCCTCGGCCTCTGGTGGTCACTCCCTCAGGCCGATTGTCCCGTCCTAAGCAGCCTGTGACGGAGGTCCTTTGTCACTTGGAAGCCAGCTCTCGGGATTCATGGCCTCAGACCTGACTGTCGCTGCCGGCCCCACCACCCAGCCTATCTGCGGGGCACAGAGGTCCCGGACCCCTCGCCCGGGCTCACGGCACAGTGGATTCCAGGCGGCTTCTGCCCTGTCGCACATTGGAACACCCTTGTCCCTAAACCTCGAGGCACCTCGTGGCTGGTTATTAACATCTCACGTCCCAGTGTCGTTATCCCAAATCACCTCAGGTCCTGGCAGGCACTGAAGGTCGGCGCTCACCTGGCCGCATCCACGGAGACCTCCTCTCTGGCTGCCTGTCTCTCCTGCACTGTCCCCAGCCCCCACTCCCTAGTGCTTCCTCAGAAAGGGCGCTGCACGCAGAGGACCTGAAGTGGATGCCCGCACAGGGCAGCACCCGGTGCCCGGGTGCTCGAGCTGGGTGGGCAGAGGGTCAGGGGGAGCCACCTGGGCCAGGGGGCGTCCCTCCTGCCGCCGGTTGGCCCAGCCTTCCGCAGCCATTACGGACCGAACCTTCATTCCTGCCCCCAGTCCACGAGCCACCCTCGACTCTGTCCTGTTTCATGGACAGCTGGCCAAGGATGGAGGGGAAGGGATGGTCCAGAGGAAACCTCAGCTTGCCTTTCCTATTCCCCCTCGTTATTTCTGGCTGACTGTGACATCATGGGTGGACAGGACAGAGATGCAGGTCCCCCTGGAAGGAATAGGGGCTCTGTCTGGGCTGGGTGGCCCTGGACGTGCCACGTGCAGACAGTAGTGTAGAGGCCTGGCCCGCGTGGAGCCGGCCGGGATTGGTTCCCGCATGGGGTCCCACTCAGCACTGGGCACCTCAGGTCCTTCTGCGTCCAGCCTGCCTGCTGCCTCCCCTGCATGCGTCCTTTCTCGAGTCAGTCGAGTGTCCTCCCCAAGGAGCACCTGGTGGCCCAGGCTGCGGTTGGTATTCTATCCTCTTCCTCAAGGCCCTCATAAGGGGGCTGGGGGCCACGTGCACAGGCGGCGTGGACCAGTGGCTCTGCACTGCCCCCACACCATGGGAAGGAGCCAGTCCAGTCTCCAGCCCTCTGATAACATGTACGGAAGAAGCAGGCGGGGCCGTGGAAACTCCCCTCCAGGCTTCCTCGCGGCTCTTTCAGGGTGGGCTGGGCTGGGCTGGCCTCAGATGCTGACCTTGGTCTTCCCCGTCACAATGGGCGCCCTAGCTCAGCGCCTGGGCAGGAGGGGAGACAGGCCGTCTCAGGGTTAAGAAGCAACCGTGTCCCTGGGCAGCGTCCAGGGTTCAGAAAGCTGGAGTTCACAAGGAGGGGGAGACACGGGGGCTTGTCTCCTGGGACGCCCCATGCCAGCCCCACGCCCCCTGAGCTGGAGAGCACAGTTGGGGAGGCCCCTTGAGGACAAGCACATGCTCTTTTCCTGATGCCCTGCCCGGGGTTGTGGGCAGAGACGGTGGCCGGCTGCAGGAAGCCCTCTCTGTGCTCCCCTGGTCACTGTGCCCGGGGGAGGTGGGGGTAGTGGTTCTGGTGCCGTCCTAGGGCTCCCCTGTGGCTCCAAGAGGGTGCCAGTCACCCCAGCCTTCCCGTTCATGGCCAGATGGCCCATGACTGCCCCTTGGGGCAGCCTTCCGGCTTGCTGCCCCGGGTTACTTCCCAGGGCCACCTGCCCTCTGTGTGTCCCATTCTCCAGCCCCTGGCCCGGGCCTCACACATCTCTGGCCCTCAGCTGTGGTTTTCCTTTATTGATACAATGTAACAAGCACTTTTGCCAGCCTCAGGGCACCATGACATGGATGGCCTCGCCATCAGGTGCTCACAGCCCAGGCACCTGTGACACACGCCCCTGATTCCAGTGATGGTGCCGAGGGCCTCACATCCCAGCAGGGAAGGTGGTCACTGAGATCGACCAAGGTTGGGAGTGAGGGCACCCAACCCAGAGGGGCTTCCTGGAGGCGGCGGCACAGGCATTGAGCCAGGAAGGATGAGTAGGGTTCAGCCAGGCCCAGAGGGGAGGGTGAGTTATTCGGGTTCATGAAAGAAGCGGGGCGTGGAGCGCTCTGTCCCAGGGACCCCCCCCCCCAGCCCCCCCGCCAGTGCGAGCTGCCCTTGGGGGCTGGGTGTGTGGTGGCTTCCAAGTGGTGCCCCTGTGGGCGTGGCTCACTCTACAGAGGGCTGACCTCGTGGGCGGAGCTTGTGAAATGCCAGCCAGGGCCTTTATCAGACATTGTGCCCTCCCCCCTAAACGGCCTCCTCCCTGTCCCCCCACAGCTCTCCTACGTGGACGCCGAGGGCAACCCCGTGGGCGTGGTGCAGATGACCTTCCTGCGTCTGCTGAGTGCCTCCGCCAACCAGAACATCACCTACAACTGCTACCAGTCGGTCGCCTGGCAGGACGCCGCCACGGGCAGCTACGACAAGGCCATCCGCTTCCTGGGCTCCAACGACGAGGAGATGTCCTACGACAACAGCCCCTACATCCACGCCCTGGTGGACGGCTGCGCGGTGAGCGGCACTGCGCCCTCACTCCGGGGCAGTCCTGCCTGCGCCGGCCAGGGCGGTGCCGACCCAGGGGCCTGGGCGGCAGGTTGGGGGCCGAGAGCTGTGCCCTTCAGCCCGGAGAAACACCCACGGAAGTGTCTAGTTACGCCCCTCCCACCCCAGGCCCCTCTGGGGGTGAAAGGGGGGTGAGCGTGTGCAGGGCAAGCGTGAGGCCAGGGCCTCAGCCCAGCAGGCTTTGTGGAGGGCCAGCCTCTGCTCCCTGCTTCCACACCCCGGGTCCCTCGGGTCCCCACTTCAGATGGGACCGAGGACTTGTCCCTGTGGGAGGTCAGAGGGACCCAGTCCCCGGGAAAGGCGTCTTGAAGTCGCCTGGTGTCTGTCCCTGTCCCTGACCTGCACCCCGGGCTGTTCCAGCGGCCTTGCGGCAGCAGTGAAACCATCCCTGCCTGTTGCCTCCTCCAAGAGAGGATGGTGATAGCGCCTGGCTCCCAGGGTGGCTCCTGGTACACGGCCGTCACACGCCAAAGGAGCCGAGAGTTACAGAGGGCCCACTGCGAGCCCCAGCAGAGTCCCCGCTCCTGGGCGTGTTTTCAGGCAGCAGGGCTGCTTGCAGGAGGCAGCGTTGTGGTGGGAAGTGGGGAGCCCTGGGGACCGAGCCTGGAGTTGGCCTTGGAGCTTTCCAGCTCCCAGGGCAACCCTCGGTGCGGCCCAGTCCCTGCCACCTGGTGAAGGGGCAAAGTCTCTCTCTGAAAAGGTGGAGTTGACGACTCCCAACAATAACCCCCCCCCTCATGGAGAGGTTGGCCCTGCAGGCTGGCTGCAGAGGGAGCCTGGGGCACCCAGTGCTCTGCTCACCCCCACCCAGAACTTCAGCCACAGTTTGGAGAGTGGACCCCCCCACCCCCCACACCATGGAATTAGTGGAGGGGCCTGCCTCAACCCCAGGCCTGCTTGACTCGTGTTGCAATAAGGGCCGATGAAATTGGGGTTCCCCCACGGGATTCCTCCTGTGGCTGTGTAACCGAGCAACAGCTGCCAGTGTCCCTGCCCCTGGAGAGATGCCTGTCGCTGGGCAACAGGCCTGGGAGCCGCGCCGCACCGATCTGGTGTCTGTGTAGCTCCGTGCCCCCAGGGACCAGCGCGGCCTGCGGTGGTTATTTATACCTCGGGGACAGCTGAGTAGCGGAGCAGTGTGCTCGAGGCCTGCCACTAAGCGCTCTGATCATCGGTGGTGGGTGGGACCCCACACATGCAGGAGAAACCACCCTGCCGGCTCAGCACATGCCCCGCCCCCTGGGTGGGGAGGAGAGTGCTCCTCGTGGAGAGAAGGCGGGCACTGCCCTGCTGGTCAGCTCGCCGGCGTGAGCACGCTCAGGCGCCTGTAGCTGAGGTCACAGGGCCCCCTGTGACAGCGAACGTCCTGCCAGCTGCCCTGTTCCATTGTCTACCGTGGTCGGTGGTGGGACAGGTGAGGAGAGAGGCCCAGAGAGGCAGGGCGTAGGCAGGCAGGCAGGCTGGCCTGGCCAGGGAGGGCGAGGGGTCAGCTGCCTCCCAGGCAGTGCCCCAGAAAGGGCACATGTGGCCATGATTTGGGGGACACTGTGTCCTGCTCCTGCTACCTTCCCAGCGTCTTAAAAGGGTGCAAGTGGCCCCAACACCCTCCCTGGAAGTGGGGCATCGCGGCTTCCCCCGCAGGCTGGCGTGAGACTGTGTCCTGCCAGGCTGCGGCCACACTACTCGAGGCCGATGGCACTTGCGCAGCTCGGCTCTCGTGACAGGTCCTGCAGGACACAGTGGCTGCGAACCACACAGGTCGCTGCTGGCTCAGACGCCGACGGCCCGGCGCAGGGTCTAGACCCCACCCCAGACCCCTGAACCCAGGTGTGCGCCTCGCTCCCTTCGCGCCGTGCTGACAAGTCCCCTGGGGGCTCGTGGCTCCGAAGGGCCCAGCCCACTCTGAAATAAGCCCAGGTGGCCCAGCATGTCTTACTAAGTGAGGCGGGGCGTGTAACACGGGAGGGCTCCAGGTGCCTGGTGGCAGAGCCCCCTGGGAGCCTCGGGCAGGTGAGGGCGCAACACTGTCACCACCCCTTTGACGTGCGTGGGCTCGTTTCCAGGTCCGGAACCTGGGCTGTGGGGGGCGTTCGTTACCTGTCGCTGGAAGCCAGTCACCCCCCAAATTCGCTCCTCCAACCACAAACCTTGGTTGTTGTCGGACCCCGTTTCCAAGGGTCGGCCCCGGGCGGGGTTCTGCTGGGGGGTGCTGCCGCAGACCCCACAGCTCGGCAGCCGAGACCACACACGCCGCTTCCTCGTGGCTCCAGGTGCAGGGAGCCTGAGAGCTGGGCGGCAGCCTTTGCGCCACGGGGGAGGACCCTGGGCTGGGAGGCAGACGGCCACCTTCTGGCCGGGCGCTCACATAGCAGAGAGAGCGAGCTTCTTCCAGGCTGCCTCTGCGAGGGCGTCGATCCCATCCCCAGGGCTCCACCCCCAAAGACTCCGCACAGTGGAGGTCAGGCTTCCATGTCTGGACTTGGGCCCTCTGCACCAGGCCATCCTGCGTCTGCCCCCCCTGATTCTGGGACACGAGGCCCCAAGGGGAGGGCAGACGCCTCCCCCAGGACAGTTCTGTCCCCACTCGGGGCTCCCTGTCCCCACTAGTCAGGGAGAGCTGAGGGCAAATGAGAGGTTCAGGAGGATTGAGCCCATGGTCTGGGCCAGGGGAGGTGGGGACCCCCCAGCAGGTCGCCCTCACCCTCGGTGCCTCCATCTACCCCGTGCCCTGGGACCAGACGGCCCCAGGCTCCTCCCCTTCTCGGCTGTGAGTCCTCTTCAGAGTGGCCGGCCTGGGGGCGCCAAGGGCCGGGCCTGCGAGCAGCTGCTGCTTGGGGTTCTGAGTGTTGGAATGAGGAGCCCTGCTGTGGGTGGGCCCCGTCGTCCTGGCGGGGCTGCCTTGGGCAAAGTCTCTGGTGTGACGGGGTGTCCCGCCGGACAGGGCAGGGGACGCTGTCACAGCCGTCCTCCCGGCTGTGGGGGACACTGAGTGGGACATGGCTGGGGGAGGCCAGCTCTGGGCGGGCCCATCGTCTCTTGGCGGGGAACTGGGAGGGGCAAACCGGAGAGGCCCTGTCCGCTCTGACAGGCCCCTCTGCTGTCCCTTGCAGACCCGGAAAGGCTACCAGAAGACGGTGCTGGAGATCGACACGCCCAGGGTGGAGCAGGTGCCTGTCGTGGACATCATGTTCAACGACTTCGGGGAAGCGTCACAGAAATTCGGATTTGAAGTGGGGCCCGCTTGCTTCCTGGGCTAGGAGCTGCCACCCCGGCCCCGCGACCAACCTCGTGACCTCAGCACGCCGCCTGTGGGTGTCCTGGACAGTGAAGACCCCGAGTCCCACCCCCGACCTCGTCTGCACCTCGGCACCCCGCCGGGCCGCACCCCGAACCAGAGAGAGCAAAGGGAAAGAGCCGTGTCCACACCCCGGAGCCGAATCACATGACCTAGATGTCCTGCAGCGCCCGGGCCGAAGGCCGCTCTCCCCGGCCCGGTTTCGTCTGCTCCGCACCCCACCGGGACGGGAACCGGCCACCCGCCGTGCCACCGGACTCGCCGACCACGCTGGGGGAGGGTTCGCAGGGCTGGGGCTGCGGTATTTGAAGAGAACATTTTTTAAAATTCAACTTGAAGACGTGTACCCCCCCTGACCTTCAAAGAGCGTTCTGAGGCAAGCGGCGTAAAGGCCACCCCTCCCTCTGCCCGAGCCTCCGGTCCCAGAACACAGCCCCGTCGCAGGCCACACGCCCTCCTCGTGTGCCTTTCTGAGGGATTAAAGGTGCTTCTGTTTTTGTGAGTTGTAAGCAGATGTTTGTATTGTGCTGTCCTACGTGTTCAGTGTCCCTGACTTTCAATCACGCAGGTGGCCCCATCCCAATGGGAGCAAGGGACAGGGCTGGGCAGCCTGAGGGGACGCCATCCGGTCTGGCGAGGCTGGGAACCCCGCCCCCCTGCCTCCCCCCTGCCGCCCCCCTGCCCTGGGCGAGCGGTGCCATAAATTGGAAATCGGCCCAGAGCCATGGGAATTCACGCCACCGTTGGAAAAGCAGGAGCCAGGGCTCTTTTCCAACAACTTTTTGATGAGCGCTGGATTTTTTTTAATGGGGAGGGAAAAGAGTGTCCCACTTTGCCTTCTGTACGTGCACTTAGACGGAAAGGCGGGCTTCGCGAGCCGCAAGGGCCCCCTCTCGCCACCTGTCTTCCTGTGGAGAGAGCGTCCAGGGTGGGAGACCACGTTCTCTGCGATTAAGTGAAAATTGGTGCTTATTTTACACTCCCTTTGTGGTGCTACCTGTTCTGACAGTTTGAAGGTGACCCTGGGGTGCTGGGCCTCACTCTCCCACCTTCCTCCACAATCTGGCTGTGTGCCCGGGCTGCCGAGATACGTGTGTGTCCCCTCCCCTCCTGCCGGCCCCCCACCTGTGCCCCCAGATCTCGGTGCAGCCGCTCTGAGGCCGGTGACCAGTACCCGGTTGTGCTTCTGTGATGAAAAACCCTCACACACCACACAAGACGCTCCCATGTTGTCTACGGTGTCACCATAGCAGCCTGTATTCCGTTGCCAAACATTTGTGGTGCTAATTTCTGCGTTTGTCCTGAGAATGGCTCTGAAGCCGCTTGGTGGTCCCCCGTGCTGTCTGGGGGCTGCTCCGGCGCAGCCGCCGCAGTCAGAGACACGCAGAATGAACTCTGTGAGCCTCGGCGGGGCTGCCGGCGGGCCCCGGCCCATGAACACCACCTGCATTTCCACCGGCAACACCCCGGGTGCAGCCCTCGGCGCCCAGGAGCTCGTCTTCTCTCTCAGGTGAGCGCCGGGGCTGCCTCCTGTGGCCGAGGACGGGCAGCCCGTGGACTGTGAGAAGCTGCCCGCCTTCCATGATGGGAGAGCCGAGCTGGGCCCTGCGCGGCCCCCTCGGGAGGGGGCTGGGACATGTCACAGCCCTCAGGCTGTCCTCCCCCCACCCCACTCCTTCCGTCGTGGCTCCCGCTTCAAAAATCCCGGCACGGCCGCCCAGGACTCACACACTGCCGCTGCCCACGAGGATTTCCCCAATGCCCGCGGAAATCCAGCCCCGCTCTTGCCAAAGAAGTCTGGCGTGGAGAGACTTCCGAACCCAGCACACACCCACCGCCGCCACGGTCCTGCCTTCGAGAGAAAAGCCACGCCCCAGGCTGCCACGCGCACCCGTGGGTTTCTCTAGGTCATGTGATTCCGGTTTGATTTCTCATTTGTCCCTCCTTCTATTCCGCCACTTTCTTCCTCTGTCGGTCCCTTCCAAGCTGTCGTGATTTGTACTGAAGTCAAAGATGTGTCTCGTTCTCCCCGGACCACTTAGCTGCGGTATATTGCAATAAAATTACTTCTATATTTGCAGAAATTCTCTCGGCGTAATTTTATTTTATTGCCTCCTAATCTATATAATTGGACACAGGTTGGCAAAAAGAAAAAGCGGAAAGCAGAGAACCTGTGGTAACCATTCGAGGACACCGGGCCCTTCCGGATCCAATGTCACGTGACACATTGCACCTGTCCTGAGAGGCCGATAGACATGCTCATGAGTTTCACTGTATTGCCAGGAAAGGGCATTTTAAAACATTTTAGACCTGTGTAAGAGAAGAATCATTGTAAGAGTTTTCAATAAATCACGTGTACTGTTTCCACCGTAAACGCATGTGATTGGCTGTCTTCTTAAGTGTGACCAGGGCTTCCCGGCCTCTGGCCCATGTGTGACTCCAGCCACAGCACAGCAGACACTGCGGCCCCGACAGTGGCCACAGAAAGAGGAGGTCAGGCACGGCCCAGGCCGGCTGCCCACGGGGTTCGTCCCCCAGAGTGGCCTGCTGGGACACTGTTGCCCCCTGGGTGTGGTCAGCATGAGGGCGAGGCTTCCTGGGGACGCCCCACAATCCCCAGGTGGGGGGATCAGTGCTTTGGGGCAGCATGTCCCCGGGGAGGGGCAGTCCCACCCTGCTGTCCAGCCACACAGCGGGGTTGTATTTGCTGGCCCCTTGGGCTGCGTGGGACGTGTGGCTGCCCAGGCCCTGACCCCGAGCAGAAGTGACGTGTGGCCCCCTCGTTCATTCAGTAACAACTTACCGACCGCCTGCTCTGTGTCGGGCTCTGCGCCCCGCAAAACGGGGCGACAGGGATCGCAAATGGGCACAACTTGGAAGTGCTGGTGTGCAAACGTGGACGCGTGGACGCGTGGCTGAGGGCGCGTGTCAGGGCTCCTCGCTCCCCCCACAGGCCCCCCAGCCCCAGCAGCCACATCCTCACCGGCCCACAGCGTGAGAGGGGACTGACCCTGCAACAGAAGTCCTCCAGATGGACACACTCAGGGAACACGGCCTGAGGCCCAGCCTGGCCCAGCGTCCAGCAGAGCCTGAGGCCTGGGTGACCCCCCTTGGGCCCAGCTCTGCGGCCACTCCCATCCCTCCTTGGCCCGAAGGAGCTGGGGCCTCCTTCCAGCTCGCCCGCCGCAGCTGGGAAGGGCCTGCGGCCCAAAGCGCTGTGACAGCCCAGAAGCCAGTCTGGGCACGGGGCGGGGGGCGGGGGGGGGCTGTGTTTGTGCCCAGCCAGGAAATTGTCACTTTCCGGTGACCTCCCGAACAGATACTTCAACAAAAGCCACACGTACAAAACATCCTGTTTTTTCTTGTCTTTCCTTTTTTAATTGACAAACGGGTATCAGGTAGACTTGGGAGAAGTCTAACAATTCCCCAGCACACGTGGGGTACAGCGTGTTTGACGGTGCGAGGGTGCTGCCGCCCTTTGGGGCGCCTCAGACCCACTGGAAACAAGACACCACTACGCCGAGGGGCCATGGAGGTCAGGGGTGTCAGGCTCATTGTCACCGGAGCCACGTCAGCCTCGTCAGCCTCGCGGCTGCCTTCAGAGGGCCGAGTGTAACTGTAGGGCTGTATGAATGTAGCTGCTCCTGGACTAGGGGCAAGGAGCTCGGCGCTGCCGCCGGGCAGAGACAAGGTGCCGGGCCGGATGAAGCCAGGTGGAGGGCATGATTCGGCCCACGGGCCTTGTGTTTGCTGCCTGTGCTTTAAAAGAATCTAATTAAGGGAGTTGACTGAGTGAAAACACCTGCTAGCGTCTGTGTTATTTGTTGCTGTGTAACAAGTTACTCCAAAACAGAGGCTCAGAACGACACACACCTGTGACCTCACGTTGCTGTGGGCGGGGAATCGGGACCCAGAGCACCTGGGTCCTCGCTCAGGGCGCCTCACAAAACTGCCAGCAAGGGCTCGGCCGGCCAGGGAGTCATTTGGAGACTCAGCTGGGGCTGGAGCCGACGAGAGGAGCATGCGCGGGTGTGTGCGCGCGGGTGTGTGTGCGTGGTGCATATACAATGCTGGATGATGCCCCTCACTGGCTTTGAGCCTCGGGCACGTTCCTAGCCGCTGTGCTCGGGGACAGGTGAGAGTGAGGTGCCCACTGCCTGCTCTCTGCCAGGTGTCAGGGCCTGTGAGCCCCACAGAGACATGCTCCGTACGGAGGCCTCCGCCTCTGTGTCGCGGGAGAGCTCTGTGTCCCCACTGTCCAGCCACCCCATGCCACCCCCACGGTGCAGGCGCCCCAGCCCTGCCATGAACCATCGAGTAGCCTAGAGTGGGGAGAGTCTGCTGGGTGTACGGGTGGGCCGGGGGGGAGACACCCTGCTTGCCAGGAGGTAGCACATCCAGACAGGCCGGACTCACGGCCAGCCCTCCCTCCAGAGAGCCGCGCCCAGAGGAGGCCCATCTGAGCCAACGGCTGGGTTCCGTGCTCAGGTCGGGGGACCAAGCAGGCTGGAGTGTGGGGAGGAGGGGCGGCCCCCTAGCCAGGGACGGAGGGGAATTTGAGACGCACAGAGGTGTCTCGGGAATGCCTCCTGCAGGCGTCTGTGCCGTCTGTCTGTCTGCACCCTAGCTAGCATCAAACTCCGTCTGGGATTCTAAGAGACAAGAAAATCTAAAATAAAAAAGAGTGATTGTAAGTGTGTGAAATAAAAACTTCTTTGGCTGCACCACACCCAAAGGTTAGCGGCCGTGGACAAAGCAGGCGTGGTCTCCAGGCCGAGGCGTGGAAAACAAAGTTTATTTAAAAAGTGATCGAAGCCTTCATTACCAAGGGGAAGGCGTCGAGCAGACTCAAGGGGCCCAACGGCTGCCCAAAGGCAGAGAAGGAGAAGGGAGAGAAGAATCGAAGAAAACGTTACCCGAAAGCGTCTAAACTCGCCCAAGAGCGTGGCTCTGCAGGGCCAAGCAGCACACCTGGGAAGGAACATTCACGAGGAAGCCTGTCGGCGTGGCAGACGGGGTGGGAGGCTGTGAATGGGAAACATCTGGGACAACAGGAACGGGCTCCAACAGCGCCCTCTCCTGGAGCCTCGGCCCACAGCACCGGGGCCCCACCCCGTTTGCCAGCAGGCCGCCTTCCCCAGGGTCCTGGGGTCCCTGGGGCTGAGGTTCAGGGCTGGCCAAAAGGAAGTGGGGAGGGTGGGGCAGTGACCACCAGCCACAGCTGCCCCTGCGTCTCCAGGCCCCGGGCTGGAATGCAGCTGGCCCTCAGGATAGGGGCCGGGAGCCCCCACCCGGGACCGCTGGGGCTTTCACGTGTGAGGCCACAGAGTGGGTTCTGGTTTCGGCCTGATGGACCTGGGCTGGGATGCTCGCTCTGCGCCCATCCCCGCGGGGGGCTTTCTCAGTGGGCCACACGGCGCCATGTTAGCAGATGGCCCTGTTTCTGTCTTCCCTCAGTGGCGTGGGGTCCACGGGCCCGGGACCCGTCTGCTCTGTCCCCCACGAGGGTCCCCCATGAGGCACTGGGCCCTGCCCCATGCTGGGCACACGGCAGGTGCTCAGCAAGCTCCCTCCCCTCTTGCTTGTGAAGCCGGTATGTCAGGAAGCCCAGTCGCGATGCCTTGGCCCCGGGGGGCGCTTTCAGAGGGCCTGTGGGGAAGGAATCCTGAAATTTGGGAGCAGGGACACCCCCGTGTGCAAGGCAGCCGAGGACAGGCCTTTCCTTTTCGATCACTGTCCCCTAGTCCGCCCTTCACCTACTCCGTGAGCGGTCTTTCGGCTCCAGGGGACCCTCCTGAGGGCTGGCCCGGTAGAGATGACATCGTGAACTGGGCCCCAAGATCCAGCTTCTAATCCCATCTCTGTGGGGGGCGGGGGAGGGGGTTTCCAGCGGGCAGGTGTGGGGCAATGCGGCAGAGGGAGGGATGGGACGGAAGGCGGCCCCAGCACCCCATGGAGCCCGGCTCCGATCCTGCTCCCCGAGTCCAGACTGTGAGGCCCCAGGCAGCCTCTTTTCTTCTCGGTCCCCGGTGTCCCCATCCATAACCCGCGAGGTCCCCAGGGGACACCTGAGCTGAGCTGGGCCTGATCCTTGTTTCTGCCCCGTGGTGGCCCACCCTGAGTCTTGTTCCGTTCCGGGCACAGAGAAGACCACCCGGCACGTCGCCATCTTTGTAAATTAATTCAAATGTAGCCCGTTCGGTTTATTAAAACGTTAACTTCAGAAGTCCAGCGATCCCTTCCCTAAGCTTTTAAGTCTGACTTGTAAGCCTTGTTCCGCACATAACAGGCGGACTTTAATAACCTCCTTCAGGAGGCCTATGAATAATTCCTGGTCCATTCGCTGACATCGTCCATTTAACAGCTACAAGCATTTTAATTGCGTTTACAAAGCGAACAGATTGAGACCGGTGCCCTGGTGTCCCAGGTGTGTCCCTTTCTCAGACGATTCTGCGCGGAAGCGAATTTCTAGACGTTGAATAACGCAAGCCTGTGATGAACTTAGGGGTCCCCCCAAGCGATCGATGCGGCGAGATCCTCACAAGAGTCACCCCCTTGTTCCGTGACTCACGCCCACATGTCCCCTGGGTACCCGGCGGCCGCTGTCAGAGGCCCGAGAACTCTGAAGCATCGCCAACCCTCGAAATACCAAGCCGGACCCCCGGCGCAGGTGCGCCTGCCCGCCGCCTCGGGAGCCGGTCCCCGAGAGATGGGGGCTGAGGGGAGGAAAGGGGCTCTATTCCCCAGCCGGCAGCCTGGGAGATGGGGACTCTCGCCCCCTAAGATCATCGTAACCACTGGGGCGGGGGCGGGGGGTCTGTGAGGAGGAAGGAAGAGGGGAAAACACAAACCAAACAGAGCAAAGGTCTAGGGAGGAGGGTGTTGGCACAGTCCGTTCAGATAACTGGTTGAGGGCGAGCAAACACCTCCAAGCCGGAACGTCTGAAGGTCAGAGTCGGCTTCTTTTGAAGTTACTGCTCGTAATTCTCCAGCAAACAGGCAGTGATCTGCGGTTCTAGCAGGCGGTCAGTTAGCGGGTCACCGTGGACAGGACTGAAGTGAAAGAGCGCGGGGTTGGGTGGGCTTCCGAGTGACAGAGCCCCCTTCAGGCTGAAGTGGTCGGCCTGCGAATTCCAGGCTCCGGACCCCTGCCCCCCTGCCCCCCCGGGTGGGAAGCCAGGGAGAGGACAGACAAGTGCCCACATGGGCACACTGCCACCGACTGTCTTCCTGGCCCTGAGAGGCCCGAGTCCCCCTCCCTGTGAGGATGGTGTCGTCCCGAGTTCTAAGCCACCCTGGGGGTCCCTGGTGTCCCCTGAGTATGTCCCGTGGGTGCACGAGCCAGACGTGTTAATGAGCTTCTTCGTTTTCTGTTAGTCTCAGGTGACGGGGTCTCTGCTAAGTGCTCAGTGGGGACAGGAAATTACTTGTCCTCTGTCTGATGTCCAGCTGTCCCCTCCCAGGCCCCAGGCCCCCGGGGACCCTGACATGGAACCACTGGGACCTTGACCCTCACGGGGTTTCGCTGGACTTGGGGTCAGAATTCTAATGTCACACCTGGACAGGAACTGGGGTTGGGGCCACACCCCTGCCACTTCCCTCCCCAGCTGGACTTGCCGTCAGGTGAGAGCTTCCAGAATTAGCCATAGTTTCTGGGGTGTGGGGGCGCCAGGCAGCTGGGTCCCTGCTGTGGACAGTCTAATGCCACCGCCCCCATGCCCCCCCACCCAGGACGAAGCTGCCTCCGCCTAGTTCCCAGTCTGGCCCCTCTGCAGTGCCAGCTGGGCCGGCATGCATCAGCATCCCAGCTGGCCGCCCCCTTTGCCCGCCCCTGGCCAGGCTGCGGTCCGAGGCCACTCCTCCCCTCCCCTCCAACCACCCTGGACCCCCAGGGGATGTTTGGAACCCTCTGCGGACTTGAAGCCCACTGTACGCTGATGACACCCCTCAGTCCCGCCAACCCTGCCGTCTGTGCCACCCGTGCGGAGCTTTCTCCTTCTCAAAGGGCACCGGTGGGCGGGCGGGCCCTGCCAGCTTCTCACCGGGAAGAAGCAGCCGGGTTCCGTTATCAAGGAAGCTCATTACATGGGGTGTGGCCACTCAGGGTCCCCTGAGGCCACGCCACCTTCAGTGGACACCGCAGGCTGGGGGAGGAGGTGCCCAGCCCCCGAGGGTGACAAACAGAGCCGGAGGCGGGGCTCCGCGCCGCCCATAAAGGCAGGAGCTGCCCGCGGTGGCCAGGGCCCGAGATGCAGGGGAGCCGAGCGGCCGTGGCCTTGGGGCCCGTCGTCCTGGCCATGGCCTTCCTGTGCCCTGTGGCCTCCACAGTGGACACCTGTCCAGGTGAGTCAGATTGCAGGTGAGTGGGACCTGACAGCCTGCACTCACCGCCCCTCACGGTGTGCCCTCGCGCATGTTATTCTCTAGACTGTGCGCGTTTCAGCACCATCTGCGGGGGGACCTGCCTCAGGGTCCTCATGGGGTGGGGGGGGGCAGCAGCATCCCATCCCAGTGCACAGTGAGTGCGGGGGTGGGGAGGGCGCCCCCGGGGCTGGTGTTGTGTTATCACCGGCCCCAGAACTCACACCCAGTGCAGTGGGACTTTCGGGAGGAGGCCTTCCAGCCTTTGGGGACAGACGGATCCTGCTGTGTCCCAGAGGTGGCAGAGTGAGGGAATCATCGTTCCCACAGGCTCCCGACCTCCTTCCCACACCCAGCTCACCGCTGGTCGGCCTCTCCACCCCTGGGGGGCTTTCCAATCAGGTGTCTCTCGACTGCCCCTGGAGGGGGAGGGCACGGTGTCCTGCAGCCAGGTGCTGCCTCTGAGGGTCCCAGGTGTCCTGGGGTGACTAACATGGATAAGGTGGGACTGGGAGAAAGAATTCCCACCACGTGAGTGGAGAAAGGCCCGGAAAGAGCCAGGAGGGGACACACACGGGGCCCCTCCCCGGGTGACAGTGCAGAGGGTTCACTGCCTTCTCTAATGTGTCTCACTTTCTAACTGTCCAAAGTGGCCAACTGTTTACTTTGATGAGCGAAACTTAAGCACATTGAAATGCGGGGTCTGTGCTGGTTCTGGCCGGCGAGGCCTGGGGGAGGACAGGCCACCACGCAGGGAGAGGGCCCTGCGTCTCCCTGAGTCCCCAGGTTGTCTCTTCCGAGGCCGACTCAGTTTGGGGCCCACACACTTAACTCTAAGGAGCAGACGGACCTCTGGCTCCAGTTCCGCCGGGCGGGCCCTGTGTCCTTGGATCCCAGGGCCCTATGTGGACCCCTTCCAACTCACGCAGGTCGAGGCCACGGCCCAGAAATGGGGTGACCCAATCCCCCAACTCTCATAAATATTTGCTAGTTATTGAAAGTACCCGCTGTTGATGAAGCTCTGTCTAATGGTCAGGAGTGACACTAACGCTTGGGAAGCTCGCACGTGTCTAGCCCACTCCTCCCCAAAGCCTGGTTTCTATTCTCACGCCGCAGCCCAGGCCAGAAGCCCAGGGGCTGGGGTGACACGTCCAATGACATACGGCCTGGGGAGCTGGGTTCCCCTCGGGCAGGGAGGACTCCACGGCCAGGCCCTGCCCTGCACCACCGCCCTGCCCGCCTGCACACCGGGGTGGGGAGGGGCGAGGATGGACGGGCCCTCAGCAGAGGCAGGTGGCACCGGCCACAGAGGTCTGCCAGGGCCCGAGGTCGCCAGGGTGGCAGGTGCCCTCGGGCGGGGCGCACACACTGACGGGAGGTGTGCTTCTCCGCAGAGGTGAAGCTGCTGGGACTGGAAGGCTCGGACAAGCTCAGCATCCTCCGGGGCTGCCCGGGGCTGCCCGGGGCCGCGGGGCCCAAGGGAGAGGCCGGCGCTGCTGGAGGGAGAGGTGGGTGCTCCGGGTGGGGAGGGGCGGGGCACCGAGCTCCTGTCCTTGCCTGGTTAGACCTCAAGTGGGTCTGCGTCCCCGTGTGTCTCAGGTGGGGCCGTGGGTCTGGCCCCACTCAGCGCCGGTGTCCACCCAAGCCTGAAAATAAGAGCCAGTCTCTTAAGAATTTATGAGCTCACATCTGGACCAATTTTCATGGACTATCTGACCCAACGCCTATTCACTAGGCCTGGGGCGTGTAAGTGAAAAGCAGCTGGGGGACGGGGGGACATGGTCTTGGAGGCAGGACGCACATTCCGAGGGTGTCCAGGCTCAGGGGCCCCCGTGCAGGTGCCCTGGGAGGCCAGTCACCCCTGGCCTCTCTCTGGAGACGAAGTAGAGCCTGCATGGAGGCCCAGCCCACGGGCTCGGACACAGTGCAGAGTGGGCTCCTCCCATGTGGGTCCTCCCGAGGGGGACCACAGCGTGGGGGGCTGACCGTGTCCTGTGGACACCTGGTGACAGGGTCTCTGAGGGCATGGTCCTTGTCCCAGGCCCATGACTAGATAGCAGAGTTCTGTGCAGGCTCATGGGCCTGGCTGGGTACCCAGAGTCAAAGGCTGGAACCCAGGAGGTACCCCAAGGAGCTGGCCGACCGCCCTGGGCCCGAGTTCCAGGTGCCACCTGCTCTGCACCATGCAGCTGGCTGCGGGGTCACTACCAGCCATGGCCGCCACCGGGCTGTCCTGGTGGCAATGCTGAGAACCACTGGGGCTGGAGGGACAGGGAAGGACTTCACCCTGGGAAGACCCCCGATGTGAAGTGTTGGGGCGCGTTTTCCTCAGTGCTGTGTGTTTGGAATTTGCAGGAGAACGGGGTTCCCCTGGAGCACCCGGGAAGGTGGGGCCAGCGGGGCCCAAAGGTAACCGAGGGACAGAGAGCAAAGAGCCCTGGGCAGGGCCCCGGGACTGTCTACAGGGAAATGAGACAGACAGACAGAGGCAGAGCGTCCGTGTCAGAGACGGAGGATGAACAAAGGGAGGTGGGGGCACAGATGGAGGGAGGGAGGGACCGGAGAGACAGAGGGACCCGGCCGCATTTTCCATTTCCATGGTGCCTGGGCCACTCCCCACCCCAAGTCCTGGGCCCAGGGACTGGCTGCCGAGCCAGCTCCCCTGAGTGCCCTCCCCTGCAGGGAGTCCCCGCACAGTCCCACCTCTGTGAGCCAACGATGGAGCGAGGAGGAGGGAGCAGGGGGCTCAGGGCCCTGCCCACGCGCCCTCGAGAAAGCACAGCAGTTGGGTGGTTTCCGGACCCGACAGTTGGCCGGTGTCCCACCAACCCCGACGTCCTGGCATCAGGGCCCTGTTGTCCTGTCTTCTCCAGGAGACCGCGGGGAGACCGGTGGGCGTGGAGAGAAGGGTGATCGGGGAGAGAAAGGTGAGCCCCTCCCAGTGCCCTGGCAGGCTTTGTGCTGGGGCGGCCTCCGCAGAAGCCTCAGTGAAGCCCAGCAGGGTCCCCTGGCGGAGGGTCTCATGTCCCTGCCCCTCCAGGCAGCAGGTGGGGGGCCGGGGGCGTCTGTGCCAGGCGGTGTGTTCGCAGTCGGTGAGGCCCTGAGCCCCACTAGGACCCATGTGCGGGGCAGGCTGCCTTGTTGCGTGAATGTGGACAATGGCTTGTTTGTTTTCTGATCGACGCTCACTCATGAAAATATTTATAAAAAATCAGAAGAGGCAACAGACCTGCCCACAAGTAAAAAGTGCAAGGTTGGGACACAGACCCACATACCTGCCCCTGGGACTGTCCCCACCAGAGACTCTGCTGGAGACAGGGCTGAGCCGGGTGGACTGGGACAGCCCCGGACGAGATGGCCACACCAAGGTCCGGTCCCTACCTTGAGGTGCGGGGCTGACCGTCAGCCCCAGGCCACCTGGGAACTGGTGGCGCCGAGCATGTACAGGCGTGGCCTGACGCCCCAGAGCCAGAGTCGGGGCCTGCTCGTCAGCACAGGACCGTGTGCTCTGGGGAAGATCCTTCTCCGTTTGGGGTCCATGGAGCCATGAGGATGGGGACCCTGGTTTCTAGATGTGTGACACGTGTGTCCTCTCTCACAACACACAGGAGACTCCGCACAATCCAAGTCCTGTGCCACAGGTGACTGACCGTGCCGTTACCTGGTTCCTGAGCTGGACCTGCTCCCGGCTGGGGGGCGGTCGAGCAGAAGGCCAGCCTCACAGGCTGGTGGGACAGGACCCAGAGGGTCCACACCCAGGTTTACTCCTCAACTACTCAAGGGCAGGCAGTTCATGCTCAGAGAACCTCCTTTAGCCCAGGGAGTTTTTCTGGAGGCAGGGACACCGTTCCCTGGAAGACCCGGGCCCTGGGGACCAAGATGGGGGCACCTGGGGGTAGGGGTGCCCTTGGGCGTGGGGCTACATCAGCCCCAGGCCTTGAAGCCCTCCCTGCCCATGTAGACGCCCGCTGCCCCTGCTTCTCCCTCCTGGCTCCCCAGCCCCGCCCTGCCCAGGGCCCTGCCCCAGCGTCCCCCTCCCGGTCCCCTCCCAGGACCTCGGAACTGCAAGGAGCTACTCACCAGGGGGCACTTACTGAGCGGCTGGCACACCATCTACCTGCCCGACTGCCGGCCCCTGGTCGTGCTGTGTGACATGAACACCGACGGCGGGGGCTGGACCGTGAGTGTCGGGGCTCAGGGCGGGGCGCCTTTGTCCCACTGTCCGGATCCCAGCTGTCTTGGCTGGCACCCCCCTTCACTGAGGACAGAGAACCAGACAGTGGGGCGAGGCCCAGGGGAGGCCCCGGTCGCTCCAGCTGTGGAGCTCTGGGCGTGTGCCCCACCCTCTCTGAGCCCCCACTTCCTCCTGTGTCACCGGTGGGCACCGTCTGAGAGCCCCTGGGTCTGTGCTAAGGCTGACAGGTGGCACTGGGCAGTGCTGGGTGACCTCAGGGCTGCCCCCCCTGCCCCCACAGGTGTTCCAGCGAAGGAGCGACGGCTCCGTGGACTTTTACCGGGACTGGGCCGAGTATAAACGGGGCTTCGGCAGCCAGCTGGGGGAGTTCTGGCTGGGCAACGACCACATCCACACTCTGACCGCCCAGGGTAGGCCCAGGGCCGGGCCCCTCGTGGGCCTGGGGCCCCAAGACCCACCTGCCCCCAACCTTAGCCTGGGCCACCTGGGGCCGAAAACAGCTGGCCCCCCCCACACGTGCTTTCTGAGACCCTTGTGCTCTTAGCTGCTGAATGCCCATGCGAGAGCTGGTGGATTATCAGGGTTCAGCCTGGTGCCCAGCCCTGACCTCGCCCCCCACTGCATCTAGTCCCCTGAAGTGGGGGCTCAAATGCAGGGAGGCTGCCCCCATCCCATCCTGCCAGCCCCCAGGGGGACCCACTTGAGCCAGGACAGCCTCTTCACCCCCTGGCTTACCTGCCAGGGTCACCCTGTCGCTGGGCCTGCCCTTTGCTCCCTCTCTGCTGCCCAATCACCCCATCCCAAGCTGGCGCTCCCAGAGGAAGGTAGAGCGGTTTCCCGTCCTGGGCTGTGAGCAATGCCACAGCCCGCTGCTGGCTGGAGGGGGGCAGCCCGTGTTGGGACCACGAGTAAGGGATTTGGGGCTCGGTGAAGGACCCGTGGGAAGGATGTTTCCGTATCCCTTACTAGCCCAGGACTTTCTCTATGACCCCGAGGAGATTCCCCTGGGATGCCGAGTCCCCATATTCCCTAAAAATGAGGCCAAGTCCCAGAGGCAGAGGGTCCCTGCTGCCGGCACCTGAACGCCTCTGTCCTCAGGGACCAGCGAGTTCCGCGTCGACCTTGTGGACTTCCAGGGCGGCCACCAGTTTGCCAAGTACCAGTCGTTCCGGCTGGGGAGCGAGGCCGAGAAGTACAAGCTGGTGCTGGGCACCTTTGTCGGGGGCAGTGCTGGTGAGCGCCCAGCCGGGCAGGCGTGGGGGGCAGGGCGAGGCTGCTCGCTCTCCCGGCTTTGCGTCCTCTGGGTGATGCACGGTGGTGGCTTCTCCTCGCCCCAGTTCCTTCATCCACACGTGGGGACAACATGGCCCCCACCTGCTTGTCCCCACAAGGATGACACGGTGGTGGTGTCATTCTTACCTGCCATCGGGACCACAGTGGGACCTGTTCTGTGACGCCGGAGCAGTCTGGGTTGTCTCGGCCATGTGGCCTCCCCTCTAAGTGGCAGGGTATCTGCCAGCTGGCAGGCACAGACCAGGCAAGGGGGTGCGGAGGCTGCTACGTCGGCAGAGTAGGGGTTCCCTGGGGCCACGTCAGCGCCCCCCTTGGACTTTGCGGGGCTCGGTGCGCACAGCCGGGCAGCCCTGGCCGGGGCCCAGCACCCAGGACCCTCCCGTGCTGTGTGTGAACGCCCACCCTTCCTTCTGAGCAGGCGACTCCCTGACGGACCACAACAACCTCGCTTTCTCCACCAAGGACCAGGACAACGACCGCAACCCTGGCAACTGTGCCGAGCAGTACCAAGGAGCCTGGTGGTACAATAACTGCCACATGTCCAACCTGAACGGTCGCTACCTCGGGGGCCCCCATGAGAGCTATGCAAATGGCATCAACTGGCATTCAGGAAAAGGGTACAATTATAGCTACAAGGTGTCGGAGATGAAGGTGCGGCCCACCTAGGGCGTGTGGGCCGCCCGGCGCGTCTTCCACCAGGTCCACACCTGCACAAGGAAGGGGATACGCATCCCTGGTCATCCTCATGGAAACAAAGAGCTTTATCCTGCTTCCTGCCCCTCCTCAGGGACCCTCAGCTTCGCACCCTTGACCGGGGGCCAGCCCTTTCTCTCCCACCTGCCCGGATCAGAGTGGCCGGTACCCACGCCTCGCCCACAGCACGTGTTCTCAATAAAGGCGTTGGCTCACCACACAGGTGCCATCATGAGCTGCATCGGCCGGTCCCTGGCCGTGGGCCCCTTTCTGCGTGCCTATCCATGCCCCTCGGTGACTTGGCACTGTAGGAAGTGTCTGGTGGTCTGAGGCATCAGCGAAGCAGGGCCCGCGGTACCTGCGCGCCAGCGGAGTTCAAGGACACACAGCCACGGTTGCCCCTCTGTGGCCTGCGGCTGCAATCTGCTCTCCCCGGCAGCCTTCCAGCCGCAGGCAGAGCAGAGCCACGGAGACAGGGACCACAGGACCGCAGGACCGGCAGCCCCTACCAGCCGGGCGTTCAGTCCCGGTTCCAGCCTCCTGGCCACTCCGGCTCTTCCCACGAATCTGCAAGCCCAGACCCTGGTTCCCCGGGGGGGACCTGGTGCGAAGGAAACCGTGTGCCTGCACGTCCCTCCCCAAATCAAAACTAACACGCAGCGAGGCAGGGCCAGGGGCAGGTCTGCTCCAAGCGCCCTGGCTGGGGGCAAGGCCTGGCCTCCCTGGGAGCGTCCAGGGCGGAGCTGCTCTGGGCTGAGCGGGGCGTGCAGGAGTGAGACGCCCTCTCTGCGGGGCAGGACAGCGCTGCAGGGAGCCTCTGTCACTGCCCACGTGGCAGCCCCTCCCCCCCGCACCCCCCTACTGTTAGCCCATACCCACACCCCCTTTCCTCCAGGCCAAGGAAGGCCGAGGCTGCCAGGGTCCCACGGGCTGGTCTCCCCGGCCATTGTCACTAGACGCCCCACTTAGCTAATGAAGACAGACAACCCCGCCCCAGGGAGCGCCCAGGGTGCAAAGCCCCCTTTGGAGCACAGGGGAATCCCTGTGCACTCGGAAGAGTCCCCTGGTCTCGCTGGGGGAACGAGGCACCTCCCCATAGCCTGGGACAGGCAGTCTCTGTGGGCACCCGGCTCCCTCGGGCCCCCCTTCTCCAGACCGTGAGGCCTGTCTGGCTGGGTGGGCTTCCACACCGTGGGGCATGCGCAGGGGGATGTTGGCAGAGTCTGTGCTGACCCCTGGCAGGACAGGCCTGCGGTGCCCCATCCAGAGTCCCAGTGGAGAACCCCCAGGCCCAGGGCCAGCCCACTGCCTCTCAGGGACATGCCGGCACTGCAGACGCTGTGATGACAGCCGTCGACAGGCAGGCACCTTAAACGGGAGCTGGCATCAGCAGAACAGACTGCCTGATGCTCAGGGACCCGTAGCAGGGGCCTGGCAGCCACAGGGCCGGCGGAGAGCAAAGGAGCTTCATTGGATGAAAGTGTTGCCCCCAGCCCTAGCCTGTGTGGCTCAGTGGGTTGGAGCTTCACCCCATAAACCGAAAAGGTTGTGGGTTTGATTCCCTGTTGGGGCACATAACCAAGCTGTGGGTTCGATCCCCGGTTGGGCAGGCAGTTCCATGGAGCCTCCGTTGCAGCTCCGAGGAAGAGCCTGGGACCCGGAGCTGCGGCAGTGTGTGGGTCTGCGCCGTCTGTCCAGGAGTTCCCGGGAAAAGAAGGGCTGGGGAGAGCGGAGCCCCTTGCAGGCAGGAAAGACAAGCCGTTCAGGGAGCTGAGGTCTGGACAGGAAGAATGTTCCAGAACAGCTCCAGAGCCCCGCCAGAAGGAGACGGGGCTTTTCAAAGCCCTCGCATCCCCATGGCCCGTGGACTACTGAGGACTCACCTTGTAGGGAACCGTCCTTTCTGCCCCCACCCCCCGAGGGCTCACAGCCGGCCTTCCTGCGGCGAGGTGACGGGCAGGTGGGGGGAGGTAAAGAGTCAGAAATCCAGTGTGAGGTGGCTTCAGGGAGAGGGCACGAGGAGCCCAATGACAGAAGGGTCTGGTTTCCGTGGTCAAGGCAGCACGGGCCAGCCCTGCCCAGGCCCTGCATCGGACCACGACCTCCGCAGGTGCACGCCTGTGGTGCATTCCGGCCCTGACACGGTGTTGGTCAAAATCCTTGGCTGGCACTGTCCCCTACAAGGAGACGGCCTAGGTGAGGGCCAGGTGCAGGGAGGACACCTGGGCCCCCGTCCTGGTCCCGAAACCTCCAGGCGTGGAGCCAACTGTGCCTCTGATCAATTTCGTTAGCGGCACTTGAGCTGTTTAATTTGATTGTCACTGTCACCGTGATTAACCAGCCATGTGGGTGGGGTGGCCAGCGATCTGGTTCCTGGAGCCCACAGGCGCCCACCCCAGGGTGGGGCACCAGTCCAAGCCAGGAAGGCATGAGAGCCCGTGGCCACCTGGCAGTGTCCGCCTGTGCCAGAGCCAGGAACACGGCCTCCCGGAGCCCTGCGCCGTCCATGACAAGAGGGCCGTTCTCCATTTTAACGGGGTTGAAACATAAGTCACCGAATCTGAGAATCGGAAAACAAGGTGCAGCTGCCCTGCAGAGCCCTGGTCTCCTGCAGAGCAGGGTCGGCCCCTCCGAAGCTCCCAGCAGCCCGGGGGCCCCTTTCTTAGAGCCCTGAGGGCAGGAGAAGCCCACCACCATCTTGGACAGCATGCAGGGCGGCCTGGGGCATTGTCGGTGACACCAGCAGCTCTTCCTCTTGTCAGTTCTGGCCCTGCTTCTCAGCAGTGCTGACCCGTCTGGCAGGAAGCCCAGAGTCGCTCCCGTGTCCTCAGAACAGGCCTCTCCTGGGCCTGTGGCCAGGACCTGGTGGCCAAGGATGGAAGGCCCATGCAAAAACCAAACGGAACTGAAGAACCCACCACGGAGTGTGGGGCAGGCTAGCAGAGCTGCATAACTCGGGAGGGCCTCCCAGTGTCCGAAGCTCAGGTGTCCCTGGTGGCAGATGTCATCCAGGTGCCCAGCCTGATAGCAGCGCTGGGCCCACAGCCCGGTGTCTCCCAGCAATGCCTGCGGCAAGCCTGGTTTGTGACACCGTGCCTGGGTGCCTCTTCCCTCCCAGTGCCCTGTCGTCTTCAAGCAAGTGTGGTTCTGTGGGCCAGAGGGTCCCGGCCTGTCCTGGGCCTGTCCTGAAGCCAGCCTGCCATGGTTCCCAAGCCCGACTACCCGTCAGAGCTGCCTGGAAGGCCCAGAAAACAGCACACTCAGGGGGCCTGCCCTGGCCGGACCCGTGGAATCCACATCTCACGGCGATTCCCGGAATCTCTTTGGGGAAGGCTTTCTGTTGATGCTCACGATAAGCCAAAGGAGGAACGGGCAGAGAGAACAACCAAGCCCATCCCCCATCCCACATCCAGGCTTCCACAAGCCCCCACCCCCAGTTCCTCCAGCCATTCCTCAGAGGGCCAGGCACGGACCATCGAAATCAAAAGTCGATTCAAGGATTAACAAAATGCTGAATCAGCATCAAGTTAATTACAGCGACGTCTTCAAGCCTTAAAGAAATAGTTGCTTGGGACTTCTGGCCAAGATGGAGGCGCAGGTAGACACACTGTGCCTCCTCGCACAAGCAAAAGAAGGACAACAAATTTAAAAACAAAAAATAACCAGAACTGCCAGAAAATCGAACTATATGGAAGTCCCACAACCCAGAGTTAAAGAAGCAGCATTCATCCAGACCGGTAGGAGGGGCGGAGACGGGCAGCTGGGCAGAGAGGATGTGCAGCAAGGCGGCGGCTGGTGGAGCGGGCGGTCCCACATTCACACTGCGGATAAACCGGGAGGAACAACTGGGGAGCGAGACAGACCACGCAACCCAGGGCTCCAGTGCAGGGAAAGCCTCAAACCTCTGACTGAAAACACCTGTGGGGGTTGAGGCAGCAACAGGAGAAACTCCCAGCCTCATAGGAGAGTTCGTTGGAGAGACCCACAGGGTCCTAGAATGTACACAAACCCACCCACCTGGGAATCAGCACCAGAAGGGCCCAATTTGCTTGTGGGAAGCAGAAGAGGTGACTGAAAACCAGCCAAGAGCCAATCAAGTGGCACTGTTCCCTTTTGAACCCTCCCCCACATACAGCATCACTGCACAGAGATGTGGGCAGCCCCATCTTGGTGAACACCTAAGGCTCCGCCCCTTACTATATAACAGGGGCACCAAGACAAAATATGGCCCAAATGAAAGAACAGATCAAAACTCCGGAGAAAATACAACTTAGTGACGAAGAGATAGCCAACCCGTCAGATGCACAGTTCAAAACATTGGTAATCAGGATGCTCACAAAAATGGTTGAGTGTGGTCGCAAAATAGAGGAAAAAATGAAGGCTATGAAAAGTGAAATAAAGGAAAATGTACAGGGAACCAACAGTGAACAGGAAGGAAACTGGGATTCAAATCAATGGTGTGGACCAGGAAGAAGAAAGAAACATTCGACCAAAACAGAATGAAGAAACAAGCATTAGAAAAAATGAGGAGAGGCTTAGGGACCTCTGGGACAACTTTAAATGTTCCAATATCTGAATCATAGGGGTGCCAGAAGGAGAAGAGGAAGAGCAAGAAATGGAAAACTTATTTTTTAAAAAATGAAGGAGAACTTCTCCAATCTGGCAAAGGAAATAGACTTCCAGGAAGTCCAGGAAGCTCAGAGAGTCCCAAAGAAGTTGGACCCAAGGAGGAACACACCAAGGCACATCATTATTACATTACCTAAGATTAAAGAGGGGAGAATCTTAAAAGCAACAAGAGAAAAGGAAACAGTTACCTACAAAGGAGTTCCCATAAGACTGTCAGCTGATTTCTCAAAAGAGACTTTACAAGGCAAGAAGGGGCTGGAAAGAAGTATTCCAGGACATGAAAGGCAAGGACCTACATCCAAGATGACTCTATCCAGCAAAGCTATCATTTAGAATGGAAGGGCAGATAAAGTGCTTCCCAGATAAGGTCGAGTTAAAGGAGTTCGTCATCACCAAGCCCTTATTATAGGAAATGTTAAAGGGACTTACCTAAGAAAAAGAAAATGATCAAAAACTACGAACAGTAAAATGACAACAAACTCACAACTATCAACAACTGAACCTAAAAAATCAAAAACAAAAATGAACTAAACAAACAACTAGAACAAGAACAGATTCACAGGAATTGAGAGCACATGGAGGGTTATCAGCAGGGAGTGGGAGGGGGATAGGGGGGAAAGGTACAGAGAATAAGTAGCATAAATGGTAGGTAGAAAATAGACAGGGGGAGGTTAAGAATAGTATGGGAAATGGAGAAGCCAAAGAACTTATATGTACAATCCATGGACATGAACTAAGGTGGAGGAATGCTGGAGGGAGGTGGGGTGGAGGGGAATAAAGGGCAGAAAAATACAGGACAACTGTAATAGCATAATCAATAAAATGTTTTTTAAAAAAGAAAAGAAATTGTTGCTTGGTAATGAGGGCTTCCCCAAACGGTGTCCCTTATCAGTAAGAAAGTCCCTTCCTGTTCAGCCAGCAGGCTCCCGGGGGGGGGGGGGCGGCCTCCAGAGGAAATCCCACAGGCCGGAAAAAGCTTTGCACAGAAAACCCTCCTTGCCAGATCGCAGACACGAGCCTTGGAGAGCATCCGGCCCCAGGACAGCGACCACTTCGGAAGACTGACAGGAAGTGACCATTTTAAAACTCCAGCTGCGCAGGGTCTGGGGACTCGGGAACTCACACGCCTCGCGCAGACAAGGCCGAAGTGTGGACTTCCATTTCCGGTCACAACCAAATCGAATGTCCTTGTGAAAACCAATAAAAACGGACAAAGTCCAGAGGTCCTCCTGGCCGGCCCTCCCAACGATCGAAAGACGGAGGAGTGACCAGGGTCAGGTGCCATGGAAATAGAAACCCGGAGATTCACTGCAGGCCGGCCGGGAGCCGGGGCAGCCCTGTGGGGGCAGAGGTTAGGCAGCCGACTGCATCCCAGGTGCGTAGACAGCGTCCAAGTGGGCGGTGGAGCAGGTAGAAAGAATAAAGATGCAGAGAAGAGCCTGAGAGGCATGGGATGGGGTAGCCACAACAGACAAAGGGCCCACGTGGACCTGAGTACCTGCGGGAGGGCCGAGAATCGCGGCCTCGCAGGATGCCTCCCAGCCTCCCGTCCTAGCAGAACCCCCAAGGCCCAAACCCAGAAACAGTCCCATAACAGGACAAGACCGAGTCCGTCAGGTACGCGTCTAAAATCAGACTTACAGGACTTTATCTACAATGGGCCAAGTCCCGAAACACCCCACGACTGTGAAATATAAGCCCCTCCAGGTTCCCTCCTATGGAGGCCCTGATTCTACGACCTTTATCGCTCGAACCATTTCTAGGCCAACTTCTGAGTCTCCCTGCATTTATGAGACACTCATCTGCTGAGGAAGGGAAGTGCTGTCCCAGGGCCTGGGGGGATGGGGTCAGCCCGGGGTGGGGGCGCTGCAGGGGCCCCTCCTCACAGCTCCCGAGTCAGGGACCCCAGACGGCACACGAGATGGTCTGTAGCCCGCCTCCCCGGCTCCGCTCCCTTTAAAAGTCGTGTTTATTTGTGAACAAAACATGCTCACAAAAGTGTATACTAGGAAAGTGCCCACGTAAGGTTTCTGTCCTCCTGTGGCCACCCCTGAGGAGAAGGAGCACAGCGCCAGCCCCCAGGTCACACCCTGTCCCTTCCCAGTCCCTTGCCCCCCACCTCAGTCTGCTCCCAAACGCAATCACTGCTTTCCTGTCTAGTTACCCGCGCTGAATACGGCAGGCTATTTGAAACCCACTCTGTTTGGGGGGGCGTGCCAGCATCACACACCCTTGACTCTAGCTTCTTTGGGTGCCCCCGCCCTGCGTATAGCTGCCCACAGGGCGCACAGGGGACGGAGGGGTGGCTGCTAAAGTGCATGGGTTTCTTTGGAGGTGGTGGACACCCCAAAACTGGAATGTGGGGGTGGGTGAGAGCTCTGTGCGTGCACTCCACGCGTGGACCTGCACACGTGAAATGGGTGGTTTTACGAAATATAAACTGGGTCTCAATAAGGCTATTTTACTTTTTTAAGTAACTCTTTTTAAGGATTTTATTTAGTTTTAGAGAGGGGAAGGGAGGGAGAAAGAGAGGGAGGGAAACATCAGTGTGTGGCTGCCTCTCGTGCGCGTACCCCCGACTGGGGACCTGGCCCGCAGCCCAGGCATGTGCCCTGAGTGGGAATTGAACCAGCAACTCTTCGGTTCACAGTCCAGTGCTCAATCCACTGAGCCACACCAGCCAGGACTCAGCAAGACTGTTGGAAAAAGGAAGAGAGAATGCTGGGAAGAAGTTGGTGGCTCTGGCCCACAGATCCTTAGACAATTGGGAGGGGGGACCCTGGAGGCCCAAAGGAAGTGCATCCTGCCTATTTGGGGGTCAGGAGACCCCAGCTTTCTGCTCCACCCAGTGGCCCTGTCTCGCTTCCCGTTCCTTCCCTACTCTGGACTCCCCTCCCCAGCCCGTTAGCCCCTTCTCTGCCCGGCCCCCAGGCTGACGGCCATCCCCCAGCTTGGAGAGGGGAGACAGATCCCAGCTCTGGGTGGCCTGGAGGTCAGCGGGGCCGTGCAGTCCCCAGGGCTCCAGGGGAAGCATCCCTCACCCTCAGGCCCATTTTAATTTCCTGGAGATAATAACCCCACGCAGAGCAGCACCTGCCAGGCACCTGAAGACAGATGACCACCGTTTGCAGGGGAATAGCCCATTTCAGAGTAAATTGGAGTTTGTTCTCAGGAGGCAGAGAGCGTGCTCAGAACTCCCTGCCGCTGTGGCCTGAGGACTCGGCCCCACACAGACTCACAACACAGTGCTCCAGGGGAGGACCCCACTCACCTGCGTCCTATTTTAATACCTTAAGTGAGGCTACAAGCTTCAGAGCACGGGGAGAAAGCAAATACTGTGCTGTCACCCTCCCGGGCAGCACAGGAGAAAGGCCAGCGTGACCCTCTGGGGAACTGGGAACTCAGGGAACAAATGTCAGCAGGTAGGGGTTCGGCGTGCGTGTGTGTGTGTGTGTGTGTGTGTGTGTGTATGTGTCGGCGGCTCAGGGTTGGGTGTATTTCTAAAGCTTGTGAACGGACCACAGAAGTGCAGACATGCTCTCACCTCGGGTAAACCGGTTCATCAGCTCCCAACCCCATCTACCAGTCTTCGGTCACAGTCCGCTCCGCTCCGGTCTCAGGGACACGCTGCTGCCCGCTGGCCAGCACGTGGCGAGACTGGGTTGAGACGGGCATGTAGAATGTATGCACGGTCTCCACCTAGGGCTCCGTGCCCCGAGCCGTTGCACACTCACTCTGTGTGAAAGGTGGGCTGAGGCTGCCCTCGACGCCTGCTCACAGCAGTGGGCTTCACCTTCAACCTCACGTCAGGGCAGGGTCAGCCCTGCTGAAGCGTGCCTGGGTGAGGGGGGGATGCATAAAACTAATCCGACGTGCATTGCCGCGGGAGGAGCACCGGGTGGGAGGAAAGATTTATTGCACATGAGCACCTTCTCGTAGCCTCCCCACCCCCGGGCCTCACCTGGGGTAGCAGGTGCTCTGCTCAGTGGAGGGGACACAGGGCCTGGACACAGAGCTTCCTTCTATCCTCCCAGCACCCCTGACCCCTCTCATCCCAGTGACAAGAGACGGCCGAGGACAGATGGGAGGGTTTGCAGGCTCACTCAAGCACGGTCCCTGCTGGGGTTCCTTGTCACCTTTTACAGAGGACAGCTCTCTGGCAGGCAGGGAAACCCAGCCCAGGTCACAGGGGAGTCACTGACATCCTGCTTCGTGACCAAGACGAGAGAGAGCATGACCCAGCAACTGCAAGTGAAGAATCCCAGGGAAGCCTCTGATTGGCTGGCCATTTGCCAATCATCGTGATGGAGGGAAATGGGGGTCGTGCTGCCAGGCCAGCAGAGGGGACCTTGAGCAAGGCTCAAGCAAGCTGACCAACAGGTCCCTCCAGCCTGGAACTGTCCTCATGTCGGCAAAGTTCCATGTACCAGACACCCTTCAGTCCTCTGCAGACCAGACGGTGGGTCACTCTAAAACTCAGGGACCCATCTAGAAATTTCCGAGTTGGGTGAGTTGGGCGAGGAAGTTAGAACCTGTTTCTCCAGCCTTTCCTTTGGGTGGTTTCCCCACACGATGCCTCAAGAAGAGCCACTTCAGAAAGGAACGACAAGAAGGAAGTGAGACAGGGTCAGAGAGTGAGCAGCCTCTGGTTCCTCCGCAGTGCGCGGACCCCGCCCGAGTTCCCGGTTAACCGGGGACCGCCGCGGGAAACTGGAGCCCCTGCTGGCCTGGCCTCTCAAGGGAGCCAGCTTCCTCTTTCAAGGGTGGCCGGCCCCGAGCAGCTCAGCTGACATTTGGGGTCACACCTGCTTCAGTATCGGCACCACAGTGTCCCCACTCCGACACTCCCTTCTCAGGGAAGCGGGAAAGCGGTCACAACAGCCACCCTCCCCCCCCAACAGACGTGGTCCCAGGTCCAGGGCAGCCCAGACATCAGGGCATTTCAGTTCCTCCCCTTCGGGACCAGGACCCAGCAGCCCCCCATCTCCCCTTGACCTGCACAGACAGCAAGGGGAGGACATCTCGGCCGCCCTGGTCCCTGGGAGCTTGCCCATGGCAGGAGTGGCCCTGGAGGTCACCTGGGCATGCTTCGGACATGAGGGGCTGCAGAAAGGAGCCCCCCTGCCGACCGCACCATCCACAGGCAGGTGTCAACCCCACAATGTAAGGAGCACTCACAATGATGTGGTAGTAGGAGCTGCCCCAGTGTGTAGTCTGGGGCGGCACCAATAACCTCACCGTCTCTCATCTTTGAAAGCTGGGTGGGGATGGGTCTTCCCTCTGCTTTGTGCATTTGAGGGGCCTGAGGCAAGGGGCATGGAAGGGCTCCGACTGCAGCTTTGCAGGAGGAAGACCCTGCCTTTTCCAGGTCACGGCCTCTGTCCCCCCACCCCCACCCAGCACCCAGCATCCTCAGGGAGCACTCTCCTGGGAGGCTCAGCTTTCAAATTAGTTTTGCTTCCTCCAGTGAGATCTCTCTGGTTTGATTCAGCTGAGTGGATGCCAAAGATTATTTGATTAAAATAATTTACATTCTCTTAAAGATCACAGAGCTTAACCTTCCCAAAGGTCTCCCCCTTCTTTGGAAGACGCATCACTACTAACTGGGGGGAGACAATGGGGACATCCCCTGGCCCCAAGCCGATGCCCCCTCTCCTTCCACCGGGGAAGCACTGTCTGCAGGGGCATTCGGGGTTCTGGTATGCTGCCTGGCCCCATCCTCTCGTGTGAGCTGGGTTTGTTGGTGGTGGTCCCCATGGGTGTGGTCTGGGAGGGCCCTCCCCGTGGTCTCCCTGGTCTCTCTAGGGTGGGCCACACCGAGGTACCCAGGGATTGACAGTGATGGATGCCAATGGAGCGGGGGAACCTGACAGGGACCAGATGAGGTTCCCGCCCCATCACTTCAGCGTCTCCCTGCCCTGCTCCATGGTGGCCAGTCTGGACCTTGAGCCTCTCCAGCTGTCACAGGTCCATGTGCCCCAGGGAGGTCCCACCTGCTTCTCACTGCTCAGGGCAGGAGGGGTGGGCCTGGTCTTGCTCACAGAAAGGCGGGATTGGGTGCTGGGCTTTGTCACAAGGCCGATGGGGAGGACAAAGGGGCGCTGGCCTCCACCCGCCGGCCCCACGGGTGCTCACATAGAGGGTCACCATTCACCTTTCAAGCAGGTCCTATTAGCCCCACTGTCCAGATGGCAAACCCAAGGCTCTATCAGGGGCGACTGTTTGCCTGTCACCCCCAGAAATGCAGGCACCACGGAGCTCGGGGACCCAGCATGGGAACCAAGTCATACAACTTGTCTGGGAGGCGCCTGCCTTGCCTCCCTGGGCCTCCAGCCGGACAACAGGCCACCGGAGAGGGCCCCAGAAGGCCCCCAGGTGATGCAGGGTGTCCACTGGCACAAATGGGGACTGTCCCAGCATGCTCTGAGGGCCCTTCCTGTCCGAGGATCACATGGTGGGAGCTTACTCGCTGGTCAGTGACAATGTAAGGACTTTGGCCACATGTACCTGCGACCGTCTCAGAAAGGAAAGAGTGGGGACCTCAGGAAATGTCAACAGAGCCAGCTCCCGGCACCCCAGACTCCCTCTGTGACTACCTGCCAGGAGTTATCGGGAACTCAACACCGAAACAAGTCTGGGGGCACCCACACTGACCCCTCCTTTGGGACAGGTTGGGGCTGAGCACACTCGGCTGCCAGTGAGGGAGGAGACAGTTTCTGTCCTTTACAGCAGCCCAAGAGCCCTTGGGTGCCCCCCTCCCGCCCCCGACGGGGCCACAAGGCCACAGCATCTGAGGGGCTTTTGTTCCCTCGGCCCCTCACGCTTTCCCGTATGGCACACAGCTTCCATCTCTGCCCAGAACTGCTTCGGCCCCAAGGGGCCCCCATCCCTCCTGAGAGGGGCCGGAGCAAACTCACTGGGTCACCTGTCGGTCATTAAGTCCCCGCACAGCTGTGGAACAGACGTCCTGTGACGACTCAGCTCGGGGGTGGGAGGGTACCTGTCACCGTCAAAGCTCTTCCTGGCTGATGGTTAACCACCTCTGCCCCCCACCCCGAGCCAGAAGTGCCGGGTGCAGGGAAACTGAGTCAGGTGTGCCTCCTTGCCCCGCCCTGGGTGCAGACTAGAAATAGCCGAGACCCGCGGGGGCGCCTCTTGTGTGCAGCCTCTGGCAGCGGCTCCAGCCTCATCGGGCCGGATTGCCGCAAGCCACACCAAGGTGACTGTAAAGGAAGAGAAAACCTCCTTTCCTCCGGTCCCCCAGCGCATTGGCAGCCCGTGGCCTCGGACGCTGTCTCTCTGAGCAGGCAAAGCGAAGTCCGCTCGGCCCCAGCGCCTTCCTTCCCTGGGTGGACGGGGCGGGGAAGGGGGGAGACAGACGGTGATCCTCACAGCACGTCCTGCTCGGCACCCACACAGCGGTGACAGCGTGAGGCTGTCGATAGCATTCTCCCGGTGTGCCAGACAGAACTCTTATTATGCTTCCCCTAGTTCTTGGATCAGGTGATAAATCAAACTTTTCTTTTGTGCCCCCACCACCAGCTGACACAGAATGTGGAGCAGACACCCCGCACTTGACGTCACGGAGGAAAGGTGACCTGTGCGTGTGGCAAGGAGGGAAGTTTGGGTGCTGGGGCGGGCGGGGTCTGAGGGGTGCATCCTGGGGTGGGGTGGAGGGGGTGGGGAGCCTGGTCTGAACCAGGCCTCTCTTCGACGGCTCCTGTGCGTGACCTCCCCATCACGAAGAGCTTACCCTCCCTCTGAGCCTAGAGGTCGGGTTAGTCAGGCTGGGGCAGAGAGGGGCTTTCTGGAGTGAGCCTCTCTCCTCCTACACTGTTCCCCACCACAGCCGGCTGCGGGCAGACCTGGGCATCGCCCGGCGGCCCACCCCGGGCCCTGGGGTGCTGTGCAAAGCTCATGGGGTGGGCACAGTGCCGGCCCCAGGCCCCTGCTGGGGAAACAGAGGCTGTGGGCAGGTCTAAGATCTGATCTAGACCTCAAAGAACAGGGAGATCCTCCTGCACCAAGGGGAAACTGAGGCATGGGGTGAGACAGGGATTGGCCCAGGCCCCCTGGCAGGTGGAGCCTGGTGCTCCTGTGTTCTGCCAGGGGCCCCTCCCTCCATTCCCTCGACGGCTAAGGAGCCGGCCACCAACGGACCTGGCCAGTGGGCAGTAACACGGCTCACACCCCAGGTCCCCGCAGACCCCCGCACGGCCCCTAGTCTGGGGACCCTCCTCCAGGCCCACAGCGGCAGGGCCTTCCCCAGCAGAGGTCCAACTTGGTCAAGACGGCCCTTTGCTCTGAGAGTCCCGGCCTCCGTGCTGGTGTTAAGAGGTCCCTGACGAACAGAAGGACGGACGGAAATACTGTCCTGGACTTCTTCCTGGGCCGTGAGTTTAAGCTGGTCAACAAGAGCAGATGTGCGGGGCGCTAATAGCAGGCTGGACCTGCCACAGGGAGCCGCAGCTCGGCGGCCTGTCCCACAGGCAGGGCCCTGGCCCGGGCGTTCTGAAGGGCAGGGCCAGTTCTCTGAACTGCACGGGGGTCCTTGCGTGGTTCTTTCAGTGGCCGGCCTGGCTGGCCTCAGCGTCACCATTCTGCTGGTGACCGCAGCCCACCACAGAGAGCTTCTTTGTTGTCCTTGGCACCGGCGACGGGGTCTCGCTGTGTAGGGCTGAGCTGGCTCGTGGCTTTGATCAGAGAGCAGAGCCGCCAGGAGATGGGTTTAAAGGGCTGATTACAGGGACCAGCCTGATGCTGTGGCTGGAGCCAGTGGCTTGCTCCACGGGAGGCTGTCGCTCCTGAGCCCGCCGTGGAGCCTGAAGTCGGCAGGGCAGCCAGCCGGTCAGGAAAGGGGGACAGCAGGAGCTGCTGGGGCAGTGGCACCTGAAGCACGGCTTTACCCCACAGCCTGTAGCTCCAACACTGGGCATCCTGCGGAGCAGCCTGGCTACTCGTTGGGAGCACACCTGGCCCGGGCAGTGGAGACCCTGGGATGGAGCCCAGCAGGGGCCACAGCTGCCGCCCATGCTCACAAGGCACACCAGCAGACAGGTGACAGCAGCCCTGAACTGCCACCACACCTGTGCCGGCCGGCATCAGAGGTCAGGCCACGGCCTCCTGCCTCCCAGTGCCCGCACAGCTCCCCTGGGAGACCCGACTGACCCAGGGCACGGTGCCGGAAGGGCAGCTCCAGATGGCAACGCGGCCCAGGAGGGCCACATGGCAGAACCCCACCGCAGCGCGCCCCGGGCAGCCTGGCAGCCGTGTCCAGCCCATTTAAACAGGCTCAAAGCCCAAGTAAATGTGGAATCCTGGCGTGCGCCCAACACGGTGCCCTGTCCTTCTCACAGGGGAGACGCTCACCTTCTGCCCCAAAGAGGGCACAGGGCCCCTTCATCCCGGCTGGGCCTGAGGCCTGTGTTCCAGCCGATGGAAGGCGGGTGCCGCGCCCGGAAGTGGGAGTGCGGGCTGGGAATGCTGAGGCTCTTGCCAGCCCCAACTTCACCGTTCACACAGCCCCCCAGAGCCTGTGAAAACCTACTTCTCTAGACCCTTGGAGACCCTCTTCTGCCAGTGCTGGCTACGGGGGGCTTGGGGACCAGCTGTGTGACCAGCATGGGGGAAACTGAGGCAGATGGACCAAGGGCCACTGACAGGGTCACCCAGGCTGCGGGACCCTGAAGAGGGCCTATGTCCCCCGCCCAGCCAGGCCTGTGCTGGGCTCTCCATCCAAAGCCTCCTCCTGGGGTAGAAGTGAGAGGTGAATGGGCGGGAAGAGCCCCTGACCCTTCTGGGGACCCCATTTCTGGTGTGGCCCTGAGGAGGAGCAGCTCCCCAGCCTGCCAGGACCTTGAGGAAGGGAGGGGCCTGCCCACACTCGGCCATGGAAGAGCCGCAGGGCTCTCTCCCTCCTTCCCCGGGAAAGGTGGGGTGGAGGCCTGCGAAGCTGGAGGGTTGGGATTCCAGCCCACGAAGCTGGCTTTGATCAGTAATGGGGCCTTTTCTGCAGAGCATGCTAAACAGGTCAGGGCACTGCGACCTTTCTCCCGTGGGCCCGGTGACACAGCCCGATTTGCCGGCCTGCCGAAGGTTCCTGACAGAGCCGCTTCACCGAAAGGACACAGCCGGCGTCTCTGCTCCAGGGTGCAGCCCCTGACCAGGGGTCCTCCTGACCTTTGCTCCCCGCCTGCTTCTCACCCCCATCGCCCTGCACCGCGGACCCACCCACACCCTGGAAGGGAACACTGAAGTGGCTTCTCTGGAGCCAGCACCCAGCCGATGCCGTGACAAGCTGCCTGGGAAGTGCGCGGAGCCTGGGAAGGGCCGCCCTGACCCTCCCCGGCATGGAGGGAGCTGGGGAGAGCGCCACCAGCAGTGGCCCCCCGAAATCCAGGGCTGGGCCGCCCTGTGTCATCCAGCCACAGAACTTTCCATCCGGCCCACCCTCGAGGCCCACTCCCCCGGCCTCCTGCATTCCTCACTGGGCAGGTGAGGCCAAGGGCGTCTGCGACCAGGCTCACCCAGAAGAGGCAGGGGGCCGAGCTGAAACCAGGCCCCAGGACTCCTGGTTCTCTGTCTAGGGCCCTTCCTGATGCTCCAAATAAGACGCAACCCGTCACAGCGCTTACCGACAAAGACATGAGAGAGATTTTCCGAGAGGACGTTTTGCAGCTTTTAAAACCCCAACGTTCATGATGCCCGGAGCCCAGTCTAGTCGAGCAGCCGTGAACGTCCTGGGGATGCCTCCCTTGCTGCCACCGTGGGTCCTCGCAGCAGGTCCCCGCTCAGTCCCTCAGGGACCCCCACCTCCCAGGGCCCCTCCTGTGGGCTGCCCGGACCGCTGGACCTCCCTCCTCCCCTCTGTCCCCGGCACCTGCCCATGGACACGCAGTTCCTGGGTGACCTTCCCGGCCAGGCGGCAGGCCCTGAGGACAGGCCTGGACGTCTGTCTTTCTTGCACCTCACAGGGGGCTCAGCCTGCAGGGGGGACCCTGTTAGCTCCCCTCCACTTTATAGGGAGGGGCCTGCAGCCTGGGCTGGCTCCCCGACGAGGTGAAGTTCAATGGCGTAAGTGCCTGGTGTGCAAGAGTAAGTCCCAGGGATGCGGGCACCCACGGTCACCAGCACGGGCCGTGCTCTTCACAGTGTGTGACGGGCACAGCTCCGCGCGGGGTGTTCTCGTGGGAACAGACGGGCCCAGCCGAGCACACGAGCCCATGTGGGAGGAGACGGGTGGGGACGGGCTCCCGGCGCACACCTTTGTCCAAACCCACTCTACGTGTCCACTCAGCACAGCAGACAGGAGCCTGTGATGCCGCCCACAGGGTATGCGGCCCGCTCCGAGGCTGGGGGCGCCGGATGGCGTTATCACCAGTGGTGGCCAGGCTGATGTGCAGTGCCACAGTGGGGGGCCCCGCTCCCTGAGGACGCCCGCCCATCCCAACTCCCACAGGGAGGCTGCGACATCAGGACCCGCACCAGGCCCCTGTGTCCCCACATGCCCCGGGCCAGCGAGGCTGCGGGTCGCTGTGCTCTGCATGGAAACAGCCTTCTCCCCTGTGCTGTCCCTTCCTGGTGCAGAGCCCTCGGGGAGGAGTGAGGGGGGAACTGGGGAGGGCTCCCGCTCAGGACTGCTCGGCAGTCGACCTCACAATAAACGGCAGGTTGCCTCTGCCCTCCACAGCCATTAACTTTAATTGGGCTTTTTAAAGCCACACAGGCAAAGGGCCTTCGAGAAACTCGTGTGCAGCCGCTCGGAGGGGAAAGGCGGCTGTGGCACCGTGGCGCAGGCTTACTTGAAACGGCAGGAAGCACATCTCCACTTGGACGCTGTGTCGGCCTCACACAGCTCATGGGGGGCTTCCAGGCTCCCTGTCACCCCTCTGAGAGGGGCCCGTCCTGCCGTCCGTCCTGCAGGGCAGCACGTCTGACCTCAGAGCACCACACCCGGGTCCAGCTCACCTTGGCATGCCCCTCGACGTCACCAACCCTCGCATCTCCCCTCTGCGTAAAGGCGCCTGAGCGCAGGTCGGCCGCCACCTCGCGGGCTCATCCGTGTGAACGGCCAGAGGGGGCTGCTGAGGATGGCGCTGCCGGGCGCAGTCGGCACGGCACGGCACTGGGCACTTTCTACATCTGTGACAAGACCGTCATGCCCCTCCCAGGTGGGGACACTGGGGCCCAGACAAGTCCCTCACCCTGATCACACAGAGGTGGCTGAGCTCAGAGCCCGCCCGCAGCGTCCTCAGCCCCAGAGTGGGGGGTGGCTGTCACAGCCAACAGGCCCACCATCCGAGGGCGTCCCCAGCATGACTTACATGCACAAACACACCCCCCGCGGCCTCACACGTGTGCATGTGCAAACACACCTCCCAGCCTCACACGTGTGTACATGCTCACACCCCCCATGGTCTCAGATGTGTGCACATCCCAAGCCTCACACGTATGCATGCGCACCCCCCATGGTCCACGTGTGTGCATGCCCTGTGATTTCGTGTGTATTCACACACACACCCAGTCCTGCACATGTGTACACGTGCACATACTCCGTGGTCTCACCCACGTGCTTGCACACACACCCCGTGCCTCACCCACGTGCACTGTACACGCCCACGGTCTCACGCACGTGCACCGCCCTTTCCCTCTGACTCAGCCCGGGCACACCTCCCGTCTGCGTTGCCTGAAATAAAACGAGGCGCGTTCCGCATGAGGCCCTCATGCTGAGAACAGCATTCCACATGGGGAACGATTGGCCGTCCGGCGCCAAGTGCTGGCGGTGAAAGGGAACACGCCGCTGTGTCAGGTGTGGGAAGAAAACTGCTAAAATGAGACCCGGAGCAGCTAATGAGGGCGAGTCAGCAGGCTTTAGAAACAGAACAGGATTGTGGGAGCTGGAAAGCAGGCGGGCGTCCCCCTCAGCCAGGCAGGGGGTGGCCACGGAGGCATGCTTACCGGAACTGGTGACAGGGACCTCCTTCGATCCTCCTGACCTCGACCCCCCTTACCGCACCAGCCCTGCCACAGCTGGGGCACACCGGCACGCTCCGCAGAGCCCTCCGCCTCGGTCTGCTCGGCGGCGTTCACGAGCTCCAGGAGGGCGGTTTGAACAGTGGACCTTTGTGGTCTCACGTCCCCGAGGCCGGACGTCCGAGACCCAGGCGTGGGCAGGACTGGCTCCCCTGGCTCTCCCCTGGGCGTGCGGACGGCTGGCCTGCCCCTGTGTCCTCCCGTGGCCATCTTCCCTCTATTGTGTCTGCGTCCAAATTCTCCCTCTAACAGGGACAGCGGTCGCACTAGATGAGGCACACCCACTTAGCCTGGCTTTAATGATTAGTCCTGAAGACCCAGTGCCCACGCACGGCCACACTCCGGGGCCCTGGGGGCCAGGACGACACCGCTCAGCCACGACACTGCCCTTAGCGGTGTGCTCCTTCACTCAGTCCTGGTCTCCTTCCTTCTCACCCAAACCGCGCCCGCGCCTGCTTTGTGCTGAGCTGGGCGGAGTGGAAGCTGCCCCACGGCCTGCGCCCAGTGTCCAGGGGACATTGGGATGGAGCAGGGCTGAGCCAAAGCTGGGGCAGAGTGACCCTGGCCCCGAGCACAAGGCCGCCCCAGGGTGACCACCCCTCAGGACAGGCACGGAGCAGGTTCCTTGTGTGTATGTTTATTCAAAACGGAGGACCCGGGCAAGTGCCAAGCAGGCCCATCGGCCCCCTGGGGCACCCACCGTCCAGGAGGGTAGGGACGGCCCTGGGGATTGAGAGCAGGGTCGGACTCGAGCACATCCAGGAGGCCACCCTCTGCCCCGTCTGTGGCTGGTGCTTCCCGGAGCCCCGGACCCACCTGTGTCCAGCCAGGTGAGAGCCCTCGGCAGGTCCCTGCGGAGTGAGTGCGGGAACGCAGGCAGGAAGGCCCCTCTCACTGGTCAGCTCTGCTGGGTCTACACGTGTGGCCCTCACAAGCAGGGGAATGCAGTGTGTGGAAGTAACCAGCTGACCCAAAGCTTCATCTCTCCAAGCATGGAGTCCGTGAGGAGCAGGCAGGGAACCCGGGAAGTGGCTGCCGAGCCGTACCATGCCCGAGGCCGCCTGTCTCCGTGCCTCAGGCTCTGCTCACACTGCCCCCACTCCCACAGCTCCCGGGGGCAGAGATGGTTCCCGGGGCCCTTCCAGGGGCAGAAGTGGCTCTTTGCTTGGTGAGAAGCGCCGGTCAGAACGGACTGGGAACTGTGAAAAAAATGTCCTCCCGGTCACTCGGGGCGCTGCGATGGTGAGCAGCACTCAGTGGCCCGAGGCCCCAGCCGGCAGAAGAACTGCTTCTCCACACATGCCCTTTCACTCCCTGTCCAGCGTGTGCGGGGTGGCCACATGCGCCCCCCCCCCCCCCCCCGTGTCCAGCCCTGCCGAGGGACTGCAGGCCTGGGGAGCCTGGTGGCCCTGCCCTGCAGTCACCAGCCAGGGCCCCTGAGCAGGGCCAGTGGCACTGCAGGGCTGGGTGAGCAGAGGCACCAGACATCTGGGTGGGACTCCACCGCCAGGCGCCTGGACCCGTGTCCTTGTCTGAGAGAGGAGGAGGCTGTGGGCTCGCGGGCTCTGGAGAGGCCCCGTGCAGACTGGTCCCGGGGACTGCCTCGGAGCCGGACACGCCGACATGAAAGTGGCTGCTCAGGAAGGGCAGCAAGGGGTCGCCCGCCGGGGAAGGAAACAGGGTGCAGGCCTCCGCCTTCACTGAGCCGCAGCCCACATCCGAACCTCGGGGGCCTCAGCCAGAAGATCAGGGACAACGCGGGGTCTCTCTCAGAGCCCTTCGAGGATGGGGAAGGTGCCGATGTCACTCAGCCGAGTGTCCCCACCTGGGGGACGCCGGAGGGGACAGGAGAGCTCCATGTTCACCCTTCCCAGCAAGCACGCCGCCGTTCTGTCCTCCACGTTCAACAACGAACAAAACCGCCGACTCTCCAGGGCTCGTCACAGTGCGCCCTGGCTGCCCAAAGTGAGATTTCCTCGTGGCGGCCGCGGCTCCCCTCCCTGGACTCCCACGACGAGAGAGTCTCTCCTTCAGGTATAAAAAGCGTGTGTGTGGGCAGCCACTGACAGCTTCCCGGAGACAGGGATGGCGGAGCGGCCAGCCACCAGGGGGACCGTGCTCCCTGCCCACCCGGCGCCCCCGTCACAGCACACCCCCTCCCCACCGACCGGCTGCTCAGACGAACCTGGGCTGCGGGAGGAACCTAACTTTTGCTAGTCCTGCTTTCTTGATATTTTAACGTTCTGTGGTCAAATTCTGATCCCTTTTTCTTACAGTTAAGAAAGGCACCATTGGGACAATCCTCTATTATTCGACCTCAAAGGTCGACTTCTAAACAAGCCAGCGTTTGCTCCCTCACAGGCAGATGTGAGAGGGGAGAGGACAAAGCCCAGCTTTCAGCAGAACATCGGAGACTGACTGGTCCCCTCCTTCGCCTCCGCATCTGACATCCAGAAGCAGGAGGGACGAGGCTGCATCCCAACCCCAGAGTCGCCGCCCTGCCCGAGAGCTGCACCCCACCCTCCTGCCCGAGTTTACTGACTTGTCCGCTGCTGCCAGGCAGACCAGACGGGATCTGCCGGCTTCCATGTCTCGGAATGAGGGCTGTACACTTCCCAGCTTCCGCTCGGTGACGGGACCGATGGGACACTCACCTTTGTACAGAAAGACCAAGTCAAGGGAGCTGCCGGAAGCAGGGCCCCAGGGCCACTGGAGGGGCTGGGGGTGACGGCACTGCCCTGCCTCCGCCCGTGAAGCCTTCTCCCACTGTCGCCCCGCACCCCCTGTCGTCAGGGCCCCTGGGGCCTCCGCCAGGCCTGGGCCTCCCCGCATGGCACCCTCCGCTGACGGTCCTCCAGCCTCACCTGACCACGACTGTGAGGGCGGGTACGGGCTGCGTCTGCTCTGAACCCACCTGCATTCACTGATCGAGGAGGAACGAACAGGGGGCTCCGTTCGTCCCAGGCGGACTAGTCTGAGGTCACAGGTCCTCAGAGGGGCGTCTCCGCCTTCAGCCTCTGTCAGCCTGCCTTCCATAACAAGGGGAAGCTGAGCCACACACAGCGTCCGTCTCATTAAACTGAAATCAGGTTCCTCACAGAGACACGGAAAGTGTCCTCAGCTCTCGGCTGCTGGGCGTGGGCCGATGGCTCCGGGAGGCTGGGCGGCCTGGCCTGGTGCCTTTGACCCCATGCCGACCTTCTGTGCGGCCTGGACACCTGCCCTCTCTGACTCTCCCGACCCTTGTCGGGGAGGGCGGGCTGGTGGTGGTTCCGGAGTGGCTCTGGTATCGATTGGAGGAGCCAGGGTGGGACCGTTTATCAAGCAATTAACGGTGTTGGCAGGGCCATTATTTAAATGGGCAGCCACACATGTAATCAATCCTTAATGAAACAATAACTGGACTCCCCAGTCGCTGAGCGCCCAGCCTCTCCCAAAGCCAAGATAATGCATAGCCCAGCAACGGTGGCCCGGTCCTGTCCCAGGCGGTCTGGGACAGGCCCAGCAAGCCTGCAGGGAGGAGGCGCCAGCCACGTGCACGGTGTGCCCACGGGGCCCACGGCTGCCTGCCCACCTGTCCCGGCATCCCCATGGAAGAGGACAAAGCCCTTCCAGACTCACACCTGCCCCGGGGCCACTCTGGCTGCCTGCAAAGGTGGGGGGCGCTTGGGACCAGGCCTCAGGGCATTGGAGTGTCAAGTTTGCCTCCCTGTGCAGCCATCTCTGACTCCCCGCTTCCCACCTGAAAGGAGGGCATGGGGTGGGACTAGGCCCCCCAGGCGGCTTCCCTCTGATAGTTGAGTCTGGGCTAGGAGAGGGAGGAAGTAGCCGGAGCAGGGGCCCCGGCCCAAGTGCACTGAGGCCGCGTCTCTCCTGGGGTCCCCCTGGACCACAGACCACAGCCCCGCCGTGGCTCTCTGTGGCCGTGGCTCGCTGTGTGAGGGGGGGCCTGGCCCACCCTCGGCCGTTCCCGACTCCAACACCCTTACCCACCTCCCGGGAGAGAACGTCCTCGGCCTCATTGGGTCCTTGTGGGTGTGTGCTCTTTGTCTTTCTCCTTCTTTAGCTCTCAGCGCTCCACTGCCTGGCTACAGGCTGGGGCAGACAGCACCTCCCTGGGGGACTGCAGGGGCGGGGGCACAGAAGCCCTCCCCCTGTCCACCCCGGGGACCGCCTCCCACCCAGAGAACCCAGGGCCTGTTTGGACCTCCTCCTCGTCTCTCCACCCGATTCTGCAAACACACTCCTCATAACTCATCTTCCAAAAACATACATCTCATGGAGAATCCCATCGACGTGACCCCACCTGCTCGGACACAGTCAGCTGTTAGCACCCCACACATCACAGCGGGAGTTAAAGAGCTAATTGCAAGACTCACCTGGCGTCCTCCTGGCCTCCAAGGGCAGCGGCCCTGACTGTCTTCCTGCTCCACCCCGCCTCCCCGTGCGGAGCCACGGATGGCATTAGAGGCCGCGAACGCACATTTGCAGAAGGAGTGTTTCCAGAGAAACCTTCTCTTGGCTGGAGCAAATTAAAAACTCATCTGCTTTCCAGCCAAGAGGAAGCAATGAGGACCTCTGGAGACAACTAGCAAAAAACACCCTCAACAAAAAAACAAAAGACACACTGTATCAGCCGTGGTCTAAAGATACCACTCAACAAATAAACACGCCCCGAACAATGTGAACAAAGGAGGTAAGCCCTGTGGTTGTTCCAGCTTGTTCTAGAAAGTTCCCAGGTTGCAGAAAGAGGAGCCTGGAAGAGCCAGGGGAAAGCAGCTGGGGTTCAGGGAGGCACAGGGCAGAGTGCACAGAGAATTCTGGAAACCTGCGTGAATCAGCACCCATCTGTGAGGGACCCGCCTGAGCCCAGGGAGACACCGTCCGGAAGGCAGGTCTGGGGACAGGCCGGGGAACACACCCAGGACCCGGCCCTTCCCACCAGCCAGAGGGTGAGACCTCCCACCTCAGAGCCAAAGCCCCCCAATGAAAAGCTGCGCTTTTTGTGGACAAACAGGCCAGACCCAGCTGGCCCCAGCTTCTGACTGACAGCCGTGAACCAGGAAGACAGAAACGGGCAAGAAGGAAATGGACAAGGACGGGAGCACCAAGCTGACCCCTCATCCAGGGAGAGCTGGTCTGGCTACGTCACATAAGACAAAGAAGATGCAAGGGAACTCTGCCCAGGGGTATACAGGACTTCTCGTTCCCAGGCAGGAGTCGGTTCCCGCGGCTGCATGGACACCCCAGCGCCGGTGCGCCTGCAGACGCAGCCTCGGGAGCAGATGGAGCCAGTCAGGCAGCCCTGCGGGGGCCGGGGCTCTGGGGGCTCTGCGCTGGCCGTTCCCTGGAGCTGGGCAGCTGGCCGCCCAAAGGGGTCTGTCAGGGGCAGCGTCGGGTCCGCCTCAGCTGGTGACAGAAGGGCCTCCGGCCAATCGTCCTGGGACGGGGCGCGGGCAGGACGGGGTGCGGAGCCCTAAGGCTGGGCTTCCCTGCAACCCGTCAGCGGTGCTTCACTCTCGGACTGTGCAGCTTTTTGAAGCACGTCAACCCCCCACCGGGCTCGAGTCCTGGAGCCCCGAGGGCTGCCTCCCCCGGAGGGGGGGGAGGGTGCAAGCAGGGGTTATCTGCTGGGGCGTCACGGAGAGGGGACCCTCAGCTGGGCGTGGGACAGGGGACGACAACCGCATTGAAGCGGTGGTGACAACTCACCAGGACTGGGTACGGAGGGTGCTGACGTGGTTCAGCCAGAGTCTCTGAAGGTCCCACCTGACGCTAATGGTCTGTCATCCTGAGTTTTCCCCAGAGTGTTCAATTGTTTGCACAGACGGACGCGATTTCTCCCAAGGCCCCTCTTCCTGCAAGGCTTTGCAGGTCCCTCCTTGACGGGTGTGGGCTGTTTCCTGGCCCCCCACTTCTGGGCTGACCTGGAGACCTGCTCTGGCCAGTAGGAGGTGAGGGACCGGCTCGGCTGTGGGCCAGGCGGGTCTCTTCCTCATCTCGCTGCCCCGAGACACCGAGGGCCCGGCTAACACTCAGTCCCCCCAGCCAGGGGTGTGAGTGAGGCCATCTGGGGCCTCTGGACCATCAATGGCCAGGAGCCTGTGAATGCTGAGGGGCCCCGGGTGGGGCCAGTAGAACTGCCTGGCTGACCCACAGCACTGCGAGCAAACAAAACAATCGCTGTTTCAAGCCCTGGTGTGAAAGACACCTCTTCCGGGAAGCTTTCCTTGATTTGCCCCCTGCCCCACACACACTCTTTCTCCTTCCCATAGGCCCCCCTGCTTCCTAATGAGGTCCGCACTGTTTGCTAGTGAATTCCTTCTCACCTGCGCTGCCTTCGCTCTTGCTCTCTGGGCGCGCGTTTCGCCTCCACACCCGCACTCGGAACAGTCCTGGGTCGGCGGCTTTTGCAGAGTGGGGACTCAGGACGTGGCTGTTGGCTCTGGCTGGCCTTCGCCCCAGTCCTAGGGAGAGCCCACCTGGAGGGCGGGGGTGGCCCTTCTTTCCTTGCAGGAGTTCAGCAGTGGTGAGGTGCAGCTCACCACGGACCCTCCCTTTGCACTTGGGGTGAGCAGGAGGGACCGTGGTGCGTGTGGGCGGTGCCCTCGTGTTTTGCACGTGGCTTCCCGGGTGGGAGGGGCCCCAGTCCTCATTGTTCCCAGCTGTCACTGTGGATCATCCCAGCACTTGGCTTCTGCGGTGACATTTCAACTCCTTCATCAGATGACGCCTACGGTGCGTTGGCACGAACAGCCCTTGCTGGCAGAGACACTGCAAAATGTTCGGGGAAAGTGACAGAATCAGGGTCCCCAGAAAAACAACAGAAGGACGTGGGCAGAGGCCCTGGGGTTAGAAATGAGAGTCTCTGGAGGGAGCCAGCTTTGTCGGCCAGGAGAGAGGGGCCACGCCTCCCGCCACAGCGTCAAAGGAGCAGCAAGGCCCCCTCGGCCTGACCCCAGTCCGGGACAGCTGATGAAAAGCCGGCTCCTCCCATGTGCAGGAGCAGGAGCCCAGAGGGGTGTGAGGAAGTGGGAGAGGGCGCACAGCAGCGGAGGCCCCACGGGAATGGGGCTGGGATGCATTTGCCCCTCCTCCATCCGGGCCCCGGGGTGGGAGCCGGGCAGCCGGCGGCAGGCATCTTGCTGTCACTGCCAACTGGCGGCGGAGGTCCCTGGGGGCTCTGCCGGGTCTGGGCCCACTGCACACAGGGGGAAGGCGGGTGTTCTGTGCTTTGGCACCAGTCTCTGCTTTCTGCCTCCCAGGATGGGGCCCAGCCCCTCCCCACCAGGAGGGGCGACTCCCAAACCTGACTTTCCATGGAGCGGCCGACCCCAAGTCCCCAGCCAGAGGGGCCACCCCCAGGGCTTCCAGGACCGGAGTGGCTGGCTTTCTAAACAATGCTGCAGACTGCCTGGGACCCCAGCAGGCCCCTCTGCCATCGGCTTCAGAAAGACAGCCCCTGTGGGGCTGCCTCCCACCCCCGCGCAGCCTCCAGGCCCCATGCCTGTGGCTGGCCAACCCAGTGCCTCTGACATGCCAGGCTGTTACTGATTAATCCCCCGGATGCTCCCACTTTATGGAGGAGGAAGCTGGGGCACAGAGGAGTTCAGTTACCTGCCAAGGATGTGCAGTCTGAAGGGGCAGGGCCCTCACCACCCCCTCGCCAAGGGCTCCTCTCCTGGCAGCTTCTCGCTGTGAGATCCAGGCACCCAGCCGAGGGCAGGGTGCATTTCCGGGCACCTGGCCCCCCGCTGCTGCCTCTGTGGAAGAAAGTCTCCATCCTCCACTAAGTGTGGGGTCTGTGGGCCGAGCGGCGTCCTGTGCCTGTTATCTGAGCTCTAACGCCACCGAGAAGGGCACTCTAGTGAGGGAATGTCGGCAAAGGCTCGCATGGACTGTCGTTTTGCCATTATAGCTGGAGCTTTTGAAACCTCTGCCTCTGGGGACCCCTTCCCCCCCGCACCCAGCACCCAAATCCACAGCTCTGGGTGGATTACTTACTATGAACACTTTTAAAAATATTCTGGCGTAAAGAGGAGCGTGTATGGCTTCCCCATGTGACTACCAGCAAGCATCCACGGAGCTAACCATCCTCACCTCTGCACGGTGTCACCCCCGTTTCTCGTGGGAAAATCGGGCTGCTGGCCTCTGGTTGATGGGGGGCAGTTGGGAGAAGTGGGGTGGGGTGGTCGAGGGTGTAAGTGCGAGGCTTTGGGAGCAGAGTGGCTCAGGCTAGTGTCTCTGCCTCTTTACTGTGTGACCCTGGGCAGGTTCATTCACCTCTCTGGACCTCCGTCTCCTCATGGGCACTGTCACGGGAGCGAGACTTCCCTCACAGGCCGCTGCCGCAGCCGAACGGGACACGGCACTCCTGTGGCGTCCTGCCCGGGAGCTGGCACAGCTAAGCGTGCGGCACACAGCAGCATTCGCTCCCGTTCTGACAAGGGACGGGAGACGGCCTGGGAGCTGCTGTGCAGGCCACCAGGACTCGCCCGCCGGCCTCCCGTCTGCAGACGCTGCCTCGTGCAACGGCGCACGCCTGCCCTGCAGGGGGAACCCCGGGTCGGGGGAGGTGGCGATGGGAGACAGAAGGGAGGACGCTGCCACCACTTCAGTGACCTCCCCGGGGCCCTGGGCTGGATGGGCACTGAGCTATAGCACCTGAAGCCATCCTAGGGGTTGTGGTCCTCATCTGGTGGCCAAGGGCAGTGGCTCTGAGAGGCACGGGACTCCCAAAGGCCACAAGCCCGGGGACAGAGGCCAGGTGGGCCCAAGCCAGAGTTCAGCTCTTCACACCACCCGCCAAGGGGCTTGGCATGTGGCCCAGGAGCAAAGGCAGGCTGGCATCTCAGGTGTCTTGGCTGATCCAGGTGTCCCTGGGTGAGGCCAAGGGGACCTGGTACATCGGACACAGCCCTGCTGAGTGGGACCTTCCGTCCCTCCCACCCTCAATTCCCCCCTTCTCATGATGGATGCTCACAGAAGACCCACCAGGCGTGGGCCCCTCGGGAGTGCAAAGTGGCCAAAACCTACTCTTGGTCCTCAGCATTACTCCGTGGACTGATTCACTTGCTGGCTTATTTTACAGATGTCCCCAAGCCCCCAGGGGCCAGGCACCGGGCCCAGAGCACAGGGTCCCCGCCCTCCCAGGGTTGACGTCTGGCACATAGGCCGGCAGGGAGGACACAGGTCAGGAAGTGCCCATGCAGCCGAGGAGCTCGGGCATCTGAGTCAGACCTGGGCTGAGCAGAGGTGAAGGCTGAACATTGACCGGGGTTCAGTTAGACCAGAGACGGCAGAAGGTCCCGCCCTGCGTAGCTCTGGGAGGAGCCCCGGAGGTGGGGGTGGCACCTGGCTTGGCCACTCACCAGCCATGTGAACTTGACCCTTCATGTCCCCACCTCCTCCAACTCACCAGTGAGGTAGTGTGCTCCAAGGGCCCCGGGCCGCCGTCAGCATTGAACGGAACCCCAGCTGATGGAAAACTGTGTAGGAGCGGCCAGCAGGTGTGGGAAGCCCCTGAGGGGCGGAGACAGGGGCCCTGAGGAGCCAGCACAGGGCTGACTTCCTGAGGCCTGGGAGCGGGTGAGTCTGACCTCGTGCCAGTCGCACCCAGGACCCTGGCCCTTCCTCCACCGTCCCTCCGTCCTCCGCCGGCCCAGCCAGGATCCGAATTGCTGGCAAAGTGCCCACGGAGAATCTGCGCTCTCTACGGGGCCTCTGCGGGGTCCTCCTGGCTTCCCGCTGGGCCTCCTCGGTAACTTTATGGCAATGACTTTGGAGAGAAAAAAACGGAGCTGCTAATGTTTGCAAAATTCATCTCCAATTGTATTAGATGGTGTTAATTAAAATGACTTATGCTGCAGTGAACGGAGCCAAATCAATCGGGTTTTTTAGCAAATTAAAGCCTCTCCTTTCCCTCGGGTGCCGCGCTCTGAGAGCAGAGGAGCAGATGCGGGAGCCCAGGTGTCTTCCCTGCAGGGCTGGGGGCCTGGGCAGGGGCTGCTGAGCCCCATCGCAGACCGGTTCAGAGGGCCTCCCGGTGGCCTGGCCCTCTGCGGTCAGCACTTCGCGATGCCAGTTTTGTTCGTTTCTGAGGGACCCCAAAGACAGCAGGTATTCACTGAGCCCCCGCCAGGTGCCAGGTGGGAGAGACTGCGGCAGATGGATGGGACACCTTGGGGGGTTGGGGTGGGGTGGGTGGGGGATGGGAGGACGGGAGGTGGGGGGCAGGTAGGAACGGTGGGAGGGAAAGAGACAGGAACTGTAAAGAAATGGGCGGAGAGCTCGTTTTCCAACCTGTGAGGTCGCGGTGTGGGAAGGACAAGCTGGGTGCAGGGGAGGGGGAGCCCGAAGAGGTGGGGGGCGGGAAAGTTTGCACAAGTGAGGCTTCCCAGAGCACGCTGACGGGGGGCCACCCAGCCCGCAGGGCCAGAGGATCAGGGTGTGGGGGGAGCCACCTTAAGAAGCTGGGTTTTCCTGAGCCGAGGTGGAGCCTGGGGCAGGCGGGGTGTGGTCACCCACTCGGTCAGCCTGCTCTGTTGGGCAAGGACAGCCCGCTCTGTCCTGGTCATCCAGGCGCTGACTCCGAACAGTGACCTGCCAAGGACAGCAAAGCGCCTGCTCCGGGGGTGGGCTTCGGGGTAGCTGGGAGCTGCATCTGGACCCTGTCACCCTGAGCTGACGTTGGATCCACTCGGGGTGACTCGGGGCACACGGTAAGCTAGGCAGGAGCCGCGGCAGGAGGGGTCAGGATGAGGGGAAGCACAGGGGCCACCGGCCTGCAGCCCCTGCCGTCTGTGCACTAGGCCGCCTGGGGCCAGAGTGTGGAGAGGGGGCGGGAGGGGAGTCGGCTTGGGCTCAGGCTCCATCTCACAGAGGCGAGGAGGGCATCGGACAGTGGAGGAGACAGAAACCCTGCCGCAGCCACTGGTGAACCCCAGCCACGTGCCTGAGACGGGGGCACCCGGCCACCCCGGCCCCAGCTGGCGCTGCTGTGCGCTGCGTGTGCAGAGGCCTGGCATGCGATTCCCACGTGTGTGGAGGGAGGAGCCTCGAGATGCAGACCTGAGAGGGGCAAACTCCACCCGCAAGAGACTGGGAGCCCTGGCCCCACAGCTCGGGTGGCTGGAGCGTCACCCCAATACACCAAGGTGACGGGTTCGATCCCATGTCAGGGCGCGTATAGAAGCGACCAGTGTGTGCATCAGTAAGTGGAACAACTCAGTGCTTCTCCCTCTTTCAAACCAATAAATAAATTTAAAAATTTTTAAAGAGAGAGAGAGACTGGGAGGGCTTCCTGGGGGAGGTGGTATGAGTGGAGGCTCAGGGCCTGTGGGCGTTTTCTGGGTCAAGAACACCCGAGTGCCCAGGCACTGGGTGGGGAGGCGGGCAGGACACTCCCTTGGAGCCTCCGGAGGGAGCGTGGCCCTGGGACACCTGCTTTTAGGATTTCTGGCCTCCAGAACTGGGAGAGAATAAACTGTTGTAAGTCACCCGTGATGGTGGCCCCAGGACACTGACCCAGGGGAGCGAACCGGCATGACCCTCTCCCCCACTCGGTGAGTGTTCAGCTCCCCCGCTGGGTAATGGTCCCTTCCCTGCGAGCTCCTGGGAAGAGGAGCACTTCACTTCGCTCTGTCTCTGGATCTGGGCACAGACCTGGGCCACCAGGCAGGGGGAGGGAGGGGCTGCCCGGCCAGGCTCCAACACCAAGGGCCAGGCTCACGGGGAGAGGGGCCCGTCCTCGCCCCCCCTCCCCTTGCCCGGGCTAGAGCGGTGCTGGGTGGGCGAGGGGAGCCCGTGGGGCGGGGCTGACGCCGTGCTGAGGGCTGGCTTTCAAATGCTGTAATGTCATAACTTAGAAAATAATTTCCCCAGAGAGGCCTCCTGTCTACGGTATACAGAATAATTTGTTATTTTGAAACTCCTGCAAGATTTATTTGATTAAAAAACCAGCGATGGGAGTTTTTAATCCACACATTTGCAGAGAATTCTTGAAGCTTCCATCTTATTAACATGGAGAGACGCAGCTCGCCACGGGCCTCCGATGGCACCGTCCCCTCCCTGCGTCCAACCGGCCACGCGGCCCCTGCCACACAGCACGGGACGGACCGGAGATTAATTCGTCATGGGGCACTGGACTGCAAATGGTTCTTCTGTTTACTTAGGTGACTCGTATGTAAAAGACGGTGGTATTTAATCAAATCCAGACCCACTGCAAATCACGCTAGATAAACAGTGTGAAAATTCAATATGCTGTTGGCTGTCTGGGCTCACACACATACATATTATTGACACACGTGTTTAAGAGTGGCAGCCTAATTCACACTGCTGACTCTCTGCAAGCACTTTTGCGTTTCCAAGGTGTCGGCCTGTGGTTTAGAAAACGTTCACGCTGTTGCAGAGGAGGGCGCCTCGTGGTGGACTCTCCTCCGCTCACCCCGCCGGCTTCACGGCAGAGCGTCTGGGAAGGACTCGACCCCCTTCGAGGAAAGGGCTGTACTTTCGTCTCTACCTTTCTAGCATCTAACGGCGGCGACTGAGCCCCCCAAGGGCCACTGCAATGTCCAGAAATCGTTCCGGTGGTCACAGGGTCTGCTGGCGTCCGGTGGGCAGAAACCACACCCGAAAATATCAACGATGCAATAATGCTGCTTGACCCCCGTGGGAGAGACAGAATGCTCGCCGGAGTCTCGACCTCCCGCAGCGCCGGGCTCCCCACCGCTCCTGCGGCCTGGAGGGTCTTGCCTGCCTCCTTGTTCCTTAGCAAATGCCCTGTTCTTCCTCAATACAAACCCCGGGACCCCCAGAGTGTGGGACTCTCCACAGGGCTCCCAGGGCCCCCCACAGCCCCTTCGATTAGAGAGCCCTCCCAAGGACGTGTGCTAGTTGGGCTCGGACGAGGCTCGAGTCTGCTCCTCCGATCGCTGGTGAGCCCCCAGGAGATGTCAGCTCCATCTTGCTTATTTCTGTTTCCTCAGAAGCCACACAAGAGCCAGAGCTTCGTGGTTCTGAATGAACATTTGCTGGCTGGATGCACAGATGGATGGTGGATGGTGGGTGGATGGTGGATGGTGGATGGTGGATGGATGGATGGTGGATGGTGGGTGGATGGATGGTGGATGGTGGATGGATGGATGGTGGATGGTGGGTGGATGGATGGATGGTGGATGGTGGGTGGATGGATGGTGGATGGTGGGTGGATGGTGGGTGGTGGATGGTGGATGGCGGATGGTGGGTGGATGGTGGATGGTGGGTGGATGGTGGATGGTGGGTGGATGGATGGTGGATGGTGGATGGTGGATGGTGGATGGTGGGTGGATGGTGGATGGTGGGTGGATGGATGGTGGATGGTGGATGGATGGTGGATGGTGGGTGGATGGATGGTGGATGGTGGATGGATGGTGGATGGTGGATGGATGGATGGTGGATGGTGGATTGTAGGTGGATGGTGGATGGTGGGTGGATGGTGGATGGATGGATGGTGGATGGGTGGATGGTGGATGGTGGATGGATGGATGGTGGATGGTGGATGGCGGATGGTGGGTGGATGGTGGATGGTGGGTGGATGGATGGTGGATGGTGGATGGTGGATGGATGGATGGTGGGTGGATGGATGGTGGATGGTGGGTGGATGGATGGATGGTGGATGGTGGGTGGATGGATGGATGGTGGATGGTGGGTGGATGGATGGTGGATGGTGGATGGCGGATGGTGGGTGGATGGTGGATGGTGGGTGGATGGATGGTGGATGGTGGATGGTGGATGGTGGATGGTGGGTGGATGGATGGTGGATGGTGGGTGGATGGATGGATGGTGGATGGTGGGTGGATGGATGGTGGGTGGATGGTGGATGGTGGGTGGATGGATGGTGGATGGTGGATGGATGGATGGTGGATGGTGGATTGTAGGTGGATGGTGGATGGTGGGTGGATGGTGGATGGATGGATGGTGGATGGGTGGATGGTGGATGGTGGATGGATGGATGGTGGATGGTGGATGGCGGATGGTGGGTGGATGGTGGATGGTGGGTGGATGGATGGTGGATGGTGGATGGTGGATGGATGGATGGTGGGTGGATGGATGGTGGATGGTGGGTGGATGGATGGATGGTGGATGGTGGGTGGATGGATGGATGGTGGATGGTGGGTGGATGGATGGTGGATGGTGGATGGCGGATGGTGGGTGGATGGTGGATGGTGGGTGGATGGATGGTGGATGGTGGATGGTGGATGGTGGATGGTGGGTGGATGGATGGTGGATGGTGGGTGGATGGATGGATGGTGGATGGTGGGTGGATGGATGGTGGGTGGATGGTGGATGGTGGGTGGATGGATGGTGGATGGTGGGTGGATGGATGGTGGATGGTGGGTGGATGGATGGATGGTGGATGGTGGGTGGATGGATGGTGGATGGTGGGTGGATGGATGGTGGATGGTGGATGGTGGATGGATGGATGGTGGATGGTGGGTGGATGGATGGTGGATGGTGGGTGGATGGTGGATGGTGGGTGGATGGATGGTGGATGGTGGGTGGATGGTGGGTGGTGGATGGTGGATGGCGGATGGTGGGTGGATGGTGGATGGTGGATGGATGGATGGTGGATGGTGGGTGGATTGTGGATGGGTGGGTGGTGGGTGGATGGCGGATGGATGGCGGATGGATGCAGGATGGATACTCTGAGGGATGGACAAATGGACGGATGGGTAGTAGGTAGGTCAGGAGATCCAGCTGTATTATTTTTCTGCCACCAACAGGCTGTTTGACTCTTGAAAGCTCAGCGAGACCCTCTAGGGTCGCTTCCTCACTGGGCAGTTGGTCTGGCGAGGGCAAGAGTTGCACAGAGCTGCGAGGTCCCTGAGAGCTCTCTGGAGGTGACCTCGGGGCCACCGGTGAAGGGTCCTGGGGGAAGGGTTGCCACATCACATACAGAACTCCTAATTCACTTTGGCTTATTCGTCAGATAACATTAATTGTTTTGTGTAGGTGTATTTTAAATATTATATGGGCCATATGTACACTGAAAAATTATTTGTTGTTTATCTAGAATTAAATTTTAAATGGACATCCTGTATTTTCATGTGCTGGATCGGGCGACCTGAGGGGGAAGGGTTCTCTCCTTCCTATGCTGTGCGAGCCTCTGATGCAGAAATAGAAAATCGCTGGCAGAAAGGATCCTCAGTTCCTGTGGCAGCCCCTGGGGTCCTATGAAGCTGACAGAGGTGCCGCTGCCACCACGCAGGCCCCTCCTGCCCCAGATAGCTGGGCTGTGCCGGCTCAGCCTGATCTCCGTGGGTGTGACCCCAGCGCTCCGGCCCGCCGCCCCGTCCTGGTTCTCAGCTTCCTTTCGCCGCCAGGCTTGCGAGCACAGAGGAGGGACCCCTTTCCGGGCCTTTTGAGGACAATTCCAGGCCCCATCTCCTGCAGCTTGGGTTTGAGACACAGAGACAGTGACGAGCGGCCAGGCGAACAGCAAGGCACTGCCGGCGCCTCATGCTTTTTTGTGCGTTTTACACGCCCCAGGGAGCCACACTAAAGGCTGCTGGAGAAATCATTGGCCCCAGAAAGAGTTCCAGACAGAAGGCCAGGTGTGTGGGAAACCAGCCGGGCAGGGGCCATGGGTGTGTCTGTAGGTGTGGCCGGAGGGGCTCAGCCCCCACACAGACCTGTAGGAAACAGAGGACAGACTGGAGACTTCCCTACCCCACCTCGCAGCTGCCGCTGGATTTCTGGGGTCAAACCTTGCCCACTGTGGCCCATCTCCTGACCACCGAGGAAATGTGTATGTAGACGTGACCCCGGCTGGCGCTGGGAAACAGCTGCTCCCAGCCCTGAGCCCTCAGGGAGGCAGACAAAGCACCTCGGGGTGGCCTGGAGCGCGACTCGGCCCGAGGGTGTCAGGGGGGCTCTCCCCAGGAGGCGGCTTCTAAGTTGAGTCCTGAAAACTAGCCCGGTGTCGGGAGGAGCCGGGAGTCAGGGCAGGCCCAGGTGGGCGGGCAGCACCTGGGGGGCCTGAGGGGGCTGCAGCTGGAATAGTGGAGCAGCTAGCTCTGACCGGAAGGCAGCTGCGGGTGTGGGCAGTGGGTGGGGCAGCAGGAAAAGGAGACACCCCGGCTCCTGCCTGGGGGGCCTAGGTAACGGCTGCTGGGTGGATTACAGAGGTCTCAGGAGGGCCACCCCCAGGACAAATGTTCTGGATACGGCGGGTCTGAGGTTTCGGCAGAGCGTCCAGACAGCAGAGGCGCCCCGGGCCTTCAACCCGGTGGCACTTTTCCCCACCCAGGGGCCTTGGGAAAGCCCAACGCCAGCCACCCCTGTGCAGTCGGGGGAGGGACCCAAGCCTTTCAAAGCTCCAGGGATACAGGCGCGAGGCCAGGGTGAGGACCGCTGACACGGACGGGCCACTGTGGGCTGCACATGAATAAACAGCCGCCAGACAGACAGACCCCTGCAAACCGCCCAGCCCTCCGTCCTTGGGCCGAGGGAGAAATGGCGGGTGCCCTGTGTCGCCCTGGTACTCCCAGGCCTCCTCTGGGGTGTGATCTGCACCTGCGGGGGGGAGCAAGGTGACTCCCACACCAGGCTGCCCACCCCCACGATGCAGGCCCTCCCTGCAGGGGTCCCAAGGGGCCCCCCTCCTGGCCCCGCAGCCGCTGTGTCCCGGGCTGCTGTCAGACAGAAGGCGGCTGTCGCCCCCAGCACGTGCCGAACGCCTCCTCCCGACCCTGAGACTTAACGGTCCTCCTGCGCTGAGCTGGAGGGAACAGCAGGCAAGCCTGACACTGGAGATGCGCTCGCCCTGAATAGATTCCCGCAGCCTGGAGGCTCGCTGGGTTGCAGCCTTGCAGGTGCAAATGAGCCTCCCTTTTTACACCCGAGAGTAAGGTGGGACTCACAGCACCAGAAAAGTCCTCCAGAAATAGACTTAAAGGCAGATGCAGTGTGCAGCTCCTACTCTTCTTTGGGATCGCAAAGACTCCTTCTCATGAAGACATTTCTCGCTCGGCTGAAAACACTCCCCGCTGAGCGAGAAGGCTGGGCCTTGTAGCCTTGGCTGACCCCATCACGTAGGGAAAGGCTGCGTGACAAGGACAGGCTTCGGTGGAGTGTCACCGGGTGTGCCTGACTGGGGGCGGGGCGCGCCACGATCCCCTCCCCCGAGAACCCAGGAAATGAAGGCCGGCCCTGCTGAGGTGCGGGGAGGGGAGAGAAAAAGAGATGCTTAGCTCTGACCAAGAGCCCGTGGTAGTTCAGCAGGCCTGGGCTCAACGCTCCAACCTGGCTCTCCCCAGAGCTGTGTGGGATCGTACCCCCCAAGTTCACAGGCCTGCGTGGGAACCCCCAGGACCTCCAAATATGACCTTATTTGGAAATGGAGTCATTACCGATGCAATTGGTTAAAACAAGGTCACACTGGAGTAGGGTGGGTTTCAGTCCAATGGGACCGGTGACATTGTAAGAAGCTGAGAGCCCTGGCCGGGCTGCCCAGTGGATTGGAGCGCGTCCTGCTCACCAAAAGGTGCAGGTTCGATCCCCGGTCGGGGCGTGTAAGGGAGGCCACCCGACGATGTTCCTCTCACATCAATGTTTCTCTCTCTCCACCCCCCTTCCTCCCTCTCTAGAATCAATAAACACACCCCCGGGTGAGGACTAAAAAGACAAAGAACAAGAGGACAGGCACGGGGAAAAACGTCTCCTGACGACCACAGACGCAGAAGGGGAGACGACCAAGTGCCGGTGGAGGCGGCAACCGCAGCGTCGCGACACAGCCGCACTCGGGCAGACGCAGGGAGAGATGAGCCTGCAGGGGGAACCGCCCCGCCGCCCCGGGTTTGGGGCTTCTGGCCCCCAGACCGAGAGCAGCAAATGTCTGTAGTTTCCAGCACCCTGCTTGTGGGCCGAGGGCCCCCGACACCTCCTCTCCCCGGGCCCAGGTGTCCCTGGGCCTCTGGGCAGCCTCCCCGGGGGAGTGACTAGCATCCCCCACCTGCAGAAAGGGAGGTGGCAGCAGAGGACTTCTGCTTCCTGACAGAGCACCGTCCTGTCCCCTGCATCTGGGAGCACCGGGCTCCAATCCAGTTCCACGGGCTGGCAGTGACAGCCCCTCAGCACACTTCCTTAGTGGGGGCCACGCAGAGAGCGGGGGCTCCCCCTGTATCCTCGAGAGCTGCAGGAAGCCAGCTGCTCGTGGTGTCCTTGCCCGGGCGGCAAGCATAGCTGAGTCCCCTCGGGTTCTAGACGCCCTGCCCGTACTGGGGCGCCCGAAATCTGGCAGATACGAGAACCAAAGAGAGGGCTGCAATAAGCTCTCCTCCAGGGGTGGGGGCGGGGTGCAAGGACTTCCCCTTGGGTGGGAGAGCTGTGGGTGCTGGCCTCTCTGGGGCAGGTGGCTCTGGGATCCACCAGGACAAGGTGCACACATCCACCAAAGCCATCACCCCAAATGTCCTTCCAGCTCCGTGCAGGCAGCAACGGTGCCACATGTGGGGGCAGCGGTGGCAGAGACGGAGAACAGTGTCCACACAAGGCACTGAACCTGGATGGCAATGTCCCAGCGGACAACCAGGACCGAATCCAGCCAGCTGGTGGCTCAGAGCCAGTGTAGGTGGGTCTGAGGTTCCCTCTGAGTCCCCTAAATGTGCAGGTTCCTGGGCCCCAGTTCTGGGTCAGAGGGCTGGGCGGGCCGGGAGCCGCAGGTCTGGCCGGAGCTCGTCCATCAACACCCCATTCCACGTCCCTCCGAGCTGAGGACCTGGCTCTCCAGCTGCCCCTCGGCCCCTGGCAAACCCCCCCCCCATGGGTGGGGGGCACCCAGCACTCACCTGCAACAAGCTGTTGACACCGGTGCCTCAGTTTCTTCATCTGTCCAATGGGAATGACGTGAGCACCTGGCACGCGCCATGAGCATGAAACGTGGGACCAGCGCCGAGCACACGCCCCGTGCGAAGGGGGCGGCAGCCGTGGCGATGAGCTGGCCGCTGCGGTGGGATACAGCCTGGCCACAACAAGAATGCAGTCTTGCAACGGGGACGGTCCTCAAGGGTGTCACGCTCAGTGAGACACGTCAGACAGAGACACACCAGCACTGCATGAGCTCACTCCCACGTGGGGTCCAAACAGGCAAAACGATTGAGGAAGCAAACCAAACGGAAACAGACCCACGGAAAACACCGCTGGTTGTCGGAGGAGAGGGCCGGGGATGTGAGTAAAAAAAAAAAAAAAATAGAGGCTAAAGAAAAACATTCACACATAAAAGAGGACCAGCTCTCCTTTTCAAAAAAGAATTCTTGCAAAGGAGGAAATGTTCCTTTCCATTCATTTTTCAAAGACAATGAAATTTTTATAAATACTAAATCCATCGCTGAATGAAGCCGACATAATGCTCCATCTCGTAGGCGTTTAATTAAATGTATGCATTAAGAAAATAAAGAGTCTCGGCCCCACGTACGAGTGTGACGAGATGCTCGGGACGTGACGAGGAGTGGAAGGCACGAGAGTCAGGCTGACTCTAAAAAATCGGACACGCTGGGGTGGAGGACGAGAGCTTCAGGTCCCAAAGGCAGAGGCCACGTCAGGGGCTGCGGGGACCATCCGTCCGGGTCCCTGCCCCTGTGGGAGGAAGAGCAGGAGGGACGTCTTCCTCTGGGGCCTGTTACCCTCGGGTGGGGGGGTGGACATGGGGGGATGCAAGCAGAGTTTAAACAACTTTAGACTAGTCTTAGATTCCCAGAAAAGTCACAAGGACAATGCCAAGTCCCTGTGGGCCCCTCACTGGGCCCCTCTGGGAGCAGCTTGGGCGACCCCAGTCCCTGTGTTCCATGTGTCACAAGAAAGAAGCCACATCGGCACGACGCTACTAGCGTGACTCAACTTCAGACTCCAGTGACGACCCCTAATGCCCTTCTCTGTCCCAGGACCCACTCCGGGACCCGCCAGGGCACCGTGAGTCCCCTTGGGCTCCTCCGGGCTGGGACAGTGTCTCAGACTGTCCTTGTTTTCGATGACCTTGTCGGCGTTCCGGGGGACTGGTCAGGGATTTCGCAGGACGTCCCTCCGTTGCAATGGGTCTGACCTAGTTCCCGGGTCGGTGGCTTTGGGGCACCTCCCCGGTCTCTTCAGTCTCCAGGTTGTCCAGGAGTGGTGGGTTTGGGGGGAAGACCAGAGGGGAGGGGCCTTTCTCATCACACCCTGTCAGGCGTGGCTGCTGTGCCACGTCACCTCTGCTGTTGACCTTGACCACCCGGCTGAGGTCGTTTTGCCAGGTTTCTCCTCCCCAAATTTACTTGTATTTTTCCGAAAGGCGTGCATTTCAATATTAGCGTTTTGGATAGGCCCTGACTCAGGGGGCCCTTCCCCCGGCCGGGAGTCCCCCGAAACACCGTGTGTGACCCACTTACACCGGTTGCCTCCTCATGAGGTTGCGGGGGTGCATGGCTGGCACAGGCTGCCTGCCCCTCGGGCTCTGGATCTCCCTCGGAGGCACAGGGTGAGACCCACGGGGCTCAGACCCCGGCTTGTGAGGCCCAGGCCGAGACTCCACGGCCCCCCTGCCCTCTCCGGGGTCGATTTCCCGGCCCCACCGCTCTGCGCTGTCCAGGGGCCAGTGTCTGAGGCGCATGATTTAGGGCCAATAATGGCAACTGTCTAAACCTGGTGGCCCAGCTCTAGTTAAACCGGCAAAGAGGGGCCAGCCCGACGCACGGAGGACACATCTCCTCCCCTGCGGCCCTTCCTTAGAGAAGGACAGGGCAGTGAGCCACCAGCTCCTGTCCCTGGTGCCCTGGATTTAGGAGTTGCCCGGAGGGTTCTGCTCGGAAGCTGCACCGGGGTACCCAAAGTCTGGCCACTGGCTTCTCTGCTCTACACTTCCAGTGGCCAGGCTGGCCGGGCCTCCTCCCTCATGCCCTTGGCCCCAGCTTGGTGGCTCTGAGCTCCCCCCCAGCCCCCGTCCCTCCTTCATGCCACTCACAGCTGGATACAGGAGGCGGAGGGAGCTTGTACAGGAGCCCACAGAACCAGCAAGCCGAACGCCGTAAGGACAGAGAGCCAGGTGGCTGGGAATCACAGTGGTCCTCGGTGTGCACTCAGGTGCACAGGTGTTTCGGGAAGCAAAGCCACCTGCCACCGTGCGTGCGTGTCGGGAGAGAGCCGGAGGCCAAACGAGGCTGCTGGCCCCCGAGCCCTGGGCTCGCTGAACCGAATCATCGGGAGGACAAACCCCTGGGAAACAGTGACAGCGTTTGCTCCTCCGCTGCTCAGCGTCCAGACCTCCCGGGGCAGCACTCCGCACGCGGCCGGCGCACTGACACCCAGCTCCCCGTCACCGTCATCGCCTGAGCCCCTGGCCCAGACCAGGGCTCCGCGTGCTGGCAAACGAGCGCCACCCCTCTCTGGGCCAGACCCTTCGGTTCTTCGAATCTTCCTAAGTGCCCCATGTCACCGGCCGTCCCCGAGAGGCATGACTTCAGTGGGGATCGGGGAGCTCACTGGATGTCTGGGGTGGGACCAGGGACGCCCCTGTGTCCTGTGTGTGCTGGCAGCCACAGTGCCCCGAGCTGGACCAACCCTTTCGTCGCCCCCCACATGGAGAGGTGTGGGGAGCCCAGTGATGGGGGTGCTTGGACCCCGGGAGGAGAACGGTGTAGCCCGGCACCAGGACAGGCAGCAAAGCCCAGGGCCCGGGGTCGAGGGGCGGTGCCGGCCGTGTGAATGGCGGCAGCTGCCGGAGCCCTGGCCAAGGGGGTCTCTCGTGGCCCTGAGCGCCTGCTGTGGTTTCTCACCTGCCACCCGTGTCTTCACTCCCCACGTGTCTGCTGAGCAGCGACACCTGGCCAGCAGGACAGGCGGGCTGCACGCTCCGACGGGAGAGGCGCACACTCTCGGGCTCTCGGCGGCTGCCTGTGCCCTGTGTGTGGTGGCCCTGCGGACCCTGCCCCTGCCCCTGCCCCTGCAGACACCGCTGACCCGGCTCGAGGCACCGGACGGAGGCCACAGGGCCCCTAGGCCTGACCCTGCAGCCAGCCTCGGCTGGACACCAACGAGCACCCAGGTCAGTGAGAGGGGGACAGTCATTCCCACCTCCCCTGCGCCTCAGCGCCACGTCCTACTGGGGGCAATGTGGTCTGCGGCCGTCTGCTGGCCTTTTCCAGAAAGCCTCTTTCTGATTGGATCCTGCACTTTCACCGTGTACACCCCCGAGTTCAGGGAGCAGCCGGGGAGAGGGGAGCCCCACTTAATTTCTCGTGGATGAGATTTTTCTGTACCGACCAGATCTTCCATGTGTACATGAACTCCCACGCAATGACAACCAAAGGCCTTCAGTTAGAAGCCGCTTCCCTCCGTGGATTTCAAAGCATTTGGGGGCTGAAATACAAGGACCTCCAGGCAGCTTGGGCCCTGCCAGCAGGCCGCCTGCCTTCTTTGTGCACTGGCGGTGACAGCGGTACAGCAATAATAACAATATTAGCTCGTGTCTGTGTGGGCTTTTTGGCTTCCTGGCCCATCCTTCCTCTCATTTCATCCAGAAAAGACCCCAGAGACGGGTGGCCTGTGGGAGAGGCCGCCGGCCGTCCATCGCAAAGTCAAAGCGTGAAACCCAGAGGCAGGAAGACAGGCCGCTGCTGTGCCCAGGCCGGGGCCCCGGTCTTCAGCCCTGTCAGAGTGAAGGTCTCCACCGCCCCAGGGACCCCGGCCCAATCCTGCCCTCCCTGGAGCCCTCGGCCCACCTCGAACCCTGAACCCAGGACTCGGACTGCCCTGCCCGTGAGCTCCCACCTGCTGCCCGCAGCGCCCTGGAGACCGCCAGGCAGCAGGGAGATGGAGCAGCAGCCCCAGGGGCCTCGGTCCTGGCAACTGCGCCCCCCATCAGCCGTTCTAGTGGTGCCAGCCTTTAGGTCAGAGCTGAAGGCACCCCAGAAATCACCTGGTCATTTTCAGACTTGGGGAAACTGAGGGGCAGGGAGATGGACTCACAGACCCACTGGCAACCCACCCAGCAGCCCTGTCACCCCAGGCCCAGGTTGTCCCCAGCTGAGCTCCCACAATTCTAAAGGCTGGGCCCTTGTGACCAGTTGGCCAAAAGCCCCTTTTTCATAGAGGCTGGGGCCCCCTGCCCCTCCCAGGGCCGAGGCCATCTGAGAGGGCCACTCAGGGGAGAGGCCCCCTCAGCGTGTGCCCCCTCCCTCTCCTCCCCGCCGCACCCCCTGCCAGGGCGGCTGCCTGGGAGTGCCCTCTGGACCCAGGGGGCCCTGGCCCACGCCTTCTGTCTGCAGCAGCTCCCTGGAGGGTCCCTGCCCACCGCCTGTTGTTTGGTGTCCTGTTTCTCAAGAGACCCCTCCGCCCTCCTGCCACCTGCTCTCTAGCCCCATCCCCCCACCGCGTGCGGGCAGATGCTGGTGCTGCCCCCTTGAAATGGAAACAGTGACCTACATGCCCCGGAGCAAGCAGCGGCTGCTTCCAGCGCGGCTCTGCCGTGTCTGAGAGCTGTGAGGGGCGTTCTTTCCCAGGATCTCTGACAAACGCAAGCCACCGGCTCATCTCAGCGCTCGCCCAGCTGACAGGTTTTACTGAGCAGCCGCTTTGGCCCTGAGGGGCCGAGGAAGCCGGCAAGCACTGGTGGCTGTGGTGGGGCAGGGTCCTGACGGGGAGGGCCCCCCCGAGTGTGAACTGGGAACTGAGCGTTCCTGGGAGAGGCTGCGGGGCGGCATCCTCACGGCCCACAGGACCTTCCCAGTCGGGGACAGAAGGAGGGAATTGGGAGAAGGAGCTGAAGACGGGGCTGAGGTGGGACGCTGGCTTGGACGGCCTGTGAACAGAGGCGTGGGGACTGGAGGGGACAGCAGGGCATGAATTTGGAGACCTGTCCCCTGACATAGACGCTCTGCCCTGGCCACTTCCCGTGTGGTCAGTGAGGTCAAAGTGCTTCCACTCAGGAGCTCGCGGTGCCTGCAGCCGAGGCTCTCAGAGTAAAGTGGGAGTGAACCCTGCTGGGGGGTGCCTGGTGGGCTGCAGAGCACGGGCCCACAGAGTCCCATTTCGAGGAGCGGGGCAGGCCTGGGGGCCTGCGCTCAACGGGCACCCAGAGGTGCTGGGCCGTGCTCAGAGAAGTGCCCGCCTGGGGTCCGGCCCCTGCCGGTGTCAGCCCCCCAATCACAGGGCCACGGGGGGAGCCAGGGGCTGGTCTGCAGCTGGTGTGCGCTGGGAGCTGCAGGGGCAGAGACAACTGTCCCTAGTGTCCCTGCGTGAAATCCTGGCAAAGAACCACACTGGAGGGATGAGAAAGGGGTGCACGCTGCCCGGGCTGACCAGGGGGAAGGAGACATCAGCTACGGAAGGGAAGCATGAGGGCGTTTCCAAGCGATAGGACTGGCTATTCCGGGTGGTTCCGGGCTGTGCCGGGGACACGCGACTGTGAGCGTGCCTGGACCCCAGAGCTCTACGGGACAGTGAGGGCACAGGGGCCCCGCCTTGTGCTCAGAGACTCATGGGCCCCCTGCCCGCAACCACTCACCCCTCCGCTCCTGGCACCTTGGGCTCGTGGGAGTCCCGCTGACTGTGCTGCCCCACCCTCCTCTCCTCCCCCGTTTTGGAGAGGGGCTCCAAGCTCCCTCTGAGCACCCAGAGCCCCCCAACCCCCGTCCCAGCCTCCCCCACCACATCCGCCTCCTGCTGACGTGAGGCCACCTCCTTCCCCCCCCCCCGGGAGTCACTGTGTCCTCACCGACCTCCCTGGCTCCCACCTCTCTCTAGGTCCATCCTCCACCGGCTGCCTTCAGAACACAGATGGCCACGCCTAGAAAAGTGTCTGCCCTGTGTGCATGCAGGTTAGTGCACACACGTCTCCTGGCTCCGTAGCCGAGGGGCTGGAAGCGGAGGCCAGCGAGCCCCCCTGAGCCCAGACCCTGGCCTCTACCACCACCTGCCATCGGAGGACCAGGGCTCCTGGGGACATGGCTGCTCCGGCGCCGGGCAGGACGAGCCTGGAGCACCTGCAGGAAGTGGGGGGGCGCTCACCCAGCCCACACTCACACATTCCCATGCACTCACATTCTCGCACACAATCACACCCTCACACTCACGCACACACGAGGCTGGGGCCTGCCACGGGGACTCAGGACAGACCTGGAAAGCCACCCGCGGCCCAGGGAGGACAGCAGCAGCAGGAAGGAGCAGGCTGTGGGCGCACAATGAATATGCATGAGTGGGCGCTGACGGAGGAAGAGCCTGACCGATCGATGAGCGCGAAGGAGACAGGTCTCTCCCGCAGAATTCCAAACAATGCCACAGCCGCTCCCCCCACCCCGACTCCTGCCCCTGCTGGCTGCTCCGCGGGGCTTCCTTCCAAAAAGGACAAAAAGGACGGGCCTGTCCCTGCCCCGGGGCCCCCTGACCGTGGGCTGCGGCTGCTCGGTGGCCCTGGAGTCCCCGAGCGCAGGGCCAGGTGCTGCAGGCCCCTTGTCGTGGTGAGGTGGCTCATGGTGAGCGGCGTGGTCTCTCCATCAGAGGGGCAGGGGCCAGAGCCTTTGTGCGTGGCTCCAGGCCACTTCCTCCGGATGTTCTCCTGCTGCCCAGCCGGGTCCAGAGAGGGCGGGCTGGCCGTGTGCGGCCATGGGCCCAAGCTGCCTCATCCAGGAAACACTCCTGCCACATCCCAGCCACCCGGAATGAGCCCTTCAGCGCTCACCGAGTCCACTAGGCAGGAAGAACGGCAGGGGTGTCCGCCAGCCCCCCACGCTCACCCTGACGGGATCTGAACAGACAGACTCTATGTCTGGACGCGACTCTGGCTGGAACTGCCTCGTCTCACACCCACCATGCTGCGCCTCGAGTGGCAGAAACGAGATGCCCCATCCACGTTGTCTCTGGGGAGAGTGGCCCGTGGCAGAGGGGATGGGAGTTGGGGCGTGAGTGTTTTCAAAGGCACAACAAGATCTTCTCCAAGTAAAATCTCCGAGCTCCACCCCCGTGGCTGGGCCTGAAATCCCACCCTTCGGTCCCACGTGGGCACAGACGGTGTGCCCTGCGGTTCCGGGGGGAAGCCCGCCTGTGAGCACAGGACACGGGCGCTGTTGCAGTGACAGGCTCAGACCCCCCAACCCGCCTCCCCGAGTCCCAGACGTCCTCAGCCACCCCCGCCCTCTCCCCGCGATGGCTTTACCCCAGACTGTGACACGTGCCCACCCTGCCCCTCCGCCTGGCCCCTGGCCCCACTCTCGCAGGAGATGATCACCTCTGTTCCCCGGGCTGAGCCTGTCACTTGGTACAGCAGGGGGAGGGGGACAGGGGTCAGAAGGATTTGGACAAACTGGAGAGGAGAGGACGTCGTACCTGCTGTCTAGGAGCACAGCCGGGCGAAGTTGAGCATCTGGGGCCCGGAGGGACTGTGATTGGCAGGAGGAGCGGGAGGTGGCCCCCTGGGGCCTGGTGCCACGCTGCTGTGCCCTCACCTGGTGCCCACGCCCGCACCTGGCCCGGCCCAGAAACGTCCCTCTGTGTTTGGAAGACGCCCCAAGCCGAGGCCAGGTGCCACCAGCACACTTGTCTAGAGGGATTCTCCACCGAGCACTCGGCAGGCTGCAGCCGCTCTGCGCGGCAGACAAGGATGCGCTCTGACAGCCGGAACCCGGCGGGAGTCCCGGGCGCTGCCCTCGTGAACAGGCAGGCCAGCTGCCCCATCGTCCCCCTGTGGCTGCCCAGGGAGGCCTGTACAGGGCAGAGGGCCGGCCCGGCCTGTGGTCTCAGGGAGCCTCGGGGAGTGCTGGGCACTGCAGACCTGCCTGACCCCCCTTCTAGAAGCCACGCCCTTTCGGGGACCATCTCAAATTGGGGAATGAAGGCCTCCGTGGCCGTGGCTCTTCCCTTCTCCCACAGACAGGGGCTCTGGGGAGGAGGTCTGGCCGCAGACTGAGCGTTTGATGAAAGTCCCAGGAGGCCCCCCGCCCACACGGGCTGTGTCCTGGAGCCTGGCCTCAGCTCATGACAGTGGCCACGCTCAGACACCGGGCACAGCGCCATCCCCATGGCACCCGTGTTGCAGTGAAAAATGTGGGGATAGCCTAAATGCCCAGCGACGAGGGGCTGCGTAGTAGGGGCTTCAGGCGCTGCCGCCCGAGTGTGGTCCTACCCCAAACCCCGGCTGGGGCCTCAAGGAACGCGTGTGTGAGGTGTGGGGACTGGGTCTGAGCACCCGGAGCCCTTTCTCCGCCCCCTGCCCCGGCCTGGCAGGGGAAGCACAGGGGAAGGTCGGCTGCTCTGGCCCCCAGGCAGCCAGCCCAGGCCCTCACCCTGCCCGCTGCCGGCGTGGGCACCCAGCCTCCTCCATGTCCAGCCCTCTCCTGGTAAGTGCCTTCATCCCTCTGGCCCAGGCCCCAGGGCGTCCAGGTCCCCTGGGTCCCGTCCTGTCTCCCTGCACTGTCCTGCCGGATGTGCTTTTGTACACGGACCCGCGTGTCACGCCGATTTGGGCCGCTGGAGCCAACCCGCCTCCATGTGTAGAGCCAGACCCTCCCGCATCGTGTGAGCTGTTCTGCCTGAGCTTCGGGGAGACACAGCACCGCGGCCCGATTCTCTTTTCTAGGCCCTCCTGTGGGGAGGCCCCGCCCGCCCGAGGTGGCTGGTTCACGGCCAGGCGGCCAGCTGGAGGCTCCCAGGAACTAGCAGGCCTGTTCACAGAGGCCAGTCAGGGGGGACGGGGCCACAGAGAGGTGAGGGCACTCTGTTCGTACAGAGGCCCAGGTCCCACCCCACCTTCGGCACCCTCCCAGGCAGCGCACCATCGCCGGGTCCAGGCAGAGGCGTTCCCCAGTCCTGAGGTCCTTCCTCCCACCCCCTGCTAAAGGGACCTTGTCTACCCCTGTGGGAGCAGACTGCCCCCCACCGACGGGGTTCAAACAGAGTTTGGACGGAGCTCGGCCTCCACGGCCGCCCGGCTCCTGCCTCGCATACCGCGTCACGGTATTTATGGGGACGGCCGGTCGCCGTTCCGTGGGGAGCCTGCCTGCCCCTCAGCCTAGCAGGGTCACCTTTTTCGGGGGGGACTCTTTCCCGAGCAGAGCCCCGTGCCCTCCCTTGTAGGTGGCAAGTCCCTTCATCTCGTTGCCTTCTCCCCCGGTGGTCCGGGGACTGTGCCGAGCGTTCAGCACTTGTCCCCCTTTTACAGATTTTTATAGATTTGAGCGCCAGTCTTCCATCCAGGACTCAGGGCAAGGGAGGGCAGCACTTTGGAAATCGGGGTGCGGGGAAGGGCACAAAGGGCGTGGTGAGCAGGGATGCACAGCTAAAGATGTGGGCAGCCGCCCAGCGGGAGAGGCGTCTGGGGCAGGTGCCTGGAGCGGCCGCGCTCACTGGCCCTGGGCCGGGAGAAGAGCCGCCCCCCCCCAGCCCCCCGCCTTTTGTCTGGAGGATGCCTGTGAGCCCCAGACCGTGGCCGGTGCGGCTGTGTGTGCCCAGCCAGTTCATGAGGGGAGGGGCACTTCCTGGGGTGGCGTCTGAGCCCCACAGGGACAGGTTCTTGTAAAGAAAGGCGGCCTGAGACCTGGGTGTTCACACAGGAGCATCTCCGTTCGGCGCAGATGAGGTGTGCGGAATGAAGGTGACAAGACACAGAATTTATTTCTCTAAGCGGCTTTGGCAGACTCACAGGTGCGCTTCCCGGGCCGCCGGCTCCTCTGACCTGCCTGGCGGCCTTCCCGCGGCGAGGACGGCGCAGGGCACCTGCTCTCCTCGTCGCTGCTTCCACGGCAGCCAAGAGCGAGGACGGCCTTCCGTCTGCGGACTCGCTGAGCCTCACATGTTAGGTGGGCCCCTTGCCGTCCCACCTTGGCCCGAGAGGGAGGAAACTTTCCAAGGTCACCAGGTACGTGCAGCCGCCCCTTGCCAGGCCCCTCCATGTTCTTTCCGAGTCACACGTTGTGACTTGTGGACGATTTTCCCATACACAGCCCCATCCGCTCTTCTGGCGGGAAGGGTCGGGGGTTGTAAGAGGCTCCTCCCTGAGACCTGCCCTCTGCGGGCTGCGCCAGCGCCTTCCCTGTGGTAAAACACGTGTAACAGCGAGCGTCCCCTCCCCCTCTCAGGGCACTCACGGCTCAGCGGCATCAGGGACAGTCACACTGCTGTGCAGCCGCCACCACCGTGCTCTCCAGGATGGTCCGTCTTCCCACGTGGACGCTCTGTCCCCGTGAAACCCCCTCTCCCTCCCCTCCTGCAGCCCCGGCCCCACCGTCCACTTCTGTCTCTGTGAATTCGCCTCTCCTGGGGACTTCGTATAAGTGGGGTCCCACAGTCCTCGTCCTTCCGTGTCTGGCTCCGCTCCCTCCACACGATGCCCTCCGGGTCCGTCCACAAGGCAGCCGGGGCCGGGGTTTCCGTCCTTCTCAGGCGGAATAATGTCCCACTGCGTGGACGGACCACGGGTGGTTCATCCACCATCCATGCCTGGGCACGTGGGGGGCTTCCTCATGTTCGCCGTTGCGGCCGGCACTGCTGTGAACACGGGCGTGCAGGCATTTGCTCAGGGCCTGTCACAGCTCTCGTGGGGACCCCCAGAAGCAGGGTGACAGGTGTGGGGCAGTGTCCGTTCTCATGCTGCGGGGAGGCCACAGCGTTCCCACGGCGTCTGCGCGTCCTGGCCAACACCTGGTGTTTTCTACCTTTCGAACAGTAGCTACCCAAACGCCCCTGGTGGCATTTTACACGTTGCCGCGGCGACTCTCTGACTCCCTAAAACAGGAGTTACTTCCCGGTGTGCGGTGAACCCCACTGAAGGAGGAGGACACTGGGGACAGAGTGGCCAAGTAGGATGTTCTGTGTCACGTGGCCGGGGAGCGGGCCAGGGAGTGGCCCGGGGGCCCCAAGCCAGGTCCCTGCCTCCAGCTCAGTGGGGACGTCATTCCCGACCAAGGACACCCTCTCTCTTGGCTCGTCAAACAAGCACACCGCGAACAAATGGATGAGCAATGAATGGATGGGCACGGCGCACACGGCCCGTCCACAAGGCACCCAGCCACGAACATGAAAGTAGACATTTATTGAAGACACAGGAAACACTGTACACAGGACGATGACGCCTCAGTCCCCTTCCAAGTGGGCCCCCGGGACCTCACACAGGTCTCCCAGTGGCCATCAGCTGCCCCGTCGTATTTTCCTGAATCTCATCGACAGTCTGAAATCTCTTCCCTTTCCAAGGTGGTTTTAGTTTTGGGAAAAGCCTGGGCTGTAGGGGGGCGGAGTCACCCGGGTGACTTGATGTTTCACCAAAAAGCTGTGCATGAGACGTGATACGTGAGTGGGTGTGTTGTGACTAAGCTGCCAATCACCAGGTGCCCACAGCTGCGGCCTCCTGAGTCACCCGAGTAGTTTCCGTGGAGGAATGTTCAAGCTTCACACAAACCCTGATGCAGATTCGTTGCTCTACTCAGTCATGTTGAGTGTGACGGCCACACAGTTCACACGGCCACTCAATGGCGTCTACCACCCCCACTGACCAGCACAGTGAGGTCGTCATTGTTCACACATGTGCGTCCCAGTCCGCTCTCCTTGGCTGCCAGGCCACATCGGTGTCACACAAACCATTCTCATTATACTAACAATGGCTGGACTTTTTCTGGACAGACTCATACGTGAGGGACTAACCCACGGTCACCGTGGAGTGTGGCTGACGATCCCTCCTGGGTGAGGCTCAGTCTCATCAAATGGGACAGCCAGCAGCTGGGGTGCAGGGGGGACACTCTGGTGTGGAGCCCTGGGGTGCAGATGAGCCAGAGGCTGCATTTCACAGAGATGGGAAGCAAGTTCACCTCTGGGGCTTTGGGCAGCCAGAGCCAGGCACTGCTGGGCCCCCAGGGCCAGGAGCCCAGAAGCCGTCTCCCCAGAGACCTGGGGCTGCTCTTTAGGACTCAACATGGGTCCCAGGAAACATGTGTCGGGAAGCCCTTTGCTCAGTAGATGGATCTGTTGACCTTGACCTGCAGACCCCTTGGCCCCCATCGTCCTGGAGGACGCCCCTGGCTGCCCTGCAGCATCTGCAGCTGATTGGCTCTGCTGCCCACTTGTGGGAAGGAAGATGGGGGTCCCCTGCCTCTAGAGCCGACACAGCTCTGGACGGGGTCAGGGCAAGATGCAGAGGAAGGGGGGACTGCGCAGGCGCCCCCCGGCCCCAGGGAGAGGCCGCAGGCCAGAAGCCGGCTCAGCAGGACCCAGGCACCCCAGTTCTGTCCCCACCCCGTGCCATCTGCATTTCCACAGGTACAGACTCCAGGTGAGGGTCGGAAAATTCCATCTCAGCGGGACCTGGCTAAGGAAGGAGTGTTCTCACTTTGCCTCCCAGCTTCCTCCACCCTCCCTGAGGTTGCTGTCAGGGTGGGGAGTCCGTGGACCCATTTGTCTGGATGGAAAACGAACGGCCCCATGTGCCTCTGTGGGCGGGGGGGCGGTGGGCAGCCCGAGCAGGAAGGCGCTGAGGGCGAGGGCAGCAGAGGGCTGCTGACCTATGAAACGCCAGCCACCTGTGTCCTCCACGGCCGAGCCCACGGGGGGCCTGTCGCTGAAAGAATGGATGCTCCGTGTTGTAGCAGATGGGGACAGAGTGACCCGCTCCTGCTAAGAGAGCCGAGCTGTGCAATCAATACTCTTCCTCAGTGACAAAACAGTCCATTATCTAAATCCATCATCTCTCCCTGAAGATGCACTCACTCTGGGCCAGGGAGGCGTGCGTCGGGAAGCCGGCCGGCAGCGGCGTTTGCGGAGGAGACCGGGCCGTCCCTGCGGCAGGAGCCCTGGCTTGGCCCCAGTGGACTGTCAAAGTGGGGGGGTCATGTTCACGCCATCCGAATTTCCAGAAATGAAATCAGTCTGACCCCAAATCCTCTCCACATCGCATCCGTGACAGGAAACAAACACTCGTGGGCACTGTGGCCGGTGCCCAGCCTGACCGCACGCCCCCAGCTGCCCCACCGTTGCCAGTGCCCCGATTTCTGGGTCACGGGAAGGTGAGGAAACTGAGCGAAAACTCCCCAGAGCAGAGCAGGCAGGGTCCCTGGTGCAGCAGAGGACACTGGGCGGGCCCCGCTGTGGGCTCCCTGATCTGTAGGGGAAGGTGACCCCCCGTTTGCCCCACAGCAGGAGGGCTGGGGTCAGGTTCTGCGTGTGGACGTTGGCCCCCAGCTCGTGGACAATGAACAAGGCCAAGAGCAGTATCTGCAAACCCGTGTGGGAGGAAGGCCACTCCTGGGGGGACCCGGAGGGCCGGGGTGGATTTAATACGGGAGAGACTGTCGATCCTTCTGGTTCAAAGCTGCACTCAGAGCAAGGAAAATCACCCGGACAGTTCCAGCTAAACGAGCCCCCGGGCCCCGCTCCAACTTCCCAGACCCTCGCCTGCGCCGACAGCGTGTTGCCTCACCCCGCGGAGGACGGAGGCAGCGAGCCGGGTCACCTCCTCCTGTTGCAAGGCCTCCCTTGGCGCACAGCGCCATTCGGGAGGCAGCCAAGCAGCGTGGGCAGGCCTCTTGCAGGTGCCCCGGCCAGCAGCCCAGCTGCGGTCCCCGCTGACAGCCAGGGTCAAAGGCCAGGTGTGGGCGGGATGAGCGGCCACAGCCTCCGCGCTGCCCCGGCTGACGCTGTCCCTCCTGAGCCCGGATAAAACGCAGATCTGTGATCGGAGGGGATTGCCTTGTTCCAGCACTGAGTTTGGGTGACTCACCCTGCGGGACAGCCACCCGCGCAGGGCATGGCCCCCGGGCGAGGAGCTGCTGTAAACAAAGCCCAAACCGCGACGCTGGCCTGGACGCCGTGGGGCAAGAAGCAGCGGGAGAAGTGTTGAGGGGACTTCCGTCGAGATGAGCGTGCGTGACGGTGCTGTTGATGGCAGTTAAAGGGCCGCACGGAAGGGGCTGCAGGGAAGGCCGGTGCATCCCGTCGGGGCACAAGGCCTTGCACACTTGCGCGGAGTTTTTGGTGCCCCTGTGGTCCGTGGTTTCGTGGGAAATCCAAAACGAACTCAATGAGCTCAACAAGCTGCAGAAGTTCGGGCAGAACCCTCGCGGCTCCGCTGGGCTGCGTGGGCAGAAACGCCGAGGGCGGGGGTGAGGCGGAACCTGTGGGCTGCAAAGGACCAGCTCTGCAGGGCGCGCAGGGCTGGCTGTGTGGGAAACGAATGGCCAAGCCTCCTTGCCCCGCCGCAGGTGGTAACGGGCTCTCGGAGGACTGGCTTCCTGGGGTCCACCTCCAGCGCAGAGAAACCTGCACACAGATCCTCTCACAAAAACCAACTGCAAACGCTGGGCGAGGACAAAGAAGAATTCGCTGAGGTTCCGGGGAGGGGGTGGTCCGTGCCCAGAGGGCCGGGCCAGGCAGCGGGAGTGCCGAGGGCGAATCCTGCCAGGCTTCCCGCTGGAGGAACCGCAGGAGGGCACCTGGCAGCTGGGCCGCTGGAGCGCAAGGGGACCCCGCAGAGGAGAGCCGAGACGGGGACCCGCATTCAGCGTGAACCCCGGGAACCGCCTGGGACTCCGGCTGGGCTCCAGAGCTCCTGTGAGTGGAGCCGAAGAGACGCAGGTGGGGTGGGGATCTGGGTCCTCATCGAGGGCGGAACCTAACTCCGTCATCTCCGGGTCAAGTGCCAACCCCCTGGATGGCCAGCGCAAGATGCAGAGTCTCGTGGCAAAGCAGCACCAGTCTCCAGAGGGGCTCAAGCACGGAGAGTCGGGAAAGAGGGACTCGTTCGCAAGGAAAAGGCCCGGAGAGGGACCCGGTGTGGGCATCACATGAAAGCAGGACAGCCGTTTGAAAGCAGCCTCAGGAGGAAGGGGACATGCCTTCGAATGAGTGGGAGAGGAAAAAAAAAACACAAGCAGAGAAACAGAAAATGTAGAAGCACCCAAATGGAAGATGTAGAACTGGACAATCACACACGCATTTAACAGGTACCAGACGTGCTCGAGGAGCAGATCGGAGATTGCAGACCCGACGGTCAGCGAACTTGAATCTAGAACGCTGGAACTGGCTGGCTGTGAAGGACGTGTCCTCGGTGTGCGGAGAGGGGACAAAAGCACTGCCTCCAGGGACTCTGCCTGAACAGAGGAGCGGACAGAGCCTTGGACAGCGGACAATGAGATGTGTCACTTCTGGGACAGCTGGGCGAGCTTTCCCCAGGGTCCTGCAGAATAGGACCTCGGTGGGGTGTCCTCGGCAGATGGGAGGACACTGGGCGGGAATGCGGATCTGCCGTCGGAAGTGACAGGCGTATAGGTGGATAGGAAATGACCGTTTTCCCCTTAATGTCTTTAAAACAGAGACGGTTGACTAAAGCAAAAAGCAGGCACCGCCTCTGGGCCCATCACGCACGTAAGGTAGCATCCTGGACGACGCTAGCACGGGGCGGAGGGTGCGCAGGTGCCGCAGCTGCGGGCAGAATGACGACGGGACACTAACCCTCGGCAGCCCGGGACCCTTTGGGAGTGCCCGTTGTGACCCCTGAGTGGTCAGGAAAATCAGGTGCGAAGTCGTATAGCTTAAAAGTGGAGAGGTTCACGATCATAGAATTATTTTTAAAAAATAGTCAAAGGATCCAAAGGAAAAAAAGGAACAACAAACAAATAAAAACAGAAAACAAATGTCAGGTGACACCCCTAAATATGAACGGAATAAGCACCCCAATGGAAAGGCAAGGCTTCTCAGAAAAGATGTTTTTGAAAAAGCAAGACCCAACGCAGACCTGGCCACACGAGAAGCACTTTAAACACAAAGACAAAAGCGGCCAGAAGCGACGGGAGGGAAGAAAACGCACACCGAGGCAACGGTGCGCACAGGAAGTCGAGGTCCTTGGCGTTGGACAGAACAGACTCCAGGACGAGGCGAGCTGCAGGGATAAGGACGGACGTTTCATAAAGATGAAAGGAGCGATCTGTCTGGAAGACACGACTGTCCTAAGTGCACAAACACCTGATACCTCCGATGGCGTGAGGCGACCGCCACAGATCCGAAGCACGGAAAACAGCCCCCCCCACCCCCGACGTTCGCACGCCCCGCTCCCGGCAGCGACAGAGGGGCGAGAGGAAAGGGCATAGAAAGGGGAGCCCTGAAGGACACCACCCGTCACGTCGACAAGCCTGAGGAGGCTCAGACACTGTGCCCGTTCTTTCTGTGTGTACCGGTTACAGCCCCAGAATTGCTGGCCCTGGCCCGTGTGGCTCAGTGGGTTGGAGCATCGGTCTGTAAACAGAAACGTCGCGGGTTCGATTCCCGGTCAGGGCACATCCCTAGGTTGTGGGTCTGGTCCCCAGTTGGGGGCACGTACGGGAGGCAGCCGATGGATGTTTCTCTCTCGCCCTCTCTCTCTAACTCCCTTCCCCTCTCTCAAATCAATAAGCATGTCCTCAGGCAAGGATAAAAATAAATAAAACAAAACAGTAAAAGCGTCGTTCCCCGTCCACCATGGAACTGAATTAGAAATCAAGAGTAATAGGATATCTAGGAAACCCCCGACGGAGGTCAGCGACCTGGGAATGGTCAGCGCTCGCGGAAGAAGTCACGGGGGGAGTCGGAAAACATTCAAGCTGAATGGCAATAAAACGCACCGTGTGCCAGCTGCGGGGCTGCAGCCAAGGCGGTGCCCACAGGAAAACATGTCGCTTTCAACAGCTGGTATGAGAAATGAGCGGAGGTGTCACATCAACAACCCACAGCTCTGCCTCAAGACTGAGAAGAGCAGAATCAACCAGAGTAAGCAGAAGGGAGAAAAGAACAAAAATAAAGAAAGAGCCCCGGCTGGTGGGGCTCAGTGGATTGAGCACTGGCCTGCAAATCAAGGGTCGCCAGTTCAGTTCCCAGTCAGGGCACATGCCTGGGTTGCAGGCCAGGTCCCCAGTAGGGGGAGCACAAGAGGCAACCACACATTGATGTTTCTCTCCCTCTCTTTGTCCTCCCTTCCCCTCTCTACGAATAAATAAATAAAATGGTTTAAAAATAATAATAAGAAGAAGAAGAAAGAAACCAAAGAAATAGGGGACCAACAAAAAAAGAGAAAATTAACAAAGTCGAAAGCTGATTCTTTGAAAAGATCACACAGCAAAGGTAACCCCTAACTAGACTGGACATGGAGGAGAATGAGAAAAGCCCGAGTCATTAATCTTGGGAAAGAAACGTGGTGGTTATTTCAGATCTTAAAAGGATGAGAAACTATTACGAATAATTATATGCCAACAAATTCAAGAACATCAAAAACGTAATAACTTCATGCTAACAAATCTGACAGTTCCGGTTAAAAGGGCAAATTCCTGGAAAAATACCACCTACCCAAACTTACACTAGAGAAAAGAGAAAATCTAAATGTCTCTAAAGCTATTTTTAAAAATGAGGTTTTTAATTAAAAACAATCTGTCCTTTCCACCAAAAAACAAAAAGCAAATGCAGGCCCAGATGGTCCCACTGGTGAATTCTACCAAACACCCAAAGAAGAAATATCGTCACCTTTCCACAAACCCCGTCGGGCTACAGAAGAGAAGGGAAGACTTCTCGACTGGTTGTATGAGGCCAGCGGAACCCCAGGCCAAAACCAACCAGGGCGTGCCAGGGAAATGCCACGCTGTACGCACGCATTCTGTCACTTAGGAACCAGATACTGCAGGGGGACCCTCCCCGCCGGACCCCGGAAGGGCCCCGGAAGGTGCTCAGTCCCACCCCTGCAGCCCTGAGTCTCGTCACCCAAATGGGGACTTTGGGAACAGGGCACACAGGTCCGGCCTGTACTTGCCTCACCCCTGGGAGAAGGGTGGCCAGGAAGGGCCTCCGAGATTTTTCCTAAGTTGCAGGTTTACTACAGAATTTCAGCCTGCCTTGTTGTTGCTGGTGACAAAATGCTAGCCTCAGAGACCACGACATCGGTGTGTCCCTTCACGTTGCCTGTTTTACTAACCAGCGGCCTCCGCCAGGGCCTTGGGTAGCCTTCGGTGTTCGTGCCTGTTTGTTCTCGACGGCTCCCTGGGGACAAACAGTGGGCAGGTGCGGCCTCGGGCCTCTGGGACCTCTCCGAGGGTGGACGGCCGGGGCTGAGCGGGGTCCCTTTTGAGGCGAGCCACAGAGAACCCTGAGGGCCCACGTTTGGACAGCCTCCTCCATGCCAGGCCCTGAAACCCTGAGCCAGTGACACCCCTTGCGGCCACCTCTGGTCCCTCGTCTGTAGCCTGAAGCAACAGCAAGGACAGATGCCAGCTGTGGAGAGCTTAGCATGGGTCCTGCAGTCGGTTCGCTGGGTGGTGGCCCCGTCTGGGCCCACGGCAGCTCTCTGCTCCAGACAGAAGCAGGCCCCCAGCCGGGGGCGGGGGCGCAAGGGCAAAGCTGGCCTGACCCCAGCATGGCCACCTGCTAGTGAGAGCAGGAGCTTGGGACCCACAGAACCGCAGCTCGGCCTCCACGGGGACCAGCTACAGGCTCTGCGGTGACTCTCAGGCCAGACTCAGGGGCACTGAGTCGGAACCCTTCCAGCGGCCGTGGATGGCACGCCCTGGCCTCACGCTCTGGTGCAGCCCCCCACCCCCCATTGGCCAGCCCCGGGCAACTGCAGCAGGCACCCGCCACCTGCTCCTCCTCGCCTCTGCTTGGTGTCTCCCCTCGGGTTCCTCACACCTACGACACCCACACTGAGCTCCTGACTCCCCTAAGCCTGCTTCTCCTCCTCACTGGGAGCCAGCACCCCCCCCCCAGAGCCCCAAACCAGGGCTCCTAGACCGTCCCGGGCCCCACGCCCACACCCAGCCATCAGCACATCCTGTCCCCACTCTCCCTCAGGACAAAGCACTCCAGGCTCCCTCGCCCAGTCCAGAGCTGCTGTCACTCTCGGCCCCGTAGGCAGCCTCCTGGGTCCCGCCCGACGACGCCCCTGCCTCCCTCACCACGGAGACGCAGAGCTCTCCCAATGCAAATCACGCCCCGTGACCTCCCTCCTTCCACCTGCCGGCTGCCTGTCCCTGAGAACAAAACCGAAGGTCCTCCGAGGCTGGCAAGGCCCCCGGGCTCCAGACCCTGCTGTCTGCCCTCCGCCCCCCGGCCCCCTGCCCGCACCAGCCTCTCTCTGCCCGGGCTCACCCCCGCCGGGCCTCTGTGGGCACTGTCAGCGAGCCTCCAGCCCCAGCACCCCATTTCTTGGCTCACAGCGCTCCCCACAATCAATATTTGCCTGGTTCTCTCATTTGCTTGCTTAGTTCCTACACCTGCCAGAGGCTGGCAAAGCTGCTCTCTCTCCGAACACCGCCCCTGTCTGAAACCCGGCCCCGTGGACGTCACCTTCTGCGGAAAGGGGCTCGTTGCCCACGCGAGCAAGTTAAGGATCTGGACGTAGGGACACCACCCTGGTACCCAGTGGCCCTAAATATCGTTTGACCCGTACACAGGGTGGTGCGAACATGGGGCAGGGGCTGAGGATCGAGCCTGATGACCAGAGGGGAGTGGCCACCATCCGAGGGACACCGGCAGCCCCTGGAAACTGGGGCAGGCAGGCAGGACCCTCCCAGGAGCCTCGGGGGGCAGGGGGGCAGCCTCCGGCCCCCAGAACCGGGAGGAAACGCCCGTCTGTGGGTGTAAGCCCCACAGCCTGCGGCCCTTTGCCCCGGCAGACATAGGACACAAGTTGAGCCCCACACAGGGGCACTTGCTCTGCCTTCGGGGGCTCTGAAAGGGAGAGAGAGAAACTAAAGCAATGAACACCTATTCCATCAAACGGTAGCCAGAACAAGGAAGAAAAACCAAGCAGTGGGATCCCAGGACGGTGCCGGGAGGCCCAGGTTGACATGGGGGAAGGGAGGCGGCCTGCTGGGGACAGTGACCAGGGCCAGAACCCACAGAGAGGCTGTGCGGGAAGGACTTCCCAGGATTAGAAGCCCACCTGAGGGCCCACAGGCCCACGGTGGCGCAGAAAGCCTTGCGTCCTGGGGATCAGCCCTTCCCCGCCGCCCAGCTAGTGCCTGCGGCCCTGAGGGGGAGGCTCTCTGTCTGGTCCCCCTTGTCACACAGTAGGTTCTCAGTTCACGAGCCTCAGTTTAATGAGACCGTGGGGCCGAGGAGAGGCTGGGAAGGAAGGGCCAGGCCCGTGGGAACCCCGGGGGTCACTGGGCTGTGCGCCCGGACAAAGGTGAGGCTGGGCAGCCTGCGGCCCCAAGCACACTCCGGACATCTCTCACGGGTTTGGCCCCATTTGCTAGGAAATTTGCAGAGAGCGAGAGAGGAGAGTTGGTGCCGTTGCCTTGGCAACCGCTCTGTCACATTGTAACGAGGCTGGCGGGGAAGGAGGTTTGTCTTAAAGGAGCACGAAGCCTATCGATTCCTGGCTTCCCGAGTCGCAGTGGGAAGTGGGCTCCTTCCCGGGCTCGGCCCGAGTTCTCCCTGGGGGACAGCAGGAGGGGGAGTGCGAGGGGGACCTGCTGTGCCAGCTGGCGAGCGAAGCGGCGTCTCGTGGCTGAATACCCACTGGGCCACCTCCTAGCACCACGCAGGGGCCCAGGGCTGGGGTGCAGGGACAGGGTGCTGCCCCGCCCAATAGGCTGCCCCTCGGGCCCCGGCCCACGCCCCCCTCCATGTGCCCCCGCTCTGAGGTGCTCCATGGCTTCCCAGATGGGAGAGCCGGCAGCTGAGGAGGACAAGGCCCTACACGGGTGAGCAGAGAGGGGTGGCCGTGTCCCTGGCTGCAGCCGCCTTGTGCCTGGACTTCAGACGACCCGAAGGGGTGACCAGAGGCAAAGACCCCGGGCCAGCGAGGACCAACGACCAGGGGTGGTGGTCGCGGGCGCCAGTATGCCATGACCGCCCACAAGGAGGTGAAAAGAGTGTGCACACTGCCCCTCACGCAGGGCTCTCCCCGCCCCTGCGGCCTCTCGGAGGCCCGGCCGGGGCCCTTTCATTCACTGAGACAACGCTGGGGTGGATGGAACCACGGGGGGCCGAGAGAAGCAGGACCTTACAGCCCATCTTCCACTTTTCCCGACTCTCTCACCTCAGGATCTCAGGGCCCACCTGCCTGAGGGCACCCCACTAGGAACACCCCGCCTGCGGGGGGCGGGGAGCTGGTCGCGGGGAGCTGGTCCCGGGAAGTCCAGCCCACCTGGGCTCCCAGTGCCTGCAGGCGGGTTGGGGCTGTGGCCTCAGGGCTCAGAGAACAGAGGGTCCCCAGGGCACAACCCATGCGGGGTGGCACGGTGACAGGCAGGAGCAGGCCTCTCGTCCTCGCCGCTCTGGAACTGCCCCGGGGGCCCCGCGCCAGCCTCTCCCCTGCCCCATGGGCCCCTTCCCGGCCCCTGGCCTGAGCCGGAGGACAGGTGGACACGTCGCCCTGCTAGCACTGCCCGGAGTCTATGTCCGGCCGGCAGCTGTGTCGCCCAGAGACGACAGAGATGCGTCTGAACAGCCACCGCCACCTTACCGTCTCAGAAACCAAAGGAGGTTGGGGATTTCTCCCCCCACCACGAAGGAAGCCCTGAAACGGAAACTGTGGTCCCCAGGAGCGGCCCCTGCGGTTGAAGACTTGGACCTCTGGCTGCAAGTGGGTCGGAAAGGACGGAAGGGTGCCGTGCGCTGGGAGGAAGGGAGGGAGCCTGTCTCCACAGCTGGGGGCAGGGGTGGCAGACCTGCAGGCCTGGGGCTGAGAGGGTGGGCCCAGCTCAGGGGATCTGGAAGGCCACACTGGCTGGCGCGCTCCTGTCCTAGGGGCAAGGCTGCCCGGGGAGGCAGAGCTGTGTCCCCTGCTTCACCCGCACGCTCGGACACACCACCCAAAGCAGACCCACCGGGTCCCTCCCAGGCCTGTGTGTCCCCACCCCCACACGTGCATGCACAAGCCAGAACCCAGGACAGATCAGCCCCCCATGCACACCCTGGGCAGACAGAAGCCCCAGTTCGCACAGCCGATCCCACCCCAGGAGGGCAGCAAAGAGGCTCCGGCCCTGCCCTCCAGCTCTGTGCCCAGGCGCTGCCCTACCCCAGGAGCATCCTGCCGGGGAGCATCCTGCCCGGGTCAGAGGCTCGGTGTCCCCAGTGAGGGGCGACCTCTGGCAGCAGGTCTGCTTTTCTGTCCCCACCTCCTGGAGACACCACCCTTTCATCCCGGGCCAGCACCCCAGCTGCTCCTTGTTACCCCCTCCTCCCCGGCGCTCTGCAGTCCACTCCCTGCCTCTGGAAGGCCCGGCCAGGGCAATGGCCGCCCTCCAGTCCTGGTCCCACATCCCAGGACCGGAGCAACCCCCCCACCCCCCCATCCCCGCTCTCCCCGCAGCTGCGGCCCATCAGGATGGACTTTCTTTCCGCGTTAAATTCGCCCGCCTTTTTGATGTCACATCCTGTCCCAGCTGCTTCCCCGCCGGCAGCCGCCGCCCTCCCCACTCCGGCGCGCGAGCGTGGCGCGCGGGCCCCTCTGCGCCACCGCCCCCGCCCCTACCCAGCAAACTTTTGGCACCGCCGCTGGGCCGCGCCTCCGAGCCCGGCGACCGGAGCCGCTGGAGGAGGGGCCGGAGCCGCCGCCGCCCCGCCCGCCGGCCCGCCCCGCCCGAGACCGTGGAGCGGGGACCGATCAATATGCAGAGCGGACGCTCCGCGCAGCAGAACCCGCGCGCCGCCGGCTCCGGGTGCTGAGGGCGCGGGGACAAGGCCAGGCACCGCCGCGGAGCCAGCCGAGCCGGGAGCGCGTCCGCGTCCACGCACCCGCCGCCGGCGAGCACCAGGCTCCTGCATGCCAGGACGTTGGAGGTGGCAGCGAGACATGCAACCAGCCCGGAAGCTCCTGAGCCTCCTCTTCCTCATCCTGATGGGCACCGAACTCACTCAAGTACGTGCATCCAACGCCATTTTCCTCTCTGCGCGCGAGAGGCGCCCGCCTGGCCCCGGGGGAACCCGGCAAAGTCGGGGAGCAGTTCAGCGCAGCGGGCGCCGAGCCCCGCGGTTGGGGAGGACGCCAGAGTGCCGGCCGCACTTGGGGTGGAGGGAGGGGTGCAGACTGACCGAGACTGGCGCCGCTGAGCTTCCCAGGACCCCCAGCCCTGGCCCAGCCAGGCTGCGCAGGGGGGCCCCACTCCCCGCTGAGAAGTTCGGAGACCAGCGTGAGGGGTCCTTTGGCTGCTATTGTTTCTGGGGGTAGGCAGAGCAGCGTGTCCAAGCCCCTGGCGTTTTCAGAGGTGGCTCTGCCCTAACTCCCAGCCGGCACCCCGCACCCCACTTCTCTGGAGCACCCCTGCCTCTGGCCGTAAGGCTGCCCTTGGGGCTCCTGAAGCTGAGGAACGTTGGGACTTGTGCCTCCAGGACCAGGCTGGGAAGGGCAGGTGGCATGCTGGGCTGGCGTGCCTGGTGGGCTCGGCGTGGAGGGCTTGGGGGTGGGGGGGCGGCCACACGCTCCGGTGAAGTGCTAGTGGCGAGCCGGCGTGAGTGCGTGGGGGACTGCCGGGCATTTCGAGTGGGCTTGCCCTCCCCCGAACAATGTGTCAACACAGAGCCTGTCTCTGCCGGGTGTTCTCCATTTTAAAAATGCATCTCGGGCTGATGGGGCTGGGCCGTCTGGGAGCTCCGGCTGGCAATGCTGCTCTGGCACCAGGGTGCTGGGAAGAGCCTGCTAGCTTCGGGAGCCAGGCTGCTCGCCAGTGACATTAAAATGCCCTTTGGATGGTGCCACTGTGCCACGCTGTGAGCTGAAACACTGGCCCTTTGGAGCGGGAGGTGGTGGGAATCCGCACCTTCGCCCGGAGCCCCAGCTGCCCCCGTCCCCCTCCCCCTGCCTCCCTTCCTCTCAGAACAAAAGAGGAAACAAAAGAGAGAAGAGAAGGTTAGAGGTGGATCACAGGAGAGAAGGCTCTGGAACGAGCTCCCCTGGTTTTCCTGAAGCCCTAGCCTACTCCCTGGCTCTTCCCTGGGAGGTGCAGCCCCAGCCCGGGGCCTGGAGGGCCGTGTTCTTGCCTCTCTTCCCCTCAGAGGCCCCAGCGCATCAGCCAGGTCCCCGGGGAGGTTCAGCTCGGTGTGGGAGACCAGCCTCCTGGCGGAGGGGCAGGCTGTGCACTGTGGACGGCCAGGTGCACATGCATCCACGCCCACGGGCAGGGCACACCCGGGCGGGTGCCTCGTTGACACATCTCAGGGACCTGAGGACCCTCCAAGCCCTCACCACGGCCCTCTACCTCCCAGGCACCCTAAGCCTTCATCCCCAGGCTGGAATGCTTTCCTCTGGAGGGCCCCCTCCTTGCGTCTTTTTAAAGGTCCCCTGTTCTTGAGGAAAACTTTTGTTCAACTTCGGTGGGAAGCTTTGTTTCGGTGGTGAGAGTGTTTGCCCGTCCGGGCAAAGGGTGCCAGCTGTCCACAGCTCAGCAGGCCCCCACCGCACCCGCGTGTGCACGCCTGTGTCCACACGCAGCCTCCCGAGCGTTTCAGGACCCTGGGCAGCTCCCTGGGCCAGGCAGGGAAATGCTTTCTTCCAGAGGGTCCTCGTGCTGAAGCTGAGCCGCAGGGTCCCTCTGGGGACTGGGTCCCTTAGCGCAGCCAGCCAGCAGGCACCCCCACCCCTGGGCCGCCTATGAGGTTCTGCCTTTGGGGGGCAGTCTGCGTGGGAGGCCCCTTGTCCCTGATGGTGGTGGGACGTTAGAGCAAAGGCTCTGTCTGAAATCAGGCATTGCGAGTCCACGAAGGGGGTCAGAGGCCAGCTGCCTCGGCCACCAGCTCGAGAGCCGCGAGTGGCACTGTCCCCGCCGGCGAGGCTGAGTCGGGGTCGGACCAAGCTCCTCTCACCTTTAACAGTGACCGGCGGGGCCCAGGAGTAGTGTGGGTGCGGGGCTGGCGTGCTGTCCGTCGGAGAGCTGGGGCACGCTCATGCCCAAGCCTTCTGGGTCCCAAAGTGGGGCGACCCAAGGAAGCCCCGGGGCAGGGTGTCGCAAGAGCAACGCTCGTGACCTCGGGGAGAGGACACAGAACCTCTGGGCCTCAGGAGGGGGAGACCAGGGCACCACCGTGGCGGGGGGCTGAGCAGTGTGGCATCTGTCTCCCGTCCACCCTTCTCCTCTCCTGCTTTAGGAAACCAGCCCCCACAGCTGCACCTCGCTTTCGGGACCCTCGCAAGGGACACGCAGTCCCAGGGCCACTCTGGTTGCAGATTAGCCCGAGTGGAAACGGGAGCAAGGCCGAACGTGTGGGTTTTACCTGCACCTTAGAATGCCGCTGGAAGGGTTCAGGCAGACGGGCGGGGGGGCGGAGCACATGGCCGGCCATCTGTTCTCCCGACAGCTCGCTTTCAATGAGCCACTCAGTCGAATGCCAACTATTGATCGATGGCCTACTATGTGCCAGGCCTGTGGGCCCAGTGAGCTCTGACCTCAGACCGAAGGAGGTCTGACGCGGTCTTATTCTGTGATTTTCAGTAGAAAGGCTGGCATTTCCCATTCACTGGGGGGCACTGGGGCTCCCTGAGCTCCCTCCCACCTCAGATCCCTTCAGACAGAAGCAAGGCCCCTCTAAGGGGTGGCCTGAAAGGGCTGGGAAGCTCTGAAACAATGACCTTGAACCCAGCTGCCCTCACTCTCCCCCCAGGGCCACCAGGCCCTGTCCCGCAACCTTGGAAATGCTCTTGACCTCTCAGCCAGAGCTTCTGCCTTTGGAACAGGCTGGTGGCACTCGGTGGTTCCGGGGGGGAGCCCCCTCCTGCAAACGCAGCCCTGTCCTTTCAGCCGCCCCCTCGCCCCCCCCCACACCCAGCTCTCGGAGGCCAGCTGGGCGGGTGGAACGCGGCCACACCTGGGGCACGATGCTGCGGGATCTGAGCCCCGAGTGCCATCTGGCACCCGGGCCGACACGCTCTGTGGGGAGACCCGGGGCCCTGCCAGGGTTATTTATTTAAGAGGCTCAAGAGAGCCAGAACCAAGTGGGGCCTGAGAGGAGGGGGGAGAGAGGTGTTCTCCTCGGGAGCTGTAGAAGGCCTGGCGGGGAGAGGGGAGGCAGCATGGGCACGGGGCGCTGGCGTGAGCCAGGGCAGGAAGGTGGGGCAGGGGCAGGGGCAAGCGGCCGCTCACAGCGTGAGGGCTTCGCGGAGGAAATTAATGCCAGAGGGAGGCGGGGCCCCTCTCAGGAGCCGCCAACCCCGGCGACACGGGGAGGGGGAAGAGGGGTCGCAGGAGGAGGGGTCCCAGCTGTAAACGACCACAGAGCCTCTGCAGACACCAGCCATGCTGGTCACGTCTTCGGTATTCTGACCGCTGCGTGCTCAGACCCTGAGTATGACCCTCCATTTGCAGGCCCAGGCACCTGAGTGGACAGGGGACCCGGCCCCGGCCTCCTCTCAGGGTGGACAGATGGGGCGGGGCACAGAGGAGCCCCTGGGAATCCCACCATGCCCACCACCCTCACACTGGGCTCCTTCCACTGTGGAAGACCCCAGCCCACACCCTTGGACAAGTGTCACGAGAACAAAACACCATGGTCTGTCACCTGCTGCATGACAGGCCCACTGCCCTCCTGCCTGCCTGCCCCAGCTTCCGGGCCACCCCGGCCTGGCCGTGAGCGGGAGTGGGCGTCAGGGTTCGGAAGGCAGGGGGCCTTTCCCTGAACCAGGCAATTCGGAACACGAGGGATGTATTCTGGGTTTGCTCCGCCACAGGGGGGGCTGGCCCTGGACACTCAAATGCACCCCACTTAGGCCAGAAACCCCCAACCCCAGGCCGCCGCCCGTCTCCTCCGGCACCTCGCTCCTCACTGCACGGCGCGAGCCTCTCCCGGTGGAGAGAAAGGCGATTTTCTGCCTGGGGTGGTGCGTGTTCCGAAAGCCATTGGGCCCTGTAATCAACACTAACAGCGCCATGTACAGAAACACGAAACTAATTACCAGCTAAACTGAATCGTATCCGTGGCCGCCTTGCGCCGGGCTGAGGGGGAGGAGCCAATTTTCGGCTCCCAAAGATGCTCCATGGGTTCTCTTCACACTCTGAACCCAGCGGCCACGAGGCCCCACCCACGCAGGAACGGCCAGGGCGGGGAATGGAGAGAGGGACGGGCGTGCCGCTTCCTTTCAGCTCCTGACATTCGGAGGACTCTCGCCAAGGTCAGGGCGGGGGTGGGGGGGGGGGGGGTTGGCATTGCCGCATGTTGACTCCAGTCCGGGGCTTAATCGGGGCCACGTTGTGACCGTCCCCACAACCCCGTGTCATTGTCCTCACCCTAGCAATGAGGAACCGAGGCTTGGGGCGGCCGAGTACCGTCTAGTGGCCCAGAAGCAGGTGACAGTCCCCAGTGGAGTCCCAGCTCCATCGGGCACCCGTAACACCGAGTTCATGTTCTTGTTAAGAAAGAGAGGGAAATGAAAAGGAGGGAAAACGGCTCGGTGTCACCGAGAACGTGAAAGGGAGGTGCCTGGCCGAGTGCATGGGCGCGTCTGGGAGCCGGGATTGGGGGGGATGCTGCGTGGCTCTGGCCGTGCAGCCCAATGCTCGCCTGCTGCCGCCGACCTTGAAACTTGGCTTTAGCTGGGGAACAGCAGGGCTCAGGGAGGAGGGCTTGGCAGGGCCCGAATGTGCCAGGTCCTTCCCACCAACGAGGAGAGGTGACCTTGGACGAGTCCCTTTCCTGCTGAGGGACCGAGAGCCGAGAAGACTGGGGCACAGTTGTACTTGGCTCAAGGCTCCACGACCTGGGCAAGGCCTTCTTGCTAGCACCGTCTGCCCCTTCTTCTGCACCCGGGCTCAATCTCGTGACAGCCGCCTCGGCGACGGTGACGGGGGGGACAGTGCCTTCACTCTCCAGCAGTGTTGAAAAGATGCGGCTCTGCTCGCTCTGATCTGGGAGCACGGCCCGTATTCGGCTGTGTACGGTTCAGTGGTATCGCGGCCGACGGGGGTTGCCTAGGGTCCGGGCTGAGGGGTCCAGGCAACAGACCGGCCTTCATCCGCTTCCAGCTGTGCAGGCAAGAGCATCGCCTTGGACACGCTCCCCGCACGCAGCACCGCCCCTCCCAGCGGGTTCAGGGAGCACGCCAGGGCCCCTCTGAGCTCAAGCCTCACCCAGACATTCCTCCGGTGTGTGGGGGGGGGCCTCCCAGAGGCTTCCGGGAAGAAAGTGACTCCCACGTGTTTCAAGCGACGCTGCAGGTGTCTCGGGGTGGAAGAGCACGCGGCGGTGTACTTAGGAACACGGTCTGTGACTCACCGAACACCCCAGGGTGGTGGTCTGGGCTCAGAGACACAGAGCCGGCCACCTGTCAACGGCTATGTGCTTGGACATCGTGTCCCCACGCCCAGCCCCCACCCCCAGCGGACGGTCCGAACCCTGCCCTGTTCACACAGGGGCAGCTGGGCGGAGGGCGTCCCTGAGTGCCATCGATTGAGTCACTCCACAAGCACCTCCCGGGATTTCCAAACAGGCCGTTTCTCCTGCGACAGCAGCGGCCTTGGGTGGCAGCGGCCGTCTAGGTGGCCGTGTCCGGTTCAGCAGGCAGGGGTCCTGGTCCGTGTGAGGTGGCAGTGCCCAAGGAGCATGAGCTCCAGGGGAAGGAGCCTCGTCTGTAGAGCGGGGGGGCCCGGAGTCCTCTGCTCCAGACAAATGCTGCATCCCAGATGTCCCCTGCGCCCAGCTGGACCCCCGGGCTCACTCCAAGGCGCTTGTGTGTGACAAGGCCCCTTCTAATTCACATCGGGGTCCACCGTTCACACGAAGATCGACGACTCACTCATAGAAAGGGGGACGTGCTTCCCACCCGTGGTGGCCGGGTCCCTGCCCTGGAAGGCAGAGATGGTGCCGTGTGCGGGGTTCCTGGTCCCAGGAGGCGGCCCAGAGGGTGACATGCCTGCTGGATCCTGCCGTCCAAGCCCTTCAAGGGCTTCCCACAACGGGACCCGTTTCTTCCCAGTAACCAAAAGAACAGGGTGCTGTGGCCTCCCAGCCTGGACGTGGGCCAGCCTGAGGCAGCAGCTGTGAAAGCAGCGTGGAACTTTCCCGAACAGCAGTGGAGGGAGAGGGAGGACCCAGGAGGGAGGGGCAGTCCATGCCACCACCCAGCTCTGGCCCACGTGCCTGCACAGCCCCACTCACTCTGCACGTGGCTCTGAGGCTTCCGCTCAGACGTGGCAGCTGTCCCCTCAGCTTCCCTGGCCAAAATGTCAGGCCACACAGCCAAGCCCAGCGTCGGTGGGGAGGCCCTGTGAGGCGCCGGGCCGTCAGCCAGAAGGAAAACCCTCTTACAGGAAGGGCATGGGGCGCAATCGGGTCCTCTGAGCCCGCTCCCTGCAGACCCTGCGGCCACAGAGGGGGCGGAGTGGAGGGGACATAGGGTGGGAAGGACTGTGGTGGTCCTCTGAGGCTGCTGGGAGAGGGGCCCCTCTCTCTCCTGTCCTTCTCCCCCATCTCTGTCCTCCTTCCTTCTTTCTCTCCTCCTCCCCTCCCTGCCGCCCCCACCGTGTGCAAATAGCTTGAGGAAACTGCATATTTATGAGCAGCCAGAGAGCACGCACTTTGTTCTTCGGGGTGTCGCTTTGCCAGGCAGCAGGGGCCCTGGCGGGACCTGTTTCCTGTCTGGACTGCGGACACTCGAGTGCCGTCACATGGCTGTCACGGGGCGTCCCGTCCCCAGGCAGCGGGGTGCTCCCACTGTTCTGTGACGTCGGCGCTCTTTTGGAGAGCCGTGACACCCCGGGGCGGCGAGGCTGGTGCTCCTGTTGGCACGCGTGCTGGTGAACTTGCGCAGGGCACACCGCGGTCAGGGCTGCGGTCTGCTGCCGGGAGGACGGAAACCGGTCCAGTGGTCAGACCTGAGCCAGGATCCCACAGGGTGGGGCACGCCTGGCCTTCCCAGGAGGGTCTAGGAATGTTCCAGCAGAAACACATCTGGTGGGCGCCGTGCGCCTGGCCATGCGGGTGACGGGGTGTCTGCAGCCGGGCAGATCACGCCCCACCCGGGACTCGGGAGACTTCCCACTGGCTGTGTGCTGTGGTGTGAAGGCTTGTGTGCCCCTCACACGCACGTGCTGAAATCCTAACCCCCAAACGCAGGCCGCATCGGAGGCGACGCCCTAGGGAGAGTCTGTCCCCCTGAACGGGATCGGAGCTGCGTCGTAACAGGGCTCCAGAAGCCCCTGCCCCTTCCACTGAGTGAGGACAACCAGCTGGGGAGAGGTCCCCACCACAGCGTGACTGTGCGGCCCCTTGACCTAGGCCTTCCAGCCTCCGGAACTGTGGCAGTGTGTCTGATGTTTCTTGTCGGTGGCATTCCGTACAGCAGCTGAGGTGGCGGAGACACCGTGCGTCCAGGGGCAGAGGTGGGCCACGTGTCAGAGCCCACCCCGTGACCTTGGACAGGTCTTGTCTCCTTCTGAGCCTCGCGTGGAGTGCAGTGTGTGTGTGGGGGGAGGGGGTCGGCAGAGGCGCCGCCCAGAGCAGCTGTAAAAGTCAAGGGGCGCCGCGTGCAGGTCAGAGAGGATGTGTTGGTGCAGCGGCTGCCGTCAGATCGATGATGGTCTTTCGCAGCCGCAAACAGGAGCCCCGGCTTGGAGGGAAGCCCTGAGCACACCGGGATCAAGGTTCCTCCCTGGGCACCCGTGGGGCCAGCTGACACCTCGGGCCCCATGTCCCTAGTGCAGTCACTCCTCAATGGTCCCCACTGTGCATTGGGAATGCTGGGTGGCCTTCTAGATCCAGTTAGACTCGCCCAAGACTTCCCAGAACCCTTTCCAATGCATTAAAGGCAGCGTCTCTCCTACGGAATCGCAGATTGCAGCCCCTGGAGAGGACTTCGCTGAGCCGTAGAGGAGTTGGGAGTGGCTGCCCTGCACTGCCCAGCCGGTGCAAGCAGCAGGGTGCAGCTCCGTCCCGCCCCCACGCCCCACCTGGGGTGGGGGTGGGAACCGTGTATCCGTTCAACTCTCAGTGAACATCGAAGAGTAGTGAAGAGGCCGTGACTGGGGTGCAAAGGTGTGGGCGGGGAGTGGGGGGTCAGCTTTGCCTCCCATTGCTCTCAAAGTCTTTGACCTCCCCAGTCTGCTCAGTCTGCTCAGTCCCCAGGGAGACAGGGGGGTCCCAGGCTCGGGCCATACATGACAAGCCCAGTAGGAACTGCCCCAGGCTGCATTTTTAAAAGGCTGCTTCTCAGCCAGCCTCAGGGAGCGCCTAAGCCCTTTCCGGCCCCCAACATGACTGTGAGGTACAACGGGGGGCGGGTCTCAGACCTCCAGGACAGTGGGAGGGACTCCCGGGGCCGGGGGCGCCGATGGCGGCCCACCAGCCCTGCAGCTCTCGAGAGCAGCACTCAGCACCACGGCCGAGGCCCATCTGGTCTCCTCCGCTGAGAAGGGAGAAGCCAGCCAAGAAGCACTCCTCACACTTCGAGTGCCCGCCGCCAAGCCCTCTCGGGACACGAGGGACGTGCAATCGAGCAGAAGCTCTTCCAGACCAGGAGAGCCTTCTCCTCTGTACCTGCCCGTGGGAGGCGCAGCCTTCCCAGCACACACCTGGCGGTACTTCCGCTCCCCACGAGAAGCCCCCACAGGAACGCCTGCATCCATGTGATCTCCTGCCTGTGGTCTTTAGCCACAGGCAGCTCTGCAGAGAGGCGGGGAGAACGCTGGGAGCACCGGGTCCCCCCTCTGCCGCTCCCTTCAGCACCAGTCACCGGGCTGAGGGTCCTCTCTGGGCATGTCTGGGCCGGTGCCCAGCTGGGAGAACAAGGACTGGCTCCCTCACCCGGAGGGGAAGGTCACTATCATTCGATCCATTTTAGAGATGGGGAAACGGAGGCAGGGAGGACTAATTCCCTTGGCCAGGGTCCCACAGCCGGCAAGCGGCAGAGGCAGGGCCACCCCAGGCTACCCAGAGCTGGCATGGGGGCACCGAGGGGCTGTCCTAAGGTGACTTTCTCCAGTGTGTCTTCCGTTGGTTGTAAGGTGTCCGATCACGCCCGTGTCTGGCTGTGGAAAGCGCCCGGGACCTGCTGCTGTGGGGCGGGTGTCACGTCTGCCCTGGTCCAGGGCCCGCTGCATCCCGGGGCGGTGGGTGGGGGGGGATCTGGTCTGGGGTCTGCAGCCCACGGTACCTACCGCCTGGCACTTCTGCGGCTCCTGCGCCGATGGCCTGAGGGTTTTGTCGGTTGGATTGGGCTGGGTTGGATCCAGAAATAAGTGGTCGCTGCCTGTTTCGCAGAGGAAAGTGGTGTGACTGGCCCGCGGGTTCAGGGCTGGCGCGCAGGGCAGAGGGGAACGCTGTGGGCCCGGAGGAGGGGCGCGGCCCAGCCGGCTCTCAGCGGGCTCGCAGTACCAGCTCGCGCTAGGAGATGGCGCCCTTCCCCAACAGTTTAATCGGTGGCTCCTGGCCCAGCGGCTGCCACCGATCCTGAGTAAGAATCAGGAAAAACAAATCACCGAAACCCCTTATGCTGGCGGATCTCACACCCAGGGATCCCTCCAGGGCCATCCCCGCGGTAACTGAGTCCCCTCTAGAAGTAGGGACCGAGCCTGGAGGTGATGCCCCTGGCAGGGAGTATCCGGAAGGCCGGCTCCCCCACCCTCCAATGGCCACCCAGGATGGGAGGTGCATTTGCATTGGGGAAAGGCGTGGAGGGGGTGATGGGGATGCAGGGTGCAGACCTTCCCAAACGGCTGGGAGCGGTCAGTGGGGAGACCTGCCGGAAAAGCCTCCGGTCGCCTTTAGAAGAAATAAGCCCCACGAAGGTGTTTGACCTGGTCACCCTGAGCCCCCAAGGAGACTCCCGAGTCCGCCTGCTGAAGCTGCAGAGGGCTGGGGGCTGGTGCCTGCCTGCCCTGCCCCCTGCCTGGGCACCCGGTCTGGGGCCCCTGCCCAGCCCCCAACTACAGACCCAGGGCCCCACCACCACACTGCTTGTGGGCAGGGTCCCTTTAGCGTCCCTGCTGGGGTGCCTGAGCCCCAAACCCACACCCAGCTCCCGCTTGGTGTGTGCTCAGCCCTCCACCTGCGCCCAGGAACCCACGGGTGGGTGCCCACGCGGGCAGAAGAACCCCTCTTCCCAAAGGCCTTCCAGCACCTGGCTGCCCAGGGCTCCCGAGAGGCGCTTTCTCTTCACACCCTGTCCCTCACCCTCAGCGCTGGGCTGCTTTTGGAGCAGGACACTAGCCCGCCCTCCCGACCGCTGGGAGTCTGGAGCTCCCGGTGAACTAGGTCCCCAGCAGCGGGCCCTGGAGGAAGTGTGGTCTCTGAGGTCCCGGCCCGGCTCCGCCCGGCTCCACCCGGCCGGAGGGCGGCGAGGGAGCGGCCCATCAGTGCAGCTAAGCCGCGGGCGGACTTTTATTATTTCGGGAGCGGCGGTCAGTCTGTCCTCCACAGTCACCCCATCCCAACTCCTGGCGACTGAGGTTTGCAGACCTAACAGCCAGCAGCCAGGGGGCGGCGGGGAGCCAGAGCCGGGAGGAAAAATCCACCCATTTCCTGGGCAGATTGCGTCGCCGGCCTTGTCCCCGCCTCCCGGCCCCGGCCCCCGCGCGCGGTCCGCCAGGCGCTCAGAGTCGAGCCGGCGGCCCTTCCCGGCGGAGGCAGGGCGCGGAGTGGCGCGGAGGGCGCGGCGGCACGGGCGCCCGCACCGCGGCGGGGCGCGCAGAGGCCGCCGGCGGCCCTTCTCCCTGCTCCCGGAGGCTGCGCACCATGGCCAGGGAACGAGGGGTGGCGGCGGGCGTGCGGCGGCGGGCCGAGGGGGCGCGGGGACACTGCCGGGCGCCCCTGCCCGCCGCGGTGCCCGCCGCCTGAGGCTGCCCGGGGGCGCGGAGCCGGCGCGGCGCGGGCGCAGGAGGCGACTCGAGGCGCGATGTCGGTGCCGCTACTCAAGATCGGGGTCGTGCTGAGCACCATGGCCATGATCACCAACTGGATGTCCCAGACGCTGCCCTCACTCGTGGGCCTCAACACCACCCGGCTCTCGGCGGCCCGCGGCGGGACGCTCGACCGCAGCACCGGTGTAAGTGCGCCTGCCGCCCGCCTTCGCGGGTCCCCTCCCTCGCTTCTTCCCGACCCCAACCCAGGGCTGGGCGGACGCCGCCAGGGAGCCGGGCGGTGGGGCAGGGTGTGGGCAGGGGTCAGGGGGCGGTGCCTCTGCGCTGCAGTGGCGACCCTACTCCCCACGCGCCGCCAGCCGCTCCCGCCGGGGTCCCCCCACACTCCGGCCACGCTTCCCTGCTTTACCTGGTCCCCTCTCAAGGTGGGCGATGTCGGCTCCCGGACTCACTCAGGCTTGGAGTCCTCACTCAACTAACGACAAGTTCCTCCTTGATAAGGTTAGGACTCTGAGGCAGGGACTTGGGGACTTGTCCAAGGTCACTGGGCAAGTGAGGGTTGGAGACGCAGCCGCTCCACCCCGGTCTGGCTGGATCCGCCCAGGGCTCCGAGAGAAGCCCGCCCTACTTTGTAAAAGCCGGACTCGACCGGCCTGGCCCTGGGCTGGGGAGCCGGTGCCCTCCGCTGCCTGTGCCTCCGGAAGTCCCTAGGCGCCTCTCCCTCCCTGCCCCCACAAGAAGGTCCATCTAGAAAGGGTGTAGAGGAGCCGGGGACCAGGCCCCTGGCTGCCACTTGCTTCGGGGCTCACCCCCTCGCCTTGCGCGCCCGCGCCCCCTCCCGCCCCGCCTCCCTTCTACAGGCCTGGGGGTGGGGGCCAGCGCCCGGCTGCTCCTGGGCAGGGCTGACTTAGCGGTGGCCGAGTCGGACCACCGTGAGCCACGGGCTGAGGGCCCAAGGAGGGGTGCGCCCGGGCCGGCCGGCCAGCCAGCTAAAAGGAGAGGTGAAGGACACGGGCTCCTGTGCTCTTTTGTCGCTGTGGAGGGCGCAGAGCTCTGGGAGGAGGCCTCCGAGGGACCCCCTCCTAAGACGCTATGGCCTCACCTGACGTGTCAGGAACTGCACCTACTGCCTCCTTCCTAATGACTTGGCTCCGCCTCTGGATCCGTGCGGCTGGGCTGGAGATGAATGAAATGAAATGTGTCCCCACTCTAATTCCTCCCCGCCCAACTCTCCCGTCCCATGCTAAAAATAGCCCAGGTGACCTGAAGCCACTGGGCAGGCTGAGGGGCCTCGGGAAGGGACTGGGCCTGTGCTCGGGGCATCGGACCTGCACCCCATGTACCCAGGGGTCAGGACCACCTGAGCTGGGCTGCAGGGCGACACCGGCCACACACAGCTCTGGTCTCTTGGTAGCCCTTGGGCACACCTCAGGACTGGGTGTGCCACCTGCCACAGCATGTCACCAGAAACTTGGTGGTGGTGACATCCACCAGATGGCTTGTGGGTGGCAGCTCGCACAGAGGTGGCAGCCTGGCGTTTTCTGGGGCGGCCTGTGCCAGGCGGCCAGTGGGAAGACCGTGGGGCTCGGGGCTCCTCACCGCTCTGGGCTAATAGGCTGTTGGATCCTGGCTATTAACAGCTTGCTAGTAGGCACTTCATCTCCCGAGCAGCCGAGCGAGGCTGCGCCATCCTCCCCCACTCCCCACCCGCCTTACGGGGAAGAGATCTTATTTCTCAATTCCATGCCCACTGTGAGTCAAGCAGCCTGCCCTTCCTGCCTCCCTCCCCTGCAGCTTCAGCCTGTGCTTGCCCCTCCCCCCTCTACCTAACGGGTCCATTTGGTCACGTGCCAAAACTCCGCTATCCCTGGAATTCAAATAAATTGAAAGAGTTGTGCCCGTGTGGCTCCCTTCCAGCCCCGGGGCCCCCAACGGGAGACTGTCTCTTTGTTCTCGGGGACCCCTTCCCTCCCCGTGGTCAGAACGTGTCTTGAGATGACTTCCCTCTGCCTTTCCCCGGGGCTGGTCACCGACGACCTTCCCCGTGCCCTGCCTCACGTCTCACTTTCTCTCCTTCCCCTCCCCCCTCCCGTCCCCACCCCCCCCCCCCCGCCCCACTGCCCACCTCCAGGTGTTGCCCACCAACCCTGAGGAGAGCTGGCAGGTGTACAGCTCCGCCCAGGACAGCGAGGGCAGGTGCATCTGCACAGTGGTCGCCCCCCAGCAGGCCATGTGCTCGCGAGACGCCCGCACGAAACAGCTGAGGCAGCTGCTGGAGAAGGTGAGTCTGTGTGCGTGCGTGTGGGTGCGCGCGTGCGTGCGTTCGCACACCAACACCAAGGCGTGGCAGCCTGCAGGGTCCACCCCAGCTCCACGGCCTCCCTGTCTCCCACGGAGGATACTCGGGAACAAAGGAAGGACTGGGTGGAGGCGGCGCAGGGGTGGCCCAGGGCGATGCACAGGCCCACCCCCTGCAGTCCTGGGGGCTCCGTCAGAGCGGCTCCCTGGGACCCAGGGGCACAGGGCCACTTGGATTTTACCTGAGGGGACTTCCCCCCCGGCCTGCCTTTGTGTGGTTGGGTGTAGCTGTGCCCCACCGGAGATGCGTCCTTGGCACAGGAACACATTGAGCTGTCACCTTTGTATCCCGCCTGGGGACAGCTCAGAGCAGTTCACATCCACATTTTCAATCCGTCATTTCATTTACCTTCACGAGAGCCGTGTGAAGTGGACGAGAGTCCCACCCCATTTCAAGAAGCGGGATTTGGGTCCAGGGAGCGGGACTGACTCATCCCGCACGGGCAGCTGCTTAGCAGGGGGCGCTCACACCCGGGACCCAGCTGTCCGCAGGCCCGGTGGCCTCTGCCCCACGGAGGCAGCCGCTCTGGGTGGCAGGGCCACCTCGGCTCCTGGCACATGCCTCCCCAAGAGCCCTGGATGCTCATATCCCAAGTGTCGGGGTCCCCTGGGAGCTCCCGAGGCGGGGAGTAGGTGGGCCTTTCTGTCCCACTCCTCCCCCTCCCCCAAGGACAGGGCCCCTCACACCCTGAGAGAGCGGGGTCCCACCACACACGGCTCACACCATGCAGCAACGCCACAGATGTATCACACCCACACACAGGCACGCACACACACGCACCACACAAATACACACCTCACGTACACACGAACACACACACACACAGCAGAAGCAAAGCCGTGGCTCTCCCCTCAGTTGGGGACAGGAGAGCAGCCTTCAGTGGGGACAGGCCGGTGTGGCCCTCACAGCCAGCAGGCAGAGCGGGTCCTGCCGTTTCCCAGCAGGTCCCCTCCCTGGCCGCCTCGGAGGGCGCCGCAGGGGCCTGCTTTCCTCCTGCCGGAGGCCGGCGTGGCGCAGCCGCGGAGCCACAGGTCCTGCAGGTCCCTGAACCCTGCTGCCCTCTGAGGGGTGCTGTCCGTGTTCTTTAGCCACCGAGCGGGTCATTTAAAAAAAACGAACGTGAAACGCTCTTACTAGATTCCACAAACACTTATTAACAGCAAACAAGACCGAAAGCCTAATTGAACCTTTAATTATTCAGAACTGCGGAGGAGCGAGGTGCAGCCTGGAGGGGCCTCCGGCGCTGCTGGGGCATGGTGGTCGCTGACACCAGGACCTCCAGCTCCCAGGAGGGGACAGAAAGCCAGTGCGGGCTTCCAGAAAGCTCCAGGAGCCCTGGGACCGCAGGCCTGGGCGCGCCCCTTCTCCCCTGCTCAGCGGCCCCACGTGACTGCTGAAACGGTGCGGCCGGGTTCACACCCCGGCGGGCGCGCTCAACAGGGCAGAAGCCATTTGCTGTGAGAACACTCTGGCATTCTGCTAGGAAGGGGCAGGGCTGCCATCTGCGCTCCTCCCCCTCCTCCCCCTGCTCGGCCAGGCTCCCTGCTACCCTCCTCTTCTCTTGGGTGGGGGGGGGACAGGAGGCAGAGCAGGGCACAGCCAGGGCTGCCACAGGCATGCGGCCCCCGCGCTGTCTGGCAGGGTGCTTGTCGCCAGCGATGGGGAGCACCCCCCGCCGCCCCGTGTCTGCACAGTGGCCCCACACTACAACCTGCCTGCCTGCGGGGTACCTGGACCTGGGTCGCACCCAGCAGCTCTGGCTGTCATCAGCCGGAGTCCGGGGGGGCGGGGCCCAGGCTCCCTGCGCTTTGCAGATGCGCACAGGCAGCGCCCTGAGCTTGACTGGGTGGGCTCGGCGGTGAGGCCAGGCCTGGGGCCGTGGCTGACCGCTGTGTGAGGGCAGACCAGCTGCCCGACCTCTCTGAGCCCTGGTCTTCTTAGGTGTAACATAGGACTCAAAATGGCACGCTCCTCCCAGGGCGAGATAAGGGACTGAGGCCTTAGTGGGTGGAACAGGTTCCATCAACATTAGCAATTAGTTGTCCCCCCAAGGCTGGGTGTGCCTGCCCCCGCCCCCGACACCCACGGGTGAGGAGGGAGCGGACACTGTCAGCGGGGCCTGCAGTCCTCTGCCTCCTCCCAGGTGAGAGGACCCTGCAGGTGTGGCCAAGGGCCAGGGAGGGCGGGGCCAGGTGGGCCAGGAGGGTGTGTACTTTGCTGTGAGGCGGCAGAGGAGCTTGGCAGCCTTCAGACTTTGTTTTCTAGATTTAAAAGGCAGGGTTTTTTTATTTTAATTTGTTCAAAGCATCGCTTCTCTGCCGAACCAGAGGCCCCGTGCAGCCCCCAGGCAGAGGGTGGGACCCATGCCTCCTCGCCCAGCTCAGCACCTCGAAGCCAGCAGCCTGCAGGCCAGAGGCTCATCCCCTGGGCTGGGGGCTGGGTCTGGGCTGGGGCCACCAGTTGTGTCCTTCCCTCCCAGCCATATGGCCACAGGGGGCGCTCCTGTGGCTGAATCCCGTGCCAGGGTTGCAGGTGTGAAGGAGGCCCCCTCTCCCTTCCTCAGTGGGTCTCCTGTCCAACAAAGTGGTTTTGACAGGTATGCAGGCTACTGCTGTGCAGGCACTGTGCCAGTGAGATGGCATTGTTTCCAAGTTGTACACAACCACTTGGGCTCACCGCATCAGGGAGGCCTCCCTGGAGGCGGTGCCATTTGGGCTGGGCCTTGAAGGGCAAAGGAAAGCAAACATGACAACTTTTCTCAAAAGAAGTGCTGCAGTTATGCACAGTGACAGAGTAAGAGAGATGAGGGGCACAGGGGACGTGAGGTAGTAGAGCACGTACATCGTAGTTCCCATGAAACGTCTGGAGAGAAAGGGTGGGTGAAAGTCTGGCTCATGCGCTGTATCGGGCCAACCGGGATTTTTCAGCAGAATCCATGTGTTACTTTCAAATAACAAGTCGTAAAATTCCGACATTTTTAAGTGCATGATGAACAACGCCAGTTTTCTCTTAGGGGGAAGACTCTTACTTGTCTCTTATTTTATTTTACTTTATTTCTTGCGGGGTGGGGTGCAGTAAGAAGTGGAAACCACGCCACCAGGCCAAGCCGACCAGGCGACACTGAGCCTCCTACCCAAATGATCGTGTTCCTAAAAGGGAGAGTACTTCCAAAGTCAGCAGAAACTCTGAAACGAAGGTTTGCGGTTAGGGAGGTCCCTTCGTCCCTCGCCGCTGGACTGGACTCTGAGCAAACGCCCTGCTCGCCGCCCGCCGCTGCGACGCGGCGGAGCCTCACCCAGAATCACAAGCAGGTTTCCTAAAAATAACAAGCAGGTGGCTGCGCGGAAGCGGGTTTCCTTTAAGCTCCCTGGAACCCTGTTGCATATTAAAGTTCCATCTTGAGGCGAGAGTCAGTTCAGACCTGCCTGTAAGGATGTAGAACAGCGATTCTTCACTTGCTGGGTGATTGATTCCTGACTCCCGGCCCTGCGTGTGTGTGTTTGCAGAGCGGGCGTCTCCCTGTTACGTCGTTGGGTGTGATGGATGGCACAGGAGGTGGGGGGAGGAAGGCCTGCCGCCAAGTCCGACAGAGCAGCCCTGGTTCCTTCGCTCCGCACGCGCCCCACCGACGCTCTGCGCCAGGCACCCAGTGAGGCTTAGGGGGCAAGAGAAGCTGCACCCCGGCTGGGAGGGAGCGGCCCACGATGCTGTTCCTCCTTGCAGGTGTCTCTGTCTGCCTAGCCGATGTCATCCTGCAGAATAGAGTAGGAACCACTGCCGAAAAAGAAGGGGAAAATTCACCCAAAGCCGTCAGCCTGGAGCTGCGAACCCCGGTGCGGAGCTGGGGCTACAGCCCTGGTTTGCACCCCGGTTAAACCCACACACGCGTGCTGGGAGAGGGCAGAGGGAAGGGTTACCAAACAGATTGGCTGCATTTGCTTGGTCCCCACAATCCCCAACGCTGAGATTAACTACTAGACAACGCGTTGGCCGCTCCTGGCTCCCAGCGTGGCGGCCACGTGGAAAGGCCACTGCCGAGTATTAGGAGGCGAGTGAGATCGGCGGGCACTCGCCACACCCCTTCCTTGAACCTGTTGCCTTTTTGACAGGTGCAAAACATGTCCCAATCCATAGAGGTCCTGGACCGGCGGACTCAGAGGGATTTGCAGTATGTGGAAAAGATGGAGAACCAGATGAAAGGGCTGGAGTCCAAGTTCAAACAGGTGGAGGAGAGTCATAAGCAACACCTGGCCAGGCAGTTCAAGGTATGTGTGCTCCTCCCCCTCCGAGACGGGGTTTGTTTCCCCCCAGGCCCCCCCCTTTCCCTCTAGAAGTAGCAATTGTGGGGTGCGGGGAGCCCAGCAAGGCTTGCTCGCTGCCGTCCTAGGGAAGGGGCGCACCTGCCCTCACCCTCAGCGGGGAAGGCCAGGGCCGTGGTTGCCAGCACCTAGGAGCTTCTGCAGCTATGAGCCCCGGGCCCTAAGCTTCTCGAGACAAGTCACAGATTAGCTGGGGAGGGACCTCATCCCACCCTGCGGTTCCACCGCTGCCGCAGGTAAATCCCTGTTAGCGGAGGATTAGCTTAATTGGTGAGAGCTGTTTCTGAGCTGAGAGCGCTCAGGGCCATTTTTCACAGCTGACCTCATTGGGCTGTGAGGTGACTCACTGTAGCGTCACGGGGGAGAGAGAGAGAGACACCAACATCTTTCTCGCTCTGTGTAAGTGCTCCCTTTCTCCAGGCAGCTCGGCGTCTGAAAGCCGGAGTTTGCCCTTGAATTATACATACATACGAACGAGTATGTATGTATACACCCAGCGTTAACGCAGCCCCACAATTATTAAACTGAGAAGGGATGTGTGCCTTCCTTAAGGTATACATGCATGCTAATGAGAACTCGAGCCCAGATGCAAATGAGAGGCTCAGTCACCCAGCCCCTCCTGACCAGAAACCGCTGACGAGGTCGCCTTCGGGCCCTTCCCCTGCCAACGTTTCGATGTGCTCCTGCGTGAAGCAAGAACGCATTCGCTTTTAAAGCCGTACCTGCCATAGACGAAATGGCAAGCTAATGAAGTTATAAATCTGGGTTATGAATAAAACAACAGCAGGCCTGCTCCTGTGCAGGAGGAAGGAACAGCCGTGCTGGTTGGAGGCAGGCGGACGGACGCCTTGTCCTTGCTTCTGACCGGTTGGTCACGAATTCTCCTGGAAAGAGGTTTTGACCTGCCTGACCAAAGAAAGAGTTTGTGTCTCTCCCTGAAAGGCCAGCACTCCCTCCTCTGGGGTAGAGTCAGGGTCCTCCAAAGATGAGGTGTCTCCCGCAGCCAGGGCTAGCTCCTCCGCACGGGCCACTCAGCCGTGCCTCCCTGTCCCCAGATTCGGGGCACAGTGGCTCTGGGGGAAGAAACACAAGCCTTGCCTATCGCCACGCTTTCACGGCATTAAACGTGTCCCCGCAGTCGTCGTCAGGGAGTCTGCGTCCATCAGGGCAGTGTGTTTGGACTCACGCTAGCACGGAAGTGTGAATTTTTTTTTTTAAGTGACCGTGAACATATCTGTCTGTGAATGGCTATCTGTGTAAGGCAGGCTAGTGAGGTAGCTCTTCAACGGTATTTCATTTTCTTGCTTGCAGGGCTAACTTAAAAGCGTTTTTTCAATGCAAGGCCGCAGTGACTGAAGAAGCGTGTGCCCATGTCCCCATGAAAGAGGGCCAGACAGCTTTTGCACCCTGCATTTTTACTATTACTTTCCAACACTTAGCGCCATTTCACTAAGGAACCTTGACACCGACCGCGATCCTCTTTTGCATGCGACTGTAGATGCATTCCATGAGTACTTTGAACCCCGTCGATGCATTTTTTGAACACGAAAAGAAAAAAAAAAAAAGAAAGAAACTTTGTGTATGTGACTTAAAGCATGTAACCTTAAGATGTTGCATTCTACCTGACAATAAAGACCTTCCCAAATATGATGGTGTTCCGAAGACTGTTTAATGTGCTCTCCTAACTTTGTGGGACCGACGGTAAATAGCCGTACCTGAGGCGGGAGTGCGCACGCGCCCGCGCCCAGGGGGCGGCCAGGCCCAGGCAGGGTGTGACGAGTTTTTGCACGCATCGCACTGAACCCAGCTTATTTTAACCTTGCAGGCGATAAAAGCGAAAATGGATGAACTTAGGCCTTTGATACCTGTGTTGGAAGAGTACAAGGCCGATGCCAAATTGGTTTTGCAGTTTAAGGAGGAGGTCCAGAATCTGACGTCAGTGCTTAACGAGCTGCAAGAGGAAATTGGCGCCTATGACTACGATGAGCTGCAGAGCAGAGTGTCCAATCTTGAAGAGAGGCTCCGTGCGTGCATGCAAAAGCTAGGTAGGCCCAGCACCCTGCGGGGCGGGGCGGGGCGGGGCACGGCGCGGCCCCGCCCACCGCGGCCCCGCCAGCGCGGGGCGTGGTGCTGAAGTGGACAGCGCCCGCCTGGCTTCCGGAGCCGAGGGCCGGCTAGGGCTCCCGAGCAGGGCCACCGGGACAAAGCAGAGGCGCGCGTGCTGCCCCCGTGTGAGCGCAGGACCCCGCACTGTGCAGGGGCCAGCTCCCAGAAGCCCCTGAGCTGCCCATCTGGGACAAATAGGATGATGTTAGATGTTACAAAACCACCTGAAAAGGAGTGTGTGTGTGCGCATGCGTGTGTGCTGGGGTGAGTTCTTAAGACGCGAGGTGCTTAGGGCTGGACACGGACATCTCAGATTCCCTCCAGGTGGAGGACGAGGGCTGAGGAAGCTCAGATGCAGCACCAAGCATAGAAAAGGGCACAGTGGCACAGTTCCCATCCTGGGAGGATGGCACCTGGGAGCCCCGACCTCCGCTCATATTTTCTAAAAGGCCCCTCAATGTGGGGCGACCCCTCTGCGTTCTTCCTGGTGCTCGGACACCCACCTGCCTCTTCGACCTTCCTGTTAATCACCCTAACAGACCTCCACGCGTTGGTGTCTGAATCCGCTCTTCAACAGCACCCTCGAAATCCCGAGTCTGCTGCTAGGCTTTCTTCGTAAAGCTGGGCTGGCCCTTCTCGCCGCCAGTTTTAAGACAAAGGTCACTCATTTTCAGAGTGTCTTCCGTAGAGCAACTCAGGGCACCTCTGCTTCACGAAGAAGCTCCCCTTTGGTTTTCCTTTGACGTTCTTAGTTCCCTTTCCACCCCCGCCCCCCACACACACACTCCAAGTCCCTTACTACGAACTTCACCCGTCCCAGAAGGAGAAGGGCCGTGCTGAGGTCAGTGAGAGAGAGCAGGCCCTGGGCCAGGGCGTTGAGCCGGCCGGCCTTCCGTTTGAGCAGCTCCCCACATCCACATCACCTTCGGCGCAGCCCTAGGCTCCCAGCAAAGATGCGCACTTTTAAGGCCCCAGCTCCTGAGAAAGCCTGAGGCGTGTTGGCATGAAGAACGAATCCGTGTTAATGAGCGAGTGTGTACTGTGTGTTTTCAGGGACGCGCTTCCTGGGGCCCAAGTGCTGGTGTGTGAGGGGCTCAGTGACTGGGACAGTCCCAGGGTGGGGGTGGGCTGTGGGCTGAAGGGCCCCTGCCAGCCCGTTCCACGCTGGCACTCCAAGAGTGCAGGTGGTGCCAGTGGTGCCCACGGTTGAGGGGCCATGTTGGTGGCGATGGGCTGTGTGGTTATTTCCGTTGGGCACGGTCTTTGGCTTTCTGCCCATGATGGCCCTGAGCTCCCTGTCACCACTGTCTCTCCCAGACCCTCCTAACCTTCCCACTGTGGGGTCTCTCTTGGCCTCTGAAGAACCCAGAGTGGGGGAGGGGGTATTTGTAATTTTTTGCCCCCCAAAGCAACCCCACGCCCAGTATTCAGGCTGGGTATACCAGGGAGAAAACAAGAGAAAACCTCCACATTTTGCAATGAATGGGTCAAGGAGCAAAAGGGAAATTCAGAGCAACAGGTTCCCAATGGCAAGCAGCAAAGGGCCTTTCCAGGGGGCACACCGCCCCTCCCGGGACGAGCAGTCTCGCCACCCAGACCTGGCCTAGTTTTAGGAGCTGGGTGAGTTCTCCTTGCGGCTTAGGGTCCTGGGGCCGTCACGTGGTCACCCTCGGGCTGCTAGATGGCTCCCTGGAGGGTAAAGAGAGGGTGGCTAGGCCCTCAGGGGCCGGTTCTCCCTGCAGCGGGGCCACCCCGTGACCGCACCTCTGGGTTAATTCTCTCTTCAAAAGCCTGGACGTGTAGACAGACCTGCTGAGCCGGGGCCCTGGGGTCTGCATGGAGGCAGCACCAGGCAGACTCGGATGAACGGAACAGTGAGACCCCGCCTAGGGGAGGCTGTAAGTGCCGCAGGTGACCGGCTCAGGCTTCAGCCTCTCTCCGTCTGTTAACCAGGGTGGCGGAGCCCCTGCACCCTGGGGTGTTATTCACATCACACACTCCACACAGTGACGCCCACAGAGAAGGTGGTAGGACAGGTAGGTAGCGATAGGTAGCTAGGTAGATGCATACGTGGACAGACAGGCAGACACATAGGCAGACAGTGGATGATTTATAGATAGGTGGGCAGATAGAAAATAGGCAGACTGACAGATGATAGACAGACAGACGGACGGGCTGACAGGTCCAGCAGCGGCCACTGCTTCCTTGCTCTGGGCTTCTGCTCAAGCTCAGCAACTTAATTGCCCAGTGGGCGCCCTGTGGCTGCTCTGTTCGGCCTTCCTTTTAGCCCTGCAAGTAGGCGGCGTCGCAGCAGCCTGCTTCCCTGCCTGGAGGTCGTGGCAAGCCCAGAACCGGACAGCAGCCCTCAGCCTCGGAGCCAGTGCTGGCAGCCGTCCCCAGCGGGCTGACATAGCTGTGGTGGCCGCAGGTGGGGGCAGCTGCACTGCCTTCCCCGCCTTCTGCTCGGGCTCCGGGAGTCTGACCGGATTTCCTGGGCTAGTGCACAGGGGGTACGTCCTGGAGCTCAGCTCCTGCGAGGTGCACCTGCTCGGGCGCTTCCCAAGCCTCCCCACCTCCCCCAACCCCCCCCCCACACACACACCCTGAGCTTCCTGATGACAGAGGACGGACACTCCCATGCACTGCGTGTGTCTGCACGGGACCGCGAGGCTCTGCCCTGGGTTTGTTTAGACCCTGGCAGTCCCCGAGGTCTTGGCAGAGCCATTCTAGACAGGGAACCAAAAATAACTCCCTGACTCAGGCAGGGCGGCCTCCAGGCTGGGCCCTTCTGCCAGCCGTGTGAAGAGCAGGGCGCCGGGGCAGCTGGGCCCATCCTGCCTGCTCTCATCTGCGGCTTTAGAGGGTGGCACTTGGCCCGAGCCTGGAGGTCTTGGGTGAGGGGGCAGGGACACCGAGCCCAGAGAGCCACCTGGACCTGCAACCTGTTCCCCAAAGCTCCCCTTCTGTGCGACCACAGGCCAGGAGGTCCATGGCGTTCTCAGGCTGGACTCACGGTGATGACGGTAGCGTGGCCTCCACCAAGCACATGCCCCGTGTCCGGCTTGCTGCCAGATGCTCTCCGTTGCTTAGCTGCTATAATCCTCACCACCACCCTCCCGGGTGGGCGCTGTCATTGTAGACCAGGGACAAGGCCAGCTGTCTCTGTGCCACACTCTGCCTCCCGCCCCCTCTACTGGGACAGACGGTGAAGCAAGAGACTGTCGAGGATTTTCCGAGAGAGGAATAATGTTACCTCGAAGCACCCGAGTGATGAGTCATCCGCTCACTCACTCCTTCACTCATTCATTCGTTCCTCTGTTCACCCGTTCGCTCTGGGCACCCCAGGCTGAGTCTCGGGAGACAGATGCCACAACAAGCCTCTTGCCTGTGGCAGTAAAGCCCCGTCACTCGTGTATGGCCCCAGGACATGTGTGGTCACTCCCACGAGTCCATGAGGACCGAAGGTAGGGTTCAGAAGGGAGAGCTGCCAGTTTTGGTCCAGCCCCGAAAGACAGATGGGAAGAGGGTGGCATTGCAGGTGGAGGAACAGCTGAGCAAGGGTGTGGGGCGGGGACACAAGCCGTGACCAGCGTTTCGCCTTCAGGGCGTGATGCAGAGGATAGAAGTCGGCCTCCCCCATCTCCTTCAGCCAGGCCTGGAGGAGGGGAGGACAGTACAGAGAGCACAAGTCCCCAGGATGCCCTCCCGGGGCTCAGGAGCATGCTGCCCCGGAGGCTGGCTGAGAGGCTGGGACTCGGCCACACTTAAGCAGCTGTGCACACAGGTCAATGTCAGGCAGGACAAGAGGGGCTTCGTATAGTGTGGCAGCTGCCCGGCACCATGAGGCACAGCCTGCGAGGCCCACGGGCCGTGGGGAGGGCTGGGGCGGAGGCAGGAAGGCTTGGGTCCAGCTTCAGCAGCGCCTATGTGACAAAGTGGCCCTGAGAATGTGCTGCCCATCTCCAGTCTCCATCTGTGAGCTGGCGGGCCCTGAGGTCACCTTCAAGGTGCCCGTGCCTCCCTGGTCTGTCCCTGCCCTTGAGCCCTGGCCCTCGGCACTGGGGTGTCGCCAGGAGGAGCCGGGTGTTAGCCTCTCTCTAGCAGGGACCCCAGACCAAGGGTGCAGAGGGGACCCTGCATCCTCCACGGTCGGCCGAGGGACTCACTCATCTCCTGCGCTCTGGCTCTCTTCTAGCTTGTGGCAAGCTGACGGGCATAAGTGACCCCGTGACCATCAAGACCTCCGGCTCGAGGTTCGGGTCCTGGATGACGGACCCCCTGGCCCCAGAAGGCGATAACAGGGTAAGTGCCCCTCCGCTGGGCCTGGGCCTGGGGGTCGTTGCTATGGGCGCGCCCTTGTCGGACCAGATGGTCTCCATCCCTGGGGGTCTGGCTCTCACGCCGGCGCCAGTGTGCCCACCCACCCAGCAAAGCACTCCTGGGCTTGTGCACTGAGTGGATCTGGGTAGCCTGGCAGTTTGTCACAGACCAAGGGGCCGGATGTGAGGATGATGGTGGCCGATGAGGAAGCAGCGGACCCCGGAGGGGCCTCCCGCATCCCTCGGGCTGGGTGGGCGCTCAGCGTCTGAAACCTTTCCGCCGGCTGTCCTGTCGGGCCGGAGCCTCTGCCCCGGGAGGAGAGTCCATTAGGCCTTTCCTGTTCTAACGACGTGTCGTTCGCATTTCACTCGCCACTCCTCTCATGCTGAGGGAAACTCCTGTCCCTTTTGATTTAGGATGGAGACCAGGGTTTTTTTTCTTTTCCTGGACTTTTCCCACTGGAGTAAAGACTCAAAACAGAGAAAGGAGGAAGCGCTACACTTATCTTGATGGGGGGCCCAGGGCCCATTGTCGGGGCCCCTTTGGGACGTGGGGAGATGGGCCCGGTGCGCAGAGAGCTGGGCACACCGCTGGGTGCCAGGACGGCCTCAGTTTGGAGCTTCCTCCGGAGGAAGGATCCACCCGAGTTCTTGGGGGAGGAGGGAAGCCATGCGGGTGTTGCTGTTCTTTCGTGTCCACCAGACTGACCGTTGTCACCCACACCCAGCAGTCGGGAGCCCCCTGTCCTTCAGTGGCCTGTGGGACATTTAGAAAACCAACATTTGAGGGGGGGGACATCAACTCTGCCTCTGGGCGGACTAAGAAAGGGGCTGGGCAACCTGAGACTCTCCAAGCCGCCCTGGAGACTCGGGCCCTCTCTGCAGAGTCCCCGTCCCGACAGTCAGCGGGCGGCACTGGACACGCCTCGTGTACGTGAAACGTGAAGTGGCCCCTGCCCTCTGTCTGGGAAGGACAGATGTGGGGACAGGACTGCGGGCTTCTGGGAACCTCCAGGGGGAGGAGAGCCCGGTGTCCCGGCGCGGGGAGCCGTGTCTTCCTAGATGCTCCCCCAGTTTGCTGGAGGAGGGTTCCGGAGGGCTGGCCGCATCAGCACACCCTGGACACGATGGGCGTCAGGCATGGTGGAGGGAAGGTTGTTTTCCTTCCGCCTTCTGCATCGGGGCCGCTAGCTGGTGCCTGCACGCTCTCTCACAGTTTAATTGGCAGATGGTCCACGTCCCACCTAGAAAACCCCGCCTCTGTTTAGGTAGGAGGGATCACGTGACTTGCCCACGGTCTGGGACAAGCTGGCCTGTGATTTCATTGACACATGTCTACAGTGGGCTGAGTCCCCTGATATGCCCCCTGCAACTGCTCTCTGCCCATCCGGCCTGCCCTCTGCCCGCCACTCCGTGCCCAGCCCACCGGCCCGGGTGGACCTGGCACCGGAGAGAATGACCTTGGTGCTCAGGGACGGGCCCCACGCCTGGCACTGCAGACAGGCCCCTGGGCCCGGTGTGCTGGCACTTTGTTTGGTCTGAGAGAGTGCTTGCTCGTTGTCTGTGCCAAACGCCGGGGGTCGGACGGGGGGAGCCCGCAGTTCGCCTCCCCTGCACGGCGAAGCTGTCGGGGTGGTGATGGACGCTCCTGGTAGTTAGACGTCTGCTTTCTGCTTGATGACTTGCTTGCCCTCCAGGAAGGCGGCCCTGGTGACGGAGAGAGGAGGAGGGCAGGAGGGAGGGAGGGAGAGCAGGGCTGGCAGGGGCGCTGGGGCCTGCTCTGAGCTCGGGGTGGGGAGCAGTCTGCAAGCCAGGCGCCGACTCCCAGCCTGCGAAGTGGCACATCCCCGGGCCCTGCCTGTGTTCTGGAAGAGACAGTTGTGTTCGGTTTGATCCTTTCCACTCTCCCGTCCGGTTTTGATCACACACGCGCAGGAGACCAATAACTCGCTCCAAACAGAAAAGGAGATCAGTGTCTGCCTCAGTGCAGCGGGCACGGGGCGGGGGGAGGGGCCGGGGGCTGAGGGCTGCCAGGGTCCCTGGCCGGGGCCCAGCTAAGCTATGGCAGCTGCAGAAGAGCCCACCTGGCTGCCAGGCATTAGCCCAGGGACCAGCCTCCCTCGGCACCCCCAGGACTGGGGCTGTGGACGGGAGCTCCTGAGCAGTCACTGACAGGGAGACTCGCTGTGTTTCTATGCTGGGCTGCACCCCAAGCTGGCCCTGGAGGGGACACAGGGCCAGGGACTGGCCTCGAGTGCTCACCGCGCGGCTACAGAGGTGGTTCCAGCTTGGCTTGTTCATTACAATCCGTTAGCAGGTTCTTAAAAACCTTGGTACCAAGGCCGTAACTCGAACCAGGTAACAGGTGGGGCGGGGCTCAGACCCAGACCCTGGGCTATTTAGGACTCCTGGGTGACGTAGGAAGCCCGAGGACACCTGCAGAGGAACGAGCGTGGTGCAGTCCAGGGTGAGCGGCCGAGGCCCCGTCAGAGCACCCAGCCCCGCACCTGGGAGCTTAAACCAAACGCCGGTGCCCGGCTCACCCCCAGGGATTATCCCGAGTGGAGTGGTCCTGGACTGGGCCAGGCAGCAGGGATGCACCTGGAGGAGACAGGATCCCATCCGAGCTGGGGACTTGGCCAGGAGGGGAAGTGGAAGGAGGAGATGAGAGCACACACTGGGGGACAGGAGCCCGGTCACAAGGCCCCTGGGGCTTCCAGGCAGGGGCCTCTCTGCTGTACTCCGTGGCTTCTCATTGGTGACTTGGAGCCCCCAGGCTGAGGGCTGGCTGTTAAATACCAGTTTCCCTGCTCCCTGAAAATCGCAGTGTCTAGAAGTGGTGTTTACTGGACGATAAGGCGGTTTAAAAATCCTTAGTAATTTGATGCCGACTGCACCCAGTTCTGTCCACAGAAAGGAGGCGCTAGACGCTGGGTGCAGGGACACCTCAGGCCCCGCTCTGCCGCCAGAGGCCTGGGTGGTGGCGGAGGATGGGTGTTTGCACACGGCCACAAAGTGCTCACCTCGCCAAGATAGGGGACGGTTTGGGGGGTCAGGAGAGGGTTCTGGGGCATCTCTGAACTGTCTTCAAAGAAGCAGTGAGCTCCCCGTCTCGGGAGACAGCCAAAGCAGGAGGGCCTGTCCCCGGTGAGGAGGTTGGGGACACACCGCCCTGCGCCCCTCCTGTTCCTCCCAGCCCAGCCCTGCCCTCGTGCTTATCAGCAGCCACATTGCTGAGGCTGGAAATACAAAAAGCCTCAAATAGGATCCAGAGGTTTTTTAATCTCATTAAAAACAAAAAGCACATCTGAATGGATGTCGTCGCAGGAACACGGTTCTGATTTTTAAGTTTTGAACGCTTGCCTAACACCGTGTCCGAAAGCTGGGGTGCAGAGCCTCCCCGGCAGTGGGGGGCAGCGGACAGGGGATCCAGGGTGGAGGCCGCACAGAGGGGCGCAGCCACCAGCCCCAGCACAGCCAGCTTCCGGCATGGCCTTCCCCTTTGCTCCCACACTGAAAATGGCTAAAGCATTTCGTACAAAGCGTAGACAGTTTCGAGGCAGTCGGCATTTAAGCGACAATCAGAAACCTCTTCCTCCACAACCCGAAATGGGGGCCGATCCTGGGATCGGCATGTTGGTTGATTCTGACAGCCGGGGCCTCTGGAAGCTCGCAGGCCTGTAGGGGAGGCCGTCTCCCACGCCCCGAATGACAGAGTGAAGGCCCTTGCTGCCGCACCCCAGACGCCGGCTGCTACCACAGGTAGTCTGGCGGCATGGAGAGCAAGGGAGGGTGCCTCTGCCGGCGACCTTGATCACGGGTCCTTGCTGAGATGCTTGCTGCCCGTGCCCAGGCCTTCGCCGTGGTCAGGAGGCTGTGCCCGTTCCCACACCACCTTGCTGGCCTGGGCTTCATACCTGATGGAGCTCCTTTCCTCCCCAAGTAAGTGTGAGCCCACTGCACACCCGGGGCCGGGGAGAGAGTGGTGACCACGCAGGTGAGCCCGCAGTTCTGCAGCCCAGGGGCACCCAGCGGAGGGCTAGCCCTGGTCTTCCTCAATACTCACAGGAGACTCAGGTGCCCCCCTCCCCTGGCCGGTCCCCAAACTGGACGCTTCTTCGCCTGGAGTTTGGGGAGGAGGGTGCAGCATTGTTTCGATTCACTCACACTCCCCTGGGTCCCTCGGCGCCTTCGGGCACCTGTCCTGGGCGGGGCCGCTAACGTCTGCTCTGCCCGCAGGTCTGGTACATGGACGGTTACCACAACAACCGCTTCGTGCGCGAGTACCGGTCCATGGCCGACTTCATGGCCACAGACAACTTCACGTCGCACCGCCTCCCACACCCCTGGTCCGGCACCGGCCAGGTGGTCTACAACGGGTCCATCTACTTCAACAAGTTCCAGAGCCACATTGTCATCAGGTTCGACCTGAAGTCGGAGAGCATCCTCAAGATGCGCAGCCTGGACTACGCCGGCTACAACAACATGTACCACTACGCCTGGGGCGGCCACTCGGACATCGACCTCATGGTGGACGAGAACGGGCTGTGGGCCGTCTACGCCACCAACCAGAACGCCGGCAACATCGTCATCAGCAAGCTGGACCCTGTGTCCCTGCAGGTGCTGCAGACCTGGAACACCAGCTACCCCAAGCGCAGCGCCGGCGAGGCCTTCATCATCTGCGGGACCCTCTACGTCACCAACGGCTACTCGGGGGGCACCAAGGTGCACTACGCCTACCAGACCAACGCCTCCACCTACGAGTACATCGACATCCCGTTCCAGAACAAGTACTCCCACATCTCCATGCTGGACTACAACCCCAAGGACCGCGCCCTGTACGCCTGGAACAACGGCCACCAGGTCCTCTACAACGTCACCCTCTTCCACGTCATCCGGTCCGACGAGTTGTAGCCGCCTCTGCCCGGGAGCCGGTGGTCCCAGCCTCGCCCCCGCGGATGTCCCCGCAACACAGCTGCCAAAATGATGCTAACGGTACCGATCGCTCAAATCCTGGAAACTCGTCGGCGACGTGGAGCCCAGTGGCGTGCATTGGCACGACCACCGGGTGTCTCTGGCTCGGGCCAGAGGGCGAAGGATATGGGAAGAACCCCCCACCCCAACTTTGCAGCTGGAACTGCAGCCTGGGGCTCCCCTCGCCGCCCCGGCCCCCTTTTTCGGTCAAACAACAAACTAACGGCGTAAGGCCAGGTCTGTCGCCAGCTCTTGCCCGAGGACACCCCGCTGTGGGGAATCGCATGGACCTTCCCTTAGACCGTGGTCAGTCGCGCTGAGAGGTGGGCTCGTCGCGCCCAGGGGCGCCTCTGGCCACCCTCGGCATCCGGAGGGGTGGACGCAGGCCACTGTAGCCCGTGCCCTGTCGCAGCCGCTGCCCCTCCAACCGTGTGCTGTGTCTTAGATTAACGTGCTGAAGCTCCCGTAGCCCGTGCCCCCGTGTCTAGTCCCTGCCGCGTGGCGGCGGCGGCGGGCGTGCGTGGCGCAGGCAGTTGCGGTGCCACGTGCGAACGCACCTGCCCGTCGCGTGCCGTGTGCCGTGTGTCCCTGTCCCTTGAGGTGGTGGCCCCCGTGCGTCCGGTGTTTGCTGTGGATGTCGTCATGCAGTGCCGTAGTTGGGATCAGTAAGTGGGTGGTTCTTGTTGCTAAAACGAAAACTCATAACCAGTGTTCACCCTCAGAGAGAGATGCCCCAGTTCACGTTGACAAGCGTCAGAGGGGTGGTCCTCTTCTTGTCCAGTGATTCGACCTCGTAGCCACGGAGGAGAAGCGCTCCTCTGGGGAGACCAGTTTCCCACGGGAAGGGTGCATCCCCGAGGGCATCGGTGTGCGGAAAGCCCATTTTTTAAGTAAAAAAGAGGGGAACTTTGTACTCTCCAGTTATCTAAGGAACAATAAACATAATTAGGAGATGTTCTTGCTTCCCTTGTCATTTCTGAAGGGTTTTGAAATGCTGGATTTTTCCAGAGCCTCGCGGAGGTGGTCCAGAGTGCGGGTCTTCTCCGGAGGGGAAGGACAGTCCCTCCTTCAGGGGACTGACAGTGGACACATTCCCTTTGGGTCTCTGGCCACCCATCCACCGAAGTCAGAGCCTGGAGGTCCTCTCGGGTTCCCCTCCCCTGTCAGGGGGATTGGAATCAGGGCTCCATCCTTCGGAACCCCACCCCCACCCCACGCCTGCTGACTTTGCCTGCCAGGCTCCCCCAGGGTCACAGCTGGAAGGAGTCTGGGACCACCCAGCTTTAGATGTGGCAAGGGGACACCAGCAGAGACCTTGCTGGAGAGTGGGGGAGGGGAACCCCAGGCCCTCAGGCCAGTTCGCTCACCAGGGGCCGAGGTGGGTACAGGAGGTGACAGCTGGCCCCCACTCTGAGGTCTGGACCCCCAGGCCTTAGAGACAGAGGCCTTAGGACATCCAAGGAGCCCAGGCACCGTCAATGCCGAATCGGGACCTGGCTCCCCGCAGGTCCTGAGGTTTTGGCAGGACAGGCCACACCTCAGTGTCCCGAGCCCTTCCGAGTCCCCAGGGCTGTGCACCAGCCAGAAAAGGGACACCGGGCCTCCTTTCACAAGCCAGCATTCAGGGCCTGGCCTTTGAGGTCCGAGGTGTGGCATGGCCTCCCCTCCTCTCTGCCCAGGGCAGTGGCACCAGGATGCCAGGCGGTGACGCTGGCCCTGGGAGATGCCAGCAGTCCCCAGGAGCCTGGCCTGGCTGGCACTGCCCTCCGACCAGCAAGCAAACTGTCCCAGAGGGTCAGCAGGCTGGTACCCGGCAGTTGTTGGTGGCACTTAGACGGGGCGGAGCCGACGGTCACAGTGCTCCGTCCACGTGGAGGAGGCCTGAGGGCATCCAGGAAGCCACAACACAGCCCCTGTGCCCACGTGGAGGCTGGAGCCAGTTGGGTGTGGGGACCACAGCAGGCGCCCTGGTGACGGGCCCTGGCCAATAGTTGGAGAATACAGGATGAAAATGGGGCGGAGGCTCCCTTGCTCCCTCGCCCCGCCAGTCAAGGACCTGACTACAGCAGGAAGTTTGTGGGCGCACCTCACCCCCTAGGGAGTTAGGGTCATGTGGACGTGTCCAGAGATCTTGGCCAGCTTCCCCGATGGAAAATAGGGTGCCCCTGAGCCACTGGGGGGAGAGGCAGGGGGACTCTGACACACTGGTCATCATGGGACAGCAGGTCCCAACTCAGTGTCCAGGCCACTGGGGGCCCCTTCCTCATCGCCGGCCCTGTCCCTGCACCCCTCGTGGCCCGCGGCTCCTGGGCTCCACGGTAGGCGGGAAGGGCTGCCTCTCACCTGGCAGTGCCAACCGTCTCTCAGCCTCATCCCAGGGCAGCCCTTCCTCCCTGTCCACGCCCTGCTGTGCTCCTCCCGCCCCCCACACAGGTGTCCCCTTCCAGAGCCCCTCAGACCCTCCACAGTGCCCTCCCCCCATCCTTCCTCCCCTCCCCCAGCTCACTTGGCAAAGGTCCTGCCTCCTGGGGCGTGTCCTGCCCTTCTCCAAGGAGAAGCCACCGGTGTGTCTGTGTCCCTCCAAGTCCTCCTGGCATCTGGCTTCCCTGTCTGCCCTGCTCCCCAGCACCTGCGGCCCTCACACCCAGACTTGCTTTGGGACGCACCACGCCCAAGACCAAGGCACCCGAAAATCCCTCCTTGCTTTCTCGTCCCTGCCGGTGATGGTGATGGCATCATCAAGGAGAGGAGGCCGGGGGTGGGGGGTGCCCAGTCCCCAGTCAGGCCCGCATCAGCGGGGTTCCCCTCCTTGAACCACCGTAGGACCAGCCTGCAACTGAAACTTTTAGAAGTGGGGGGCCTTTGCACACTTTCATGTCCACAAAGTATCTTAGGCCGAGACAGTGCGTGATGCCCTCCCTGTGAGAGCCGGCGGCTGCAGGTCTCACGGGAGCCGGGGTTCCAGCGACACGGCCCTTGAAGCCACCGACTGCTCCCGACTCGACAGGCTCCACCCCGGCGCAATCAGCGGGATTGTCTCGTAATTACCTCTGCAATTACGGGCCGATTTCTGCACAATTTCCCCTAATGACAGAGGGAAAAACAAATGTACAAATACCTGTTCTGAGTCACCAGAAGACAAAATAGTGGCCTGATGGATCCAGAATGGATTTACTGTCTGAGGCTGAGAACGTGCAAAGGGAAATACTCCTCCAGGATATTAAACACGCAAGAAAAATGGTCCCGCCAGCAAGCAAATAAAACAGCCAGCCTGCCATTAAATCTCCCAGATTCCAATAACGGAATATATTGGCTGATGGCAGAACATCTGTGGATGAATTTTCTTTATTAAAAGTTGGGCCTGGAATCAGAATTTAGCCATTGTTTTGGGTGTCCGGGGGCTGGAGGGTGAGACTCATTCTGGTGCAGCCGGTCCTGGAGTTTTCCTGATTTCCCCGGGGCCCTGCTCCCGAAGGAGGCTCCTGACGGGTGAGCCACGCAGGCGCCCACGGAATTCTCCCCCCGGCTCCTGGAGAGTCACGACGCCCGGGTGGAACTGCTGGAAGGCATGCGGGAAGGTGGCCGCTCCCTGATCCCAGCTTGTCCACATGAGTCGGGAGGGGGCATCTGCATGGGCAGAACTCTTGCCTCTGGGTTCTCCAGAAGTCCAGAGCCACCTCTCAGGAAGAAGGGGACTGAGGGCCAGGGGTCGTTTCAGACAGCTGAACACCCCGGACCGAGGATACGCCAAGTGGTCTGCCGTGACGTGCAACGTGATTCCACTTGGAGGTTCCCAGGGAGAACGTGTACACAGATGATCCTCGGAAGCCATGTTAGTGCCACACCCCCTACCGTGTGTCCCTGTGACCTTGCAGGAAAGGCACCAGGCTCTGTGGCCTCAGACGGGGAAACCCTCCTGGGGAAGCTGAGCGCCCGGCCCATGAGGAGGGGCCACGTCCATAGGAGGTCCCGGGCTGTCGGGGAGACACATCAGACACGTCCGGTCCGTCACCGAAGGCCGGAGAGAGAGGTGCCCGGGCAGGGGCTGAGCCCAGATTTTGGTCGAGGGTCGAGGGTTTTTCTGTGTGCTCCTGGCGCAGTGGCCCCCCGAGGCCAAAGCGGGGATCTGGGGGGGGAACAGGGGTTTTACCTTCTGCCACCATGTCAGATCAGCAGAGGGGACCGTGGTTTGGGGATAATGTGTCTCTGGAGAGCTCTCTGTTCTGAACCAAGCGGAAACCCCAAACCACCTGGACGGTGAGGGCCTGTCCCGTGAGGCACAGTCGGGGCCTCCCCGGGGCTGAGTTCTCTCCATTTCACGGGAGCCCACCCAGGGAGAGGAAGCAGCAGCCCGGCCCAGAGCCCCCCGTGGCCCTTCCCGCCCTCACAGCCCATTGGCAGCCGATGAGTCACCGGACGCTTATTCACCACACAGCAGGCAGCGGAAGGGGCCAGAACCGTGTGCCCAGCAAGGATCCGGGCTCGTCCTCCAGCCCCTGGTGCTGGTGAGTCACGGATGCCAGGTGGCGCAGAGCCGGCCAGCGGAGGGGGGCAGGGCCCCAGCCAAGGGAGGCCCAGCGCTGGGGCGACCTTTCCTCTGGGTGTCCTCCATCTGCCACCCCGCCACATGCACACACGTGTGCAACGCAATGACACATGCAGGCACACACCCACACTCGAGTACGCCCACGCACACACAGACACACCAGCTGATCCACACCCACAGCCAGGGTGCTTTTGGGCTCGAGACCCCTCCCTACAAAATGAGAGCTGTGCCCCACCCGGCCTGCATCCGGGCAACTTCTCCCTTAAAGGCCTGACTGCCCAGAACCCCCAGCTCAGCCCAAGCCCCATGTCATCACAGGAGGGAGGTCACAGCCGGTGGTTCCCTCCTGTCTCCACAGCAGGGGTGCTGGGGGCATTCTGGTAACTCTGGTGGGTGCCCCCCATTCTTGGGGAGGTGGTCCCAGCTCTACAGCCCCTCTTCCCAGGCTGGCGGGAGTCCCAGACTTCACACAGGATGGGAGGAATTCAGGGGAGGGGCGCTTTGGCCCCCCCAACCTCCGGCTCCTGCTTGGTGTCCTGTGATGCTCAGCCCCCCTCCCCACCGCCAAGAACAGAGAGGCCCGGCTGCCCAACAAGCTGGGCCAGCTAGGTAGAGAGGGGCCGGGGTGGGGTGGAGGGGTGGCCTGGGATGGGTCCCATGTCCCGCCTCCTTCCCCGGGTGGGGCCTGGTCCACACCTGCCTTCTCATTGGCCACTTACCAGAATTGGCAACTGAGGGACCTACTCCCCGCACTGGGCCTTTTTCCCTCCACAGCCCGCCTGGGGGAGGGGGGGGGGAAGGAGGGGCCAGCCCAGCAGCTGACGCCGTGAAAAGAAACAGTAATTTCCTTATTGATCTTTTCCTTCCCGCCAAGGGCTTGGAAATAAGGTCGCCAAGAATGATGTTGCTCACGTTCTTCATTGTTTCATTTTGCTTATTGAATTCTTGGTTTTTCCCAGAGGACTCCCCTGCTCTCTCCCACAGCTTCCTGCTCCAAGGACACCGCGGCTCGCTCGGCAGGCCTCCGGGAAGCTCGTTCTCAGCCAGCGACGTGAGTGCTGACCCCATCAGCCGTCCCCGAGGCAACATGTCGGCAAAAAATGCCTGCTCCCCCCACTTTATCCCCCCCATCCCAGCCTCCATCCATTAGCCGGACTGGCTCCCTGATCTCCGGCTCCCGGCTGCACGTCTCACAAACGCTGGCGCCTGTTGTCCCCGCTAAATTGGCTGTGGCAGGCCCTAATAGGGAAGAAGAAAACTGGCCGCATCAGGTCAGTCAAAGGAGCTGACGTCCCCTCGAGCAGAGCCGGGAAAGGAGGCAGCCAATTATAGTTTCACGGCGGCACAGCAGCCGTAGGCCCAGCCGGGACTTGTACAGCCTCGGGAATGACTGAAGACGACCAGAACAAGAGCGCCCTCCAAGTCCTTCCTCCCAGAGGCCTGTCCATAGTCTGCGTGGGTCCTGGAGAGACCCTTGGGAAAGCTGCCCCGGGCTCACTTCTCTTCTGCCCAGGTTCGCTGTGCATCCACTCCTTGCCGAAGGCCCAGAGGCGGCACCCACCCTCGGCTTCTCTGTCTGGCAGAGACAGAGAGAGACAATTCCAGGAGGAGCTCAGGAGTCTCCAGGTCCCGGGTACAAGCTGGGAGCTCATTTCGCCCACATGAAGAGACTGAAATAACAGGAAAACTAGGCAGCCTCTGGAACCCTTAATGAAACCCAGGCGTAAAGTCATCTGAAAGGCGGCTTTCTATAACAAACACCCAGGTCTCCGCCCCTCACCTGCCCCTCTCTCCTCTCTCTCGGGCTTTCCTGGGGCCGATTTTCAGCAAGGAAGTCAAAGAGCCGCCCGCAGATTGAATGGCCAGAGGGTTTCTGTGCACAGCGAAGAGGGTAGTCAAGGCTGAAGGTAGCATGGCCTGGTCAAATCCCTGCTCCCATACCGGCCGGGGGTGTGAGAGTGGGCACCCCACTGACCCTCAAGGGGTGTGGATTCCAAAGCTGCAGAATGAGAGTCGAAAAGGAACCTCCTTTGGATGCCCTGAGCCGGCCTAGCAGAGCCAGGCGGGCAGCCAGGCCTGGGCCGGGGTGGGGGGCACAGGGTGAGGACACAAGGTGGGGACGTCTGCCCGGCCACTTGGTCCTCAGCGCTCCTGCCCACTGACTGCCCCGTGCTGGACCCCACCAGAGGCCTAAGCCCCCCGAGGTCACTCCCTCATTCTGCCAGGTTAGGAGGCTCAGGCTTGGAGTGGCCGGGGGCCTCCAGCGGGCCTCGGGGGCAGGGTGGCTGTGCCGACCACCTTGCTGTGCTCACAGACCAGCCTCACTGTCCCGCAGAGCGAGGACCAGCGTGATGACCCCACTGCAGGGCCACGAGGCCACACTGACAAAGAAACGGCAAATATTGGGTCCCCTGGCGCCACCTCCGGGGCCACACAGCCGAACCTCACACCCTCGCGCTGGCTCTTCCCACCACCTGGCACGCGTGGCCCCATGCACGCTTGACCCCATGCACGCATGGCCAGCTTCTTCTCCACGTGCTAGTCATCTCGTCTCCAGGAGGCAGTCCACCAACCCATCCATGAGTGTCTGTCTGTCTGTCCTGCCCCTGCAGAAGGCAGCTGTGAGGGAGCCACGCCCCTCTGTGCCCACACATGCGGGTGTTCAGCGAGCATTTGCAGAATAAAGCAGTGACCCCGTGTAGCTGGCCCCGGGAAAGCCCAGAGGAGAACGCACATTGATTCCCCATTCCCACAGAACAAGTCCTGGCAGACCCCTCGGAGGTGCCCACTGTGGGCTGAGTCCACGGGAACGAGAAGAGGGCCCCTCCCTCCCCCACTCCGGAAGCACAGGACTCTCGCTGGGGAGACCAGTTAGGTTTCAGGGCCCCGGGGTCCTTGGGGTGCCCAGTTGCAGCTGTGCACCACGCAGGGTGAGCCTCCGCTCATCTCCCTTCAGCTTCTCAAAACTGAGAGCTGGGCACAGCCCGGGAAGGACGAGCGGACCCCAGGAAACCCTGAGTTCTTGCGGGGCGTGGGGGCCTGTCACACACCCTCTTTGCTGTGGGAAGTACAGGGCTCCTCTCCGGGCTCCCCAGGGCCCCCCGAGGAGCAGCGTCTCCTCCGGCGTCTCACAGCAGGCACGAGACACAAGCCAGTGTATGAATGATACAGAGCAGCTGAAATTCGAGCTGACGGGTGTGAAGGATGCAGGCAGCCTGTGTCGAGACGGAGACTCAGACAACAGACCCCGCACGGGCATGAGCACTGTCAGGTCGATCTTGAAAACAAATTAGCAGTGAGTTATGGAAACATTGTTTCATTAGATGCAACCAGTTGTTTCAAGAACAATATTCATAAATTGTTTTCCTGCAAACAGGTTTGGTGGGGCTGCTGTGTGGGCTTTCCCCGGACGCTGGCTGACGCCCGGCACCCCTCGAGCTCGCTGGGGCTCAGGCCTCACACCTGAGCTCACTGCGATGCTCCTGCAGCTGGAACACTTTGCTCAGCGACTTAAGGCCCTTCTGTCCTGCTGTCCCGGGGATCTGTGCCCCGGGCGCCTGCTGCGTGGAGGGCTGTGCTCAGAGCCACAGGGAGTACAAAGACCCCTTACCCCAGACGTCTGCACGGACGGCCCACCCATTCCACAGCTCTGCTGTGTTGGCTGATCGGGGCCCAATCCTCCCAGGGCAGACTGGGGGTTCAGAGGCTTCTTAGCAGAATCAGGGAGAGGCAGGGGTGAGTTCATGGGGGCCCACGTGGGGTCTGACAAAGGGAGCCCAGACGCAGGGCGAGGCCCAGAGAGGGATGAGGGGGGGGGGGGGTCCCTGAGGGCGCAACTTAAGGAAGAAGCTGAGAGTGGGACCAGCCACACCGGGGTCTCGGGAGGAGCCAGCTGGCCACCTCGGCTTGGGCTCCCTCGTTGGCTCAGTTCTGGGAGAGGCTCCTTCAGCCTCAAGATGTGGAGCCACCGGGGGGCAAGTGCAGGGAGGGTGTCTCCGCTGAGACGGGGAGAGCCTCCCCAGGGTGGTGAGCTTCCCGACACTGGCAGCGTGCAAGCGTCCGGAAGAAACGAGCGGTGGGATGTCAGCGGATCGGCCCCTGCGTGAAGGGGGTGCTGGATTGATGCAAGGACCCCGTGGTGTGTAAATCTGAGTCTCCCGGAAGGCAGCCTCTACCGGGAGTTTCCTTAGGGTAGTCCGCAGGAGCTGTGCTGGGTCGGGGGGTGTGGGGGGCTCCCTGCCCGGCCCCCTGTACATCTGTGCGGCACAGATCGGTTTTCGATGCATCAGCAGCAGGCCCGGAAACCTCGGCGGCTGGGACGGCCCTGCCCTGCTCCCGGCAGACAGAGCCACCCCCACGATGACATTCCAGCCTCTGCCTCAAAGTCAGCAGCACACGATTTTATCGATTGGAAGCGCCAGGCCCTTCGGGCTTCTGCCAGGGAAAGTGCGCACTTGCCGGTCGCTCCTTAAACAAGCTGTAAAATGGATTGCGCACACAAAAGGGCGACATAAACCACCGGCCGGCGAGCTTCGCGAGTCCGCCGACTTTATAAATCAGGGACACGAGTTGACAAGGGCTCTTGGTCTCCCTTTCGGGAGAGAAAATGGTTGACTTCTAACCTGGGAACGACATCGGCCCAGGTGTCCCCAGGGCAGCCCCCGCCAGGGGACGGCGGGATTCTAAAAGGCGCGTGTCGAGGTGGAGGGGGACAGCCCCACATCGCCGAGACTCAGGGGTCCGGAGCATGTCACTTCTTTTGGGGAAACAGCAGGGCCTGCCACTGGCCTCCCCAAACTTGGGCGCAGCCACCTCCTTCTGGCTGCTGGTCGTGTGAGTCACCGGGAAGAGACCCTCCTGCACAGTGGTAGCGTCCCTGTCCCGGACTGATGGGCATGCGGTGCCCCTTCGGATTCTGCAGCACATGGGTGCCCCAGTCTCCCGCCTTCCCCCTCTCCTCCACGGAGCCTGCGGGGACCCAGGCACCTCCCTCTGTGACCGCCAGGGTCTTCACAGAAGTGGAAGGTGCCACGCACGTTCGTGGCTGCGTCTGAGTTTCACTGGCTGGTGTCGGTCCCCTGACCCCATCCTGCGCGCAAGGGAGACTGGGAGACGTGGCCGCCTGGGTTCTGGGGAAGTGGGAAGCGGCGGGGAAGGGGGCCAGTCCTTGCCATGGTTATTGAAATAAAAAATGTGTCTTGGGCCACCCCTGGGGGACACCGGCTGTGGCTTCAGAGGCCGGGGTGTGGTGCTGGCCGGGTGACCGCAGGCAGGTGGCTGGCCCTTCAGAGCTCATGTCCTCATTGCCACTCACGGCAGCTGTGGGGGCGCTGACGCGGACGTCCAGCCTCTGGTTATGTTATTTATTCGCTTAATGATGGTGGGAGAAGCCAGGAGTAATCACCCATGTGATTTATTCTACAAGCAATTTATTCCCCACCCGTCATTCTGTTCCACAGCCACGAATGGGAGCGCGACGCCTCTCAGGCCGCGTGATGCGGATCAGCCCCCCCCCCCCCCCCCCGCCGTAGCCCAGCCGGGTGGGGTGGGCACTGTCCATCGGGGCCCAGAGGTGCCACTCCCAGGCCGTGCTGAAGCTGGGGTGACGGGGTCAGGCCGGGCCACACACAGGCAGAGGAGCCTGTGGCTCTGGTAGGCAGAACGACAGACACCCACGGCCCCGACCCTGGGCCTGCGACAAGGGGACGTCACTCGGCCAAAGGGACACTGAGGACATGATCGAGTTCAGGGGGTTGATGCGGGAGGTGACCCTGCACGACGTGGGGGGGCCTGTGTCATCACAGGGTCCTCAGAGAGGGGGGCAGGAGATCAGAGTCAGGGGGACACTTGGGGACCGAGCAGGGGTCAAAGGGGAGAAGTCGGGGCTGCAGCGAAGCTGGAGGGAGGGGCCGCGGCGGAGCGTGAGGCCTGCAGTCCTGGGGGAGGCGGGGGAGCGATGCCCCCAGTGGGAGGGAACAAGCCCCCAGAACAAGCTCCGGCTGGCACACCGACTTGAGGGCCCGGTTCTGACCCCCAGAACGGCAGCAGTGCAAATGTAAGTGGTTTTAAGCCACCAAACACGTGTCATTTGTTCCAGCAGCCACAGGACACTCTGCCGGTGGCCTCTGAGGGGCCCCGCCCACTGCCTCCTGGGAGGGGCAGGGAGGCAGAGACTGGGTGGGGCAGGGGAGGGGCGAGGGAGGGCAGCTGGGCTGGGGTGGACCCTGCAGTGGCTGCTCCCCCAAAAGGAAGCCAGAGCCACGCCCACCCCTGCAGGTGGGGGTGCAGGTGCTGCGACTGCACAGGGAAAAGGGTATGTGCTGCCAGGCAGGCACCGGGTGGGGGCGGGTGCAGGGGCGGGTGTGGCTGTGGGGATCCCCTCATCCCCCCCTGACAAGCCAGGTGCGGCACATCACCCACAGGAGGGCCCTGGTGGACTCACTGCCCCCAGGGGATGGGTGAGGCGGGTGAGCCTGGAGCCTCCCCACCGCCCCTCCCCTTGCCTCCTGGCAACAGCATCTGGGGGAGGCTGGTCCCTGCCCCAGCACCAGGCCTGGCTCAGTGAGAAGGATGGAGAGGGGAAGAGACTGATATGAGGGTGCGGAGATGGGGGTGGGGCAGGGGGTGCTCCTGGCCTCCTCTGACCCCTGGCGCTGTTTGGGGAAGCCCCAGAGAGGACAGAGGGACCCCTGCCCTTGACACCCCAAGGAGCCCCAGCAGAGCTCCCCAGCTTTCAGCCCCAGTGCTGGGTCCATAGTGCCGGGTGGTGAATTTGCCCTCCACTTCCAGCAGCTCATGGGGATGGAGCCCCTGTCCCGGGGGGACCCTAGATGGAACCTAGCCAGGAGAGAGGACTATCTGACAGCACTGGCCTCGTGTGACCTGAAAGCTAGAAGCTTCTGGAAACCCCATCTAACCCGTTCTAACCCCATGACCTCATCTCCCCCAGGATCCAGCTAAAGGACACCCAAGGGTCGGCAATAAGTTTAGAGCGGCGGAAGTGCTGAGTCACGCTGGCCTGTTTGGAAAACAGAGCTAATTAAGTTAGGGAGGTGGGGTGGAGGCTGGGCCACAAGTAGACTTGGGGTGGGAGCAGCCGACAGCGGGAAAACCTGCTGAATTCTGCCGAGGCTGAGCCGCTTGCCTGCCCCCACAGCAGAGAAGGCCTGGCCTGCCAGAGCGCTCCCCAGGGCGGGGTGGGGCTGGGACCCCAGGGCCCTCCCACCCGTCACACATGGAGGGATGGCGGTGGGAGAGGAGGCCCAGGGGAGGGAGGAGCCCGGGTCCCCACCCCGCCCCTCCCAGGAGGAGCAGAGCCCAGAAAACTCAGGTGCTTGCTGGGGAGTCCAGCCCGCTTCCCCACGGGGCGCCCTGAGGACCAGGGACAGATGCAGGGTTGCTGGTGGAAATCGGGCTCTTCCAGGGGATAATGAGAAACGCATTTCATGGCGCATGCCTGGGGGACTGAGGTGTGGCGAGGCTTATTCAGGAAGGCTGCCCCTGGGTCCCCATGTCCTGTCTCCCTCTGTCCCGCCTCCCTCCGTCCCGGCAAGGGAAGAGTCCACCCGTGTGCCCGGCGAGGCCAACACAGCCACGTCCAGAGCCTCCGCTGCGCGTTGGCGCTCGGGCCTTCGGAGCCCACGCAGTCTGCCGTGGCCTGGGAGCCGCTGGACCCACAAAGTGTTTTTTTGTTGAATTCTGAATTAATGAGCGAGCCGATGAGGGCACACACCTCTTGTGCTCGTAACCCAGGCTGGCTCCTGGGGCCTCCGCTTGGGGTCCCCTTCGGAGGAAAGCCGCCCCAGGCCCCTGCCTCGACCCGTCTGCCTGGCTCTGTCCTCCCAACTGGGTTTATTCCTCACAGGCACGTGGCACCACCGGACCTGGCAGCTGCTCCCTTGGTTTTCGTCTCCACCTACCCGCCGCTCAGCTTTGAGGAAGACACTCTCTCTGATTCTCTGACAGAGCCCCGTGTGTAAAGGGGGGCCCCCGCACATTGAAGAGGCTCTGAAACACTCACCCACCAGGAAGCGGGGTCCCGGCCGGAGAGGGAAGGATGACCGGGAGTTAACACAGCAGCGCGGAGCCGAGCCTCTGAGTGCTGGGCGCCACGCGACGTACCACACCCCCAGTGGTTTACACCACAGGACTCCTGTCTCACAGTTCTGGACCCGCGTGTCAGCAGGGGCCGGTCCTCCCAGGCCCTCTCCCGGCTCCTGGGGTGTGCCAGTCATGTCAGGTGCCTGGCTTACAGACGCAGCGGCCCCACCTCCGCCTCACCACAGCGTTCTCCTCGTCTGTGGGCAAAAGTCCCCTTTTATAAGGATGCAGTCACTTTGGATGTCCTCCAGCCTGACCCCTCCCAACAGTACCCCTTTGCAGGTACGTCTGCAAAGGTCCTATTTCCAGGTGAGGTCACACCCTGGGGTCCTGGGTTAGGGCTTTGGCACGGGAACCCGGTGGGACACAGCTCAGCCTGACGAGCCCACCCTACCTCTCCCCTGCTCGGACCTCGCACCTCCCAGCCAACTGCTCCCACGGGTCCCAGTCACCCTCAGAGCTTCACGCGGGACCTGCACAGTGCTCAGGGCCCTGCTGCAAGCCCGGCACTGACCTGGGCACCTGGAGGGCGGCGGGGGACCCTCGTGAACGGACTGGAACCTGTGGCGGGTGTTTTTTGCTCCATGGAATCCACGCCCACGACCCCCACAGCAGCTGCTCTGTGCAGCAAGGGGAGAGTCATCGTCTGGGTGACTAGAAGGGCGTGGGAAGGCACGCAGGCACTGGGGGCAGGGTGGAGAGTGCAGGCCGCTCCCTGCCCGTGGGGACAGTGGCTCCCAGGACCCCGCCACCCCCGTCCACAGCCCCGAGGTGAGCTGTGTTGGGTGTTCCTGCGGAAACTGCCCCCGTGTTGGGTTTCCCAGGAGCCTCTGAGCCCACGTCTCACCACCGCCCTCTGGGGTCCCCGGGCACCCGCAGAAACTCCAACCTCCCTGGCCTCTGAGGTTGGGGTGCAGCGTGGGAGGGCAGTTAGCACCAGAACTGTCCCTGTCCCTGCAGGAAGTGGTTGTGGGGGGGAGGAACGGGTGCACAGGCCGGAACAGTGGGGGCAAGCCCTGTCGGGGGGAAGGAGGGTGGCCATGGCCTGCAGGGAAGACATGGGCCTCATACATGGCGGGTCCCCAGGCTCCCACCAGGGCCCAGAGGGTGGGCCTGGGGACGCTGAGTGGGGGCTGCAGGCAAAGGCAGTGGACAGCTCCCCTCCTGAGCCTCTGTCTGGTGGCCTGCCATGCCCCAGGAAGCCCTGCCCGGCCCAGCTGAGTGTTGCCCAACCCAACTCCAGTCCTGCCCCACCTCCTCGGCTGGGGGAAGCCTCTGGAAGCAACCTGGCCCACATGCCCTGACCCCCCACTCTGAGCCGGGCCCTCCCAGGCACGGGGCTGCAAGTTCTCCACACAGCTGGGGCTTGGAGACCGGCCCACCCAGCCTGCCCTCCTCACTGCAGATTCACACCTCAGCTGCCCCCTCAACGTCTGCTCACAGAGTCCAGTGGGAATGTCCACTCAGCATGCCCTAAGAGGAGACATGAGCGTGTGCCTGGCTGTGTCAGTGTCCTGGGGCCACCAGAACCAGCGACCACACAGTGGGCGGTTCTCGCCTGGTTCAGACGCCTGGAGGCCAGACGTCTGAGATCGCCGCGCCAGCTCCCTCCAGGGGCCCCAGGGGCGCTGGGCTTTCAGCCACACGCCTCCAGTCTCTGCTCCACCGTCCCTCGGCCTGTCCTCATCACTCTTCCCCCCTTCCCTTCTCTTACAAGGACACTTGTCCCTGGACTTTGGTGCCACCTCATCTCAAGACCCTCCACCTGGTCGCATCTGCAACGCTCTTTCCAGGTGAAGTCACAGTCGCCGACTCTGGGCGGGCACACTTTTGGGGGGCCACCTTTCACCCCACTACCGTGTGCTTTTTCTCCTTCCCATCTTCTACCGCCTGTGCACCGGCAAAATTCTATGGCCCCTCCTCTCTACGAGGCAGGGCCCATCTGTCGGTCTGTGCGTCCATCCTCCGTGCCCGGCGCAGGTGGACACCCGTAGGCTTAGCTTCGGCTCCGTGTGACCCCAGGCAGGGTGCGAGGGACGAGCAGGTGTCCCTGCTGGGCCCCCAGCCCCGGGCCAACGCAAACCCAGCGAGGACGCACCTGCAGACCTGCAGGCTCCCTTGTCTGTCTGTCTGTCACAGCGCGGCCCCGACAGACAGCCTGGGTGCACGGAGGTCAGACTCTCTGAAGGACTTCCACATCGGCGTGTGGCAGACGTCCAGGCCTCTGCTGGGGAAACTGACAGCAGGCCTTGGCACACAGATGGGGCCTGGCACCCAGAGGTGACATGCGTGCAGGCAGCGTCTGTCGGCTCACTCCGGCAGCTCGGGGCAGCCTGGGGCGAGTTCACAGCGGGGTGGGGGGCACACCCTTGGGTCCGACTCATCATAGTTTACAGACATTCACGAGGGAGGTGGCCGTGGACCTGTGACCCACTTCTGCTGACTGGCGGCACCACACTGGTGGAAGCGCCATGGCAACGAGGCATGTGGGCTCAACCCCGTCAGCCCCAGGCAGTTCCTCACAGACACCCGCGGGGAGCAGGCACCCCACCTCCCACAGACAGCGGGGAGGAGAAGAAGCTGCTCTGTTTATGAGAGGAGCCCTGGCCACTCCGCCTGCCCCAGCCAGGTGTGCCACGTACCTGCCAGGTGTGCCCACATACCTGCCAGGAGCCCGGCCAGCCAGCCCATGAATCAGAGTTGTGCCCGACCCCTAAACCCCAGTTCCCGAGGGTGCTGTGCCAGCTGGCCCTCTGGCCATGTGACCGCTACCTGGTTTGGCCGCATGGCCTTGGGCCTTCTGTTGTCCGCCTGCCCCCTGGCCTCTGAGCAGGCAAGCACTGAGCAAGATGGAGGCGGGGCAGCCCTGGGAGGGGCAAGGAGGAGAGTGCCCCACACTCTCAGGGCCCCCCTCTATCGGAACATGCCCACAGGGGGCACCACGTCCTCTTTCCCCAGAGGAGGAGATGAAGGCTTGGAGTGGGGCCGAGGTCACACCCACTTTTCCTACCTTGTCCTAAGACACGGCTTCAGCTCCCATAAAATGACGCTGACAGACTGAACAGCAACTGTTCCCCCTCCCCCCCGCCTGAGGGCTGACCCAGCTGTGCGGCTGGGGCAGGGCGCCAGGTGTGGGGCAGGGGGAGGGCAGGCCCCTCCTCTTCCTCCGTGATGGGGCCAACGGGGCGACGGGAAGACATTGGGGAGGCACCTCTGCGGTGGCTGATGGGGTGCAGGTGGGGAGCATGCACACCTGACTCAGTGTGGGGGCCTGACGGCTGTCTCCCAGGCCCGCCTGCTTGCCCAGCCTCCTAGGCCTCCCCATCCTTTCCCTTGTCCCCAGCCCTGCCCCAGACAAATCTCCCTCCAGCTGGGACCTGCTGGCGGCTCAGAGAGCCGGCCTTGGGGGCAGAGTGACGTGGTGGCCCGAGCGCAGCCTGGGCGCGGGTCCAGGCTCTGGCCAGGAGGTGCCCTCTGCCAGCCGGTGGCTGTTCTGTGAAACAGAACCAACCCCACGGGGTTGGCGAAGATTGTCGGAGCAGAGGCGAACCCTGCGCTGTGTCATCATCAGTGTGGCTGTCGCAGCCAGGGGAGACCTCAGAGTCTGGGGACCCCCAGCCTTCTCTCCCAGCCCCTGTGCCGCACCTGCCCTCAGCCCCCCCAGCACCCCCACACGTCTGCACCAGCCTGTGCCGTCCCTCTTCCCGGGTGGCTGTCTCCTGCTCTGTGCCATCAGAAGCATCCTTCCCCAACCCATCCTCCACCCTCTCGCATGACAGTTGTCACAGTGACTCTGAGGCTGGAGCCACATCGAGGTCCTCACCAAATGTCTAGGGCTGGGCCCACCTGTGAGGCAGAGGAGTCAGGCCCAGGAACCGAGGGCCCTGCACCCCCCGTGGGCCCCGGGTAGCTCAGCACCCTGCGAGCCTGTTCTCTCCCTCGTAGAAGGGACTCAGGAAGGTGACCCCCTGGGGTTGTGAGAGGGCCAGAGGAGGCTCTCAGGACCACAGCCAGCACCTCTGCTCTGGAAGGGATGCCGCCCTGGGTTCATATCCCAGTCCCGCCTCCCAGCTGGGACCTGGGTGTGTCTTAGCACCAGCGGGAGCCTCCTCTCTTCAACCTTGGGAAGGTGGGGTGGGTAGACCCTGCCCCGAGGGGCTCTGGTGTGGCTTCCATGAGACAAGAGATGGGAGCTTTCCAGCTCAAGGCCGAGCACCTCAGAGAGACACAGCGATTGTCCCTGGAGATGACTTTGCTAAACGCCCAATAAAACATCGTCTGAATGGGTTTCACTGTCTGCTTGCTGCTCACCTGCGGAGGGCCCTGGGGTGCTGAGCGTGCGGCCTCCCCCAGGCACACGCACACCCATATGCACACGGAAGGCACACATGTGCTCACACGCACACACGCTCACACAATCACACACGCAGACGGGCGCAGAGGAGGCGCACGAGCGAGGCCAGGCAGGCAGTGGCTGGCGGCTCCGTGGCCGGCAGCTGACCCGGGGCGGGAAGACGGATGGGCTGCCTGCTGCCAGGAACTGCAGGGACAGCACTTCTCCTTCCAGCTGGTTAACGCCAGCTTCACTCCAGGCCGTGCTACGCATTCTCAGTGGGAAAGAGGGGCCGCAGGGCAGCCCCTTCCCGGGAAAGGTCAGAGACACCCCGAGACAGGTGATGCCTTGGGCAGGGTGGGGCAGGCCTGGACGTGCTGCCCACCCAGTGCGGCGGCCTAGGCAGGCTGGGCCTGCCTTTCCCAGGTGTGAAATGGGCCCGGGCCAAGTCAGGGGCCCGGACACTGCAGGGTGGGGGGCTCCCCTGGGCGTGGGTTCAAGTGCATCCTGCCTGGGAGAGCCTGGCTGGCCCGGGAATTGGTGCAGCACAATCCTGGGGCCAGAGGGCCCAGCTGAACACATGCAGAATTCTCAGGAACTTGCAGGTCGAACCTGGAGCCCGCTGTTTCTGGGAAGGGCGCTGGGTTTCCTCAAGGGCCACTCAGCACCGAGTTCCACCCCCCAGAGCTGCACAGCTGCCTCACCCTCCCGTCCAGGGGAAGAGCTGACCCAGGGAGGTGGCATTTGCTGAGGCTTCCTCGCCCACAGAATGAAGAAGGCTGCTCAGTGTCTTCCTTCATTAAAGGTGCAGTGAGGTCGGGGACCGGGTGGGGTAGCCTTCGGCTGTATGTCACAGGAGCCTGACCGTGGTGCGTTCCAGAGATTCAGATTTTCTTTGTCACTTAAGCTAATGGTAAGTCCAGCATTCTGCCATCCATCCTGGCCACGGAGACAGCAATGCCACACTGACATCGGGGTCCCCTGCTCAGCCTCTTGGCCACAAAACGGTTGCAGATGCCCAGATGTGATTCGCCTGTTAGACTGGAGACAGAGAGAGGAGTGAAGAGCAGAAGATACCAGCAGTGGTGCCTGCTTCCTGTGGCCAAGAAGACAGCTTGCTCAGGAGCTCCACCCTGGGCGTGCGGTCCCTCATCCGCCAGCGCTGGCCTCAGGGGTGTTCTGGGCTCTGGGAGCTGGCGTCGGGGATACCTACAGGTGAGCGCGGTGCTATGCTGAGCAAACATACTGTTCCTGGGGTGGGAGTGGGGGGTGGAACAAGCCACCCTGCCGGCCACTCGAGGATGCCCGCATCCCCATGAGACAGGATGGGACACGGGACAGAAGGGCCTGCGTTGGGCTGAACTAGGGGCATTTTTTTCTGTTAAGTGCTTCTGAGCACGTGTTCATTATGGAACCCGACCTCCTGGCTGCCCTTCCCCTCGTTAGCTGCGCAGACAGCCACTGGGCCTGGGCCTGTGTGCGCAGCACCTTCAGCAGCGGGGCGGTGTGAGGCTCGGCCACGGGGCATGTGTGCAGGGCTCTCAGCATGTGGCGCCCGGTGCACCAGCCTGTGTCCCTGCACCGCCAGCACTGGGGCCCCTTTGTTCACCCGCGGAGCCCCAGGGCTCAGGGCCCTCGGGACAGGGCCTCTCCTGCCTAGCCATAGGTGGGCCTCCCGCCTGTCCTGGAGCACAGTGATCTTCCCATTCCTTGAAAATCTCCAGTTTTGGACTTTGACCAGCTACTTTGCTGGAGAGAACACCAGGCGAAGGATGGCACGGCTGCCGTCTCCAGCTCCCTGTGCTCTGCCAGAGCAGGCCCACCTCCCCCGCGCCCGCCTCCGGGACCATGCTACAGAACGGGCAGAGCTCCGCACCCGCCTGCGGAGGCAGCAGCCCAGCACTGCACGCAGCCGGAGGCTGGAAAGCAAACCGAGGACCACCGAGGGGGTGGGTCTCAGCTCCCACTCTCATCAAGGACGGGACTTCTAGAAATAACTCTGAGAGGAGCAGAGCTCAAATCCCACTTACAGCCCATTCTAGGGTTTGAGATGAGCCTAAGTCGGGGATATTTTCACTGTCTTTACCTCCCACCCCTCCCCCTCCTCCTTTCTTTCCCTGAAATAACAGGAGTAGCAGCTGCCTCCCAAGCGTGAATCTGCCAGGGCCATGCGGAACGCCTACCACGCATGGTCCCATGTATCTTCAGGACGCCCCTGGCAGCCGCCACGGTCACCTCCCCCACCTCACAGATCAGGGGGGCTCAGGAGCGGAAGCCGCAACTCAGGCTGCAGAGCCAGGGTTCCAGCTGGAGCCTCTGGCAGCGGAGCCGGGCTCACACCCGTCGCCGTAATACACCTTCAACACGTTCTTCCAGTTCCAAGGTGGTAATTGGAAAACGCAGAAAAACAAAACAAACAAACATAAAAACCCCAAAAAGCCCACCACGTACTTAGAAGCCCAGTCTTCCCCACAGTGTTCTCCTGCATCTGGGCTGCAGCTGGAAGGTCAGGGTCAGGGAGGGGCCAGAGACGTGCCCTGGGGCTGGAGCCCAGGTGGCTTTTCTGGCTGGTCTCCAGGGTCACCCAGACCAAGTGCTCAGCCGCCAGGAAGCCAGAGCGTGAAGGGCGCTTGCCCTCTGGGGAAACGGTCCCATCCCCACTCCGAGAGGAGCGTGCGCCCGGACTGGGTGGTTTGTGGGAGAAGGTCTGAGATGGAGCTGGGTGAGAAGCAGGGACATACACGGGGAAAGCAGAGGCTAATCGGCCCCTCCCCGCAGCAGCTGCAGGCACTTGGAGCTGCATAAGAAGCCACTGGGGGGGGGGGGGGCAGGCATCACACACACGCCTCCAGGGAGTGGGGGTATCTCCCAGGGCCGTGGAGACCCCACTTCTCCCTGTTCATTCCACAGATGAGACCAGAGGCTGGCTCTCTGCTGCCAGGGCAGAACCCCAAGACATAGCTCCTCCCAGACCTCTGGGACCCGGGTCTCCCGAGAACAGGAGTGGCCTCTCCGGGTCTGTTCACAGCTGGGGCCAGGGCGTTGACTGGTACAGGGCTGTGTTCCCATTGCTCCAAATGTCCTTTGGACATCCAGACTCCCGAGAGGAGCTTGTTCCATGTCCCAAGGACGAAGGACTGGTCCCCCGCAGCTGAGAGGGGCACCGTCACCGCGATGAAGAGCAGGAACCCACTGGCTGCCCAGAGACTCCCAGGTGGCACGGGCTCCTACGGGGCTGCGTCACCAGGCAGCGTCCCCTGGTGCCCTGAGCCCAGGAAGCAGCCTCTGTGCCGCTGCCTGGTTACCCAGCACAGCTGGCCCTGGTGTGGGGGCGCAGAGAGGAGCACCCCCCACTGAGGGGCGCCCACTGCTGCAGCCCAGGGAGATGGGCGGGAAGGGCCGGTGGGCGGGAAGGGCCGGTGGGCAGCAGCAGGGCCTGGGTGCCTGCCCCCCACTCATGGTTTGGCACCTCTCCACGCTGGACTCCTGCCAGCCAACTGGGGTGATGTTAACATCCTCCAGCCTGCGTCGGGAGAGCAACTCAGGGCCCAGGGGAGAAGGGCGGTTAGAAAGTGTTTCACAAACACCGGGGCTTGGCTGGAGCGTGAGGCCGGCGTGACGAAAGGCGCTGGAGCCCCGTCTGTGGCCAGCGTGGAGCCCTCTCGGTGCTCTGTGGGGACCAAGAGGCGAGGTGTGCGGCGGGTCATTTCTCCTTCTTAGCCACAGGCACCTGGCCAGAGAGCAGGCAGTCCCGGGCTCAGGTTGGGGGACGGGGCCAAGGTGGAGAAACACGGAAGCCGGGCTGCAAACAGGACAAACACGGAGACTGACCGTGTGTGACGGTTATTTATGAAGGAGGCTCTGGGGGGCGGTCGAGGCCAAATGTGACGGGACCCCTCCAGTGATATCACCTCCCAGGGCCCACACTGTGTGGCCCATGGAGCAGGCCCCGCCCTTCTCCAGCCCCCACTGCACAGGCCCCCGGGTTGGAGGTGATATGGAGTCCAGCCCGTGTCGGGCATGGCCGAGTCTCTTAGGCAGGTGTCCGTCATTCTGAGTGTGCCTGAGTCTCCGCTGCCACCTCCAGCCCGGCGGGACAGAAGTGTGAGTCCTCAGTCAGCCCAGGGGAAGGAGTGGGGGAGAAGGGGATCCTTAAGAAAACAAAGAATTGGTGGGGTGGGCATCGCCGGCAGAGTGCCCATTGGTTTCTCTCCTGCAGCCACGGCGCAGAATTCAGAGAGTCGCAAAGCTGCCCGGGACTCAGAGAGCGCCTTCCCCCAACACAGAGCCCCGGGCAGTCCCGCACCACGGGAGGAGAGCCCAGGACAGGAGCCAGGAGGCCACTCCCCCCGCATTGTCAGACCGCTGGGAGCCTGTTTCCACGTCGGTGCCCATCAGAACTAGAGGAAACACAGTGTTCACTCTCGGTAAGGTGTCACTGTTACACCGTCACAAGCTGACAAGTTGGCGTGAGTTTGGGGACAAAGGAAAAGGCGAGACACGGCATGAGGTTCTGTCTACTATGGACAACAAAGAAAGGAGCGAGAATGTCGCCATAGGTTTGGGGGGAAATGGCTTTATTTGGCAAGAAGGAGAAATCCCCCTGTAGCCTGTTATTCTAAGAAGCCTGCAGGCCGGGGTGAGGTCTGAGGCTCCCAGCATCCTGCTCAGGTTGGGCCAAGTGTCCACCTGTTCAGGGGCAAGCCGGAGGAGGCGGGGGTGGGGGGTGGCCAGGGCTGTGCAGATGGCCCATTACCAGGCTGGGTCACCTGCCTGTGAGGAGTCTTCACGAGCCACAGCAGGGGTGGAGCTGAGAGGGGTGGTGCCGTCTCCCTTACTTCCCCCACCCCACCAGACTGCACGCTGACCCCACTACCAGGACTGAGGGGGGACACAGAGGCTTGAGCAGGTGTCACACCCCTCGCCATGATACAGAGCCAATCCCATCACGGTGAACCTCAGAACTCACGTTCCACTGTCTCAGGAAGTGACGTGCCCCTGCTCTCCCTAGATGGGAAGGAGGGGATGGGAGGACAAGGGGTGGTTCCTGGCAACCATACTGTGACCACGAGGGCAGCCAGCACAAGGACTCAGCCAAGGTGTGAAGAAAACAGAGCCCGGAGGAGTGCAGAGCAGGACTCGACCACACTGCACGGGACCCAGAGGCCTCTGGGCTCCTCAGTTAGAAGACGAAATAAATCTTCACAGTTGAAACCAGTTGGAGCTGGATTTTAAGTCTCAGGTAACCAAAGCCTCCTAACCAACTCAGATCCCTGCCACTGACCCCAGAGTGGGTTCGCCTGCCCAATCCCATTCGTCCTCAGGACGGTCCCGTGACCGGGGAACAACGGCGCTTTCCTTTCACAGACAAAGGTGCGGAGGTGAGGGGAGCTCAGCACATGCGGGGACCGCGCACCCAGCATGTCCGCTTGGCGCTGGCGTTTGGACCCGGCCTCACACCCTGCTCTGTCTGAGCGCGGGAGCCAGGGCCGTCCTTGGGGACGGAGGCAGGAGAGACGCTAACAGGCTGTCTCAGTAGAAATGGAGGCCAGCCTGCACCCACACTCTGTGGCTGACCAGTCATCACCCGGTCCCCCCAGCGCCAAGTGGACAGCGGCTGACGGTGTGGACTGGAACACACGGGCACCGTCCACCGACGGAGCAGTAAGGAGGCCGCTTGCCTGGCTGAAAAACGAACATGTTTTCATTATTCCCACAGAAATGCCTGAAAAGTTTCTGTCTGGGGAAGGGAGCCAGCTTCCAGCAGGCAGCGCAGGGGCAGGTGGGTGAAGGCCGGCCACAGGCTGGGGCTGCTGCGCAGAGGGGCCCTGGAAGATGCAGGCGGTAGGTACTGAGACCTGATGTGGGGAGTTGCGCACATGCTGTTCCGAATTCGGGTCCTCTCTGAGCTCCCCCGAAGTCTCAGTGTGGGGTGAGTGCTGTGTGACTTCCTGTGACTCAGACCCCGCTCAGAGCCCCAGCTGGCCATGTCCTCAGCCTGGGACGGAGGTGCTGTCCTGCCTGGCAGGTGCCCCTCGAACACGAGAGGGACAGCTGACTGGGCTGCGACTCGCCTCCCCCACCTGGGGAGCCTCAGAGGCTGGTTGCCATCCCTGCAGCTGCAGGACGGGCTCTCGGCTGACACCCACAAGCTCTTGGAGGGGCCGTGGGGGTGAGGGGCAGGTGCCAGGCCTTCCCCGAGGACACCAGTGCGAGCAGCCAGGTGTCTGGTTGGGAGGGGCCTGAGGCCCCGCCTCCCGTCCAAGGGCCTGTCTTCTAAAGGCCATGGGGGGACCCTGTGTCCGGCAGATTGCAGGTTGCTGCCTGGTGCTCCCTCCCTCGCTGGGTGCGTGACTGTGGAGCCGGGATGATCAGCAGCGGGTGGGCCCCTGAGGAGGTGTTGGGGGCGGTTCTCTTGGCCCAGTTTTAAAGATAAATTTGTTAGATCCTCAGCAGTGAAATCACACATGAGGCGGGTGAGCAAAATGGGAAAGAAGTGTGATAAACAGAAGCCCATCTGCAGGGAACTGGGACACGTGTGCCTTCCTCGTGGGGTTCAGAGTCGCCCCTGGCCGCGCAGCGGCCACATGGGGGCTGCGCCCCCCGCCAAGCCCTTGGGAGTAAGTACCTCGGGCCCCTTCGGAGTGCCAGAACCTGCTGTTCTCCAGCACAGCCGGAGCTCTTCCGAGTCGCTTCATTCGGGGGAGACCTGGGGACCTGGGTTCAGATGATCGCAGCTGCAGAAAAAGCCACAGTGGTGTGCGTCACGGGAAGGGTTTCTGGGCAGCGGTGGCTTGGCGTGATGTTTCCCCAGACAGCTGAGTTGATGGCAGCGTCAGGAAGCTGCATCCAGCGTGACAACGGGGAAAGAGGCCGTGGCCACTCCCCACCGTTGTTGGAGGGAGGCGCAGGCTCTGGCCCGTGTGGCCCCAGCTTGGCGTGAGCCCTCACCGAGGGTCCCTGCAGGGTTGGGCCTGGGGTGGTGCAGGCTGCAGATCTCAGTCTGGGGGGACGGCTCCCAGCCTGTAAACTGCAGACAGTTCTGCATGAACATACCTGGGCCCTGTCTCCCGTCTCTCACACCGGGGATACCTGGGCCAGACACGCAGCGGGGCTGCCGAGAGCAGACACGCCCCTTCCCTCCTCGGTGCCTGCCAGGGGCTGCAGAGTCTCCCTTGCTGGCCCTGCCCTTTGGGTTGGTGCTGGGAGGCAGGTCCCCCCTCGCAGCCCCAGCCCAGCCCCCACGCTGGCCCACGGAGTCTGGTGGGGGGCAGAGCCACTTTACAGCGGAACCTCGCTCCCGGCTTCTCTTCTTGTAAGTTTGCTTCTGTAGATGGAAATTCACCGGATTCCTGAAGCCATGGATGACTTTTAATATTATGGGACTTCTCCACTTCTCACTAATTTAATTTCTGAGGCCATTAAAGGCGGCCCGAGAAACACCATCTGTTGAGTGGATGAAAGACTGCAGAAGGGGTTTCAGCAGCAAGGCGGTGAATTTCCACTTCATCAGGGAGCGTGGGATCTGCAATCAACCCTCGGAAGCGCTGGGATGCTCAACAGGAGCCCCCCACCAGGGCCTCCCCTGGGGCTGCTTTCCAGTCTGTCCATCAGCTCCGGACGCCCGGCTCGAGTCTCCAAGCGCTTTCAAAACGGCCGGAAGGCCAGTCATCGGAAAACACAGTATTTAAGGGATCTTATTATTTTTATTAATATTCCAACAGCCCTGACTGCACTGGATCTCAGTAACAACTAGGCACACTGCCGCCAGGAGAGCTTCTCGTGCACAGACTGGGAGAAGCCCCCCACCCCACTGCTGAGAGGGAGTGCCCGCCCTCGTGCCACAGAGGGTTTACAACATCTTGACCCAGACAGGTCCTGGGCCACCTCCCCTTCTCGAGCAGCTAACGGTGTCTGCGCCCCACACGTCCCTCGTTTGCCCATCACACTCTGGGCCACTATACACCCAGCCTGGTGGCCCAGGGGCCAGGCACTGCCGCCTAGGGGCAGCCCCCAGGCCCCAGAGTCTGGGACTCAACCGCATTGGCCAGTGCACAGGGGCCTGAGTGCCCCGCCGGCCCCACCCTTCCTGCCACACCCAGGCTGCTGCCGTGCAGCTCTGCACACCTGCACACACGTGTGCTTGTACCTATGAGCACACACACACACACACACACCACAGCCACATGGCAGGGCCCTGTCCCTGAAGAGCATTCTCTGTGTCTGAACAGGCCCCCGTGAGAAGGAGCCAAGCCAACCCCCAAGGAAAAGATGGTTCACTCCAGGGGTTCACCCCCGCCCAGGAGCCCAGATCGCCCAGGGAGCCCCCTGAGAAATTGGATCCCCACGCCCGGCCCAAGAGCCCACCCTCCCTCACCAGCGGAAGCCCCTGCTCCCTGTCACCCAGTCTTCACCCTCCTCCGACCCTCCCGCCCCAGCCTGCCTCGCCCTCTCATCTGCGTTCACCCAGATCTTGCCTGGCCTTCCTCCTCTTCCAGGAAGCCCCTATCCACCCTCTCCCTTCTGTCTCCTCTCTCTGGCGGTATGTCCGTGTCTTCAGCTGAGCACACCTATGGCCCGAGAACAGGTGGGTCTTTTTGGACAGAAGGAGCTGGAAGGGGCTGTGGCGAGGTGGGGGCAGCAGTGAGGGGACAGTTATCAATGACAGGTAGTGGCAAGGAGGAGGCTCCAGTTGTCTGCTCTGACTCACCCCCCCACCCTCCTCCCCCACAGGCCGGACCGGCTGGGGACCACCCCCACCCCCGAAGCCCAGGTACTCTTTCCGCCCCGCGGTCATTTCCAGCCCCAGGTGCTGCGTTCTGGAATAAGTAACAGTGTTCCCACGGCCCCCAACCTGTGCCCTGTGCCAACTGCCATCCTCCCACATCCCCGCCCCTGGCTGTCCACCCCCGGAAAGGCTCCTGCGTGGAGGTGGCCGATCCCTTTAACTCTCATTAGCCTTCCGCTGCCAGCTCTGGCTCATCATCTGCGATCACCCTCATTATCGGCCGACTCCTTCATTAATAGTTAACGCATCCGCCAGGCGGCTCGTCAGCTGGGAGCCCTGTGGGCACTGTGGTGTGACTGCCAGCAAGAGGCAGGGGGCCCGGAGAGGACGGCACGGGGCCTGGCGGGGTCTGCAAGTCCCCAGGGGAGCCTGAGAGGCCCCCTTAGAAGTGGAACCGGGTGCCACCGACAGGACACCACCCTTGGGGAGCCCTCCCATGGCTGTGACATTGGGCGGGATCTTACTCTGTACAGGGCCCCACGGTAAGCATTTGGGGCCTGCAGGGCTTAGGGACTCCATCTAACCACACTGCTTGTAGCAGGAAGCCGGAATATGTGAACGAATGGGTGGGCCTGTGTGCCAATAAAACTTTATTTACAAAAACTAGGCCAGGGAACCGGAGCCGTTAGCCAGGAGTTGTTGAGGCCACTCCCAAGTCTGCGGAAACCCCACAGCCCGGCCACCTGGGTGTCCTCTGATGTGGTGGCCCTGGCCTGGGAGGCCCCCCTCAGCCAGCTTTCAGGCTATGCTCGAGAAGGGGGCTCAGCGGTGGGCCCAAGTGCCGTGCAACCCAGAGGGGCCCTCGAGCTGGGGTCTGAGGCTCCCAGGCTCCCAGCTCCTCCTAAGCTGGTGCCGGTGACACGTGGCCACGCCCGTTCCCCACGCCAGCCCGGCCCGGGACATGCCGTAGCAGCCAGCGGGCTGGGCCCCGTCTGGACTGACTGGCCTTCCCGCCAAGCACAGGGCAGTTGTCCCTCCCCACCCGAGTTTAAAGGGTCGGGGGTCACCCTGGGAGGGAGATGCCGCGCACACTGGTGGAGGCAGGCGCCTCGGTGGCCAAGGATGACACGACCGTGAGACGGGAGACGGTGCCCATAAATCCTTCACGCCCAAGGGCTGTGGTGCCTTGTGTCTGAAAAAATGTCATCCAGGAAACAGTCCATGCTGGGCGTGAAGGCCAAGTGAGTCCCTGGAATGAGCCATCGAGGGCTCCCGGGAGAGGCGCAAAGTGGGAGCCCAGGTGCCTCACCGGAGTGGGACCGACGGGCCTCTGCGGGGCCCCGAGGACTCCGTGCCTATGGTCCTCAGCTGCGGACAGCTGCCTGGCCCTCCCAGCTCTGCTGTCCTCAGTGGCTCTGCTGCTCCCCACGTGCCCCCGTCTGGCCACGGCAGGGCCCCTTCTCCCCACTCGTGTGCCCGTCCAGGGTCCCCAGACTTTGTCACGTGTCACATGGAAAATGAGGCCGGGTGTGCAGCACCTGGAGTAACGGGAGGCAGTGGCGGGACATGGGGTGAAGGGAGGCTGGGGGCTCTCTGCTGCGCCCCCTGTTGGAGCACCTGCTTCCTCTCCTTCCAGAGCTCGCCCCGAGTGTGACTCTGAAAGCTAACCAAGGACGGGACGCCCACCACTGGCCACCGCCGAGCAAGGGTGCCAGAACATCCTCAGGCGGCGGCGGACTTTGACCGAGGCAGGCAGACCCGACAGGTGCTGCTGTTCAGGTTGGACCACTGCAGGGGGCTGGGACCCTGGGGGGAGACGTGTGCGGGGTGACCCCCCACCCCGTCACGGCCTTTCTGCCCGGGGTACTTACCGGACGCCGTCAGGTCCCTGAGACTCTGCCCACAGGGTTCTGTTTCCCCAGTCAGTGAGGTGATGGCTCACTCAGAGATGCTGTGTTGCTGACCTGGGATTGGAGGGCGGGGCCCAGAGCAGGAAGAAGGGAGCCTGGGGAACCTGCACGGGCTGGGGGGGCGGGGGCTCAGGAAGCTGAAAATGCAGCCACACATTCCGGGGGGATGGGACAAGCCACATGGCTGCGAGGGCAGCTGCTGGGAGATGCAAACAGAACCAGTATTCTGGGCGCCCCGTGCTCGGACCCAGGAGTTTTGACCAGCAAGAGTGGAGGGACCCAGCCCTGGCCAGGTGGCTGTGTCGGCGGCAGCGCCGCCCTGTGCCACAAAAGGTCACATGTTGGATTCCTGGTCAGGGCACAGTCCTAGGCTGCAATTCGACCCTGGTCCAGGCACATGGGCAGCTGCTCAGTGCTCTCTCTCTCTCTCTCAAATCAACACACACATCCTCAGGTAGGATAAAAAAGAAGGAATGGAAGGACCTCACTGAAGTTCCCAGACACTTGCCGCGCCCCCCCCCCCCCACCCCAGGCTCCCTAGCGGCAGAACGAATCTAGCGACAGAAACCACTGTAAACCGACCCAATGAAACTTACAACCTGGCCTTTGGAAAACCACACGGACCTGCCGTGCACGAGGGGCCTGTCGACCCAAACTCCACACTCTCGAGAGAGAACAAAATCCAGACTCTCAACACCATAGTCCCACAATGTCAGCACACAATGAAAACGGCCCCCCGTGGGAACGAACCGGGAAATGTGACCTGAAAACGGGCAGACACGGTGAGAAGGGGCTCACCCTGGAAAGACCCAGCTGGTGGGAATCACAGCCGACGTTAAAGCCGCTAATACAAATGTATTCGAGTGCTCACAGACACAGCGCCATTCAACATGAGTAGACAGGAAGTCCCAACAAACAAACAGAGCCTATGAACGGGAATCAAATGGAAACCCGAGGATTAGAGAGCTTCCCCTGGGTGAAGTGACATCCGCGGGCTGGAGCGGACAGCAGGTGCAGTGTGGCTGCCGAGGGGGCCGGCGCACCACAGGGTGAAGGCAGAGAGACTACTCTCTACAGCAGAAGAAAAGACACTCAGGATGGAGTGACGGAGCCCCCACGAGCCATGGGGGAGGCCAAGGGGTCCGGCACACGCCTGTGTCTGAGAGAATGGCCAGGGACCAGAATGGAATGGCAGGACTGAGGCAGAGAGGCCCCAGATTCGGTGAAGAACCTGAAACAGAGCCGCGAGAGTCTCAGCAACTCCACGCGGAGGAAACTGCAGAACATGGCATGTGGGCACGCTGTCGTCAACCGCCGAGAGCCATGGACGAGAAGAAATGCTGCCTCCCAGGAGGCGTGGCGGGGCCGGAAAGAACGGCGTTAGGGGCACTGCCAACCCCAAATTCTCCCTCCGGGGACAGCACCCTTCGAAAACGAACGTGAAAACAGAGACACGCAGATTGAGAGGAGCCACCACCGCACTACAAGAAGCACCACAGGGGGTGTTTCGGGTGAAGAAATTGATTCCAGGTGGGCGTTTCTTCGGAAGGAGACAGGCCAGGTATTTTCTCCTCATTTCCTGAGAAGACAGCGTCTGCCTCCGGAGATGGGGCGCTGAGGACGATGCCCTCCCTCCAGGCACCGGCCGGGGTGCATGGCCCGTGGCACAGACCTGCACGCGGACCGTGTGCCCATGAAAACTGCTGTCCCTGCTCCGGGCCACTGCACTGTGGCTTTGAGAGAGTCTGTCCTTGTTCTTAAGAAATGCACACTGGGGACAGAGGGCTGGCCCATGGTTCCGACCGACCCTCCAGTAGTTCCGGGAAAAGTGCAGGTGTGTGTGTGTGTGTGTGTGCATGGGTGTGCGTGCGTGGGTGTGCATGTGTGTGAGAGAGGAGAGACACGTGGGGGGGGGGCTGGTGTGGCTCGTGCAATTTCTCTGTAACTGGAAAATCGGCTCTTTTAAAGGACCGGGTCAGTAAGGCTAAGGCTGGGGTAGAGGTTTAATGTCTGGTTCTCCACTAGGCTGTGAGCTCGGGGAAAGCAGGGACCCGGCCCAGCGTGGCTTGTCTGTTGCAGGCCTTGTACTTGTTGGCGTGGCCCCAGTGGGGAGTCATCGGACATTCCAGGTGGGGGCTGGGGGCCCGGAGGCCTGGTGCCAGCTCAGCTGCCCCGTGTCCGAGACACCCTGGGCCCCCCACCCCGCTGTGTTCTGTCTCCATCTTTCTCTGTCTCCGTCTGTCTCTCTGTCTCTCTCACTATCTCTCTCTCTGAAAGACAAGCCACCCTCTCTGGCCTGGACAGGTGAAGGACAGTTGTCACGCACCTTTTGGGGACCATCAAAGCATAAGTGAGCTGTCAGCAGCCCTCTGGCCCCAAAGCCCTGACTGGGGACAGCTGTAGTCCTTGGGATACCACAGGACCTCAGGGCTGAGCCAGGGTGTCACGGCTCTGGGGATGTGCCCAGCTGCCCCCGGTGTGTCCCTGGAGCCAGGCACAGGTTTAATCATTGCCTCATGCTGCTGACTCACTTGCATGCTGGCTGTCTCCAGGTGAGCCAGAGACCCCTGGGGAAGAGGCCCCCCCAACCCATGTCCCTTACAGCCTCCTCCATCCCAGGGACAAAGTCAGGGCTCAGTGAACAACCTGGGCTGGGGACGCCAGAGTCGTGGATCCCAGGGAAGCAGGTCCGGGTATCGGCACACGGGCCCCTCCCTGTGCCTGGTGACAGAGGAAAGCGCAGCATGGTGGGGTCCCAGAGTCACACGTCAGATGCTCAGCAGTTCCTGGACTGAGCGTTTTCCACACCCGACCCACCCTTTGCGGCAGCCTGACTTCCGGGGGGACGGGGCCTGAACTCTGAGTTTTCTGCTTCGGGCCACACATGCCCTGCGGCATCGCCTGGGTCTCCTGTCTGCAGGGCGCCGATGGCTTCTCTCATCACTGCCCTGGGGACAACAGCCTGAGGAGCACAGGGAGGACCCATGGCACTGGGCCCCGGGATCCCGCCTCAGACCGGCTGCACCAGGGGGCACATCCCCACCTCCTCCCACCTCCCTCTCCGCACCCTTACCAGACCCCCGCCTTGTGCGGGCAGGAGTTAAAGGATGGGCGGCGAGGCAGGAGGCACCATGGTGCCAGTACCACGTGGCTGCACGCGGGCGGGGTTAGGACATCTGTCCTTTTCTCAGCAGAACGGCCTTGGCACCGTGACACCCCGCAGGGAGGGACGTGCGGCCCTCAGCACCTGTCCCCGTCACCACACCTGGCCCGGCCTGCGGGAGCCTGGGTCGCAGGGATGGAGTAACACGTTCTCACCTGCCCTCCCGCCAGTGTCCTCATCCCTTGGACGGGACTGCCCTGTCCTTGGAAGGCCCGTCCTGGCCATCTGGCCCTTGTCAACTGCAGAGATGGGGGGGAGCAGCTGGCCCGAGGCTGCGTGTGGCTTTTCGGGGCGCAGCGCAGCGCAGCGGGGGTCTCGGTGGCTGAGCTCCGGGGCTGCTCGGTGCTAATCGTTCTGGAGTGGACAGGAACCTGGGAGCTGTGCGGGTGTGACCCCCAAACACGACATGGGGGCAGTGGACACCTCAGGCTGCGTCATCCCCAAGTTCCGCTGGGAGGGAACGCTCCAGGATGGAGATTCCAGAATGAGGCCTAAGCCAGGTCCCGGGATCCCAGGATCTTAGGGCCGCATCCCCTCTCCCCGACTTGACAATGAGCAGCGGGCGCCAAGGGGCTTGTGCTGGAGGCCAGGGGCCGGTGTGGCCAAGCCCAGAGCCCCGGCCCAGGAGGTGGGGTCGGGGACCTCCGGGGATCATGTGAGCCCTGGAGCCGGTCCTCTCGGGTGAAGGACTCTGTCACGGGGTGCACCCTGATGAGGGGGGAGCCCAGCAAATGGGAAAACACTGCCAATGCCAGGGGCCGCAGTCCAGGGCTTCCTTCCCTCCCAGGAGTTCCGGGTCCTAAATGAGGCCCAAGAAACGCCCTGGGGGAGCAAGGCCACATCTGGCTGCTGTGCGTGCTCACCTGGAGTCGGGCCCAGGGCGAGAGGACAGGCGCGGCAGGCCTCCAGGGGTCCCCCCTCCCCAGGCTGTGTTGGCCCGTTGACCTCTCTGCTCCTGCACCATGCAGCCTCTCTCCTGGGCCTGTGTTCATCACCCTGAAACTGGGCTCAGTTGGGCCCCAATTTCCAGTCATCATCTGAGTGGTCTGTCCTGGCCTCGCAGCTTCTGAAGGGCCGTGGGGTCCGGCTGAGGCAGGAGCTCCTGACTGTCCCGCCCCTCCCAGGCTGCGTGGCACCGAGGTATGCCTTCTGAGGACCACGATGCGTTTCCCAAACATCCGAAATTGTTCTTGGAGGAAGCCAGGGGCCCGCCCGGCAGCTCCTCTGCCTGGAACTTATCTGAGAGGGAAAGCAGCCGAGCAGGAGCAGACCCCGCTGCTGCGCCGTGTCCGAGGGGACAACAGCAGACAGCATGCAGCCCTTCCACAGAGCAGGTCGCGCGGAATCTGGGAGGTTCGTCTGTGCTGGGGACTCAGAGCGGGGGGCCAGCAGGAGTGGGGCACAGAGGGTGTCAGCCGGGCACCAGGTCTGCGCCGAACCCCATGCATGCGAGAGCTCAGTCTCCCTGCTGCCGGGGACGCCTGCTTTCTGAATGGGACACTGCGGCTGCCTCACCTCAGGTCATGCCCAGCCTGACTCAGCCGTGACTCGGTGTGGTCAGCAAAGTGACCACACGGTGCCACACTGATGGACGTGGACAGATGTGCCTGGAACCTCAGTGGAGAACGCCTGGTGACGAGCGTGAGCTCAGGCCCTTCACACTTGGGCGGACACAGCGTCTTTCCGCAAGAGACGGTACTGGCCAGGAGGTTCAGGAAATTCAGTCTTCAGCCTCTGAATTTTCTGAACTTTTTTTGCAAGAACGACGGATTGGTCTTCTAACCAGAAGAAGACAATACAGCTATTTTAAGGCTGGCAATCGGCACCTTGTGGAGGGGACCGTCACAGGCTGAGTCATCTGGGGCACTGAACGGAGCAACTGAGGGACTCGGCCTCCCTGAAGCCAAGGACTGCCCCTGCCTGGACACAGCAAGCCCTCACTGGGGGCAGGGACCCAGGGACCCTCGAGGGGGGACCCAGGCCAGAGTGGCGTGGGTGGGAGGGAGGAGGGTGCTGGTCCCTGACAGCTACGAGACAGCTTTGTCACCAACATATGGGGCATCCTTCTGTTCTCCCCAGCTCCTCTCTGCCAACAAAGAGACATCGCCGGCCCACACTTAAAAATACACCGTGCGTGCGGCACTCCGACGGGGCGGGGCGGGGGAGCAACAACACAGTGTCCCTTTTTGGAATAGCGATGGGGGAAAGAAGGTTCTGTCGTTCCAGACAGTGTCCTCGTTGAGCGGGCTCTGCGAGAGCCACCCACACGCCCCGTGACGGGGCCCCGCAAGGCCTGGGCACCGGCAAACAACCCTGCTCTTTCTGGCTGGACCAGGTGCGGGGGCCTGACGGGGGCTTTCTTCCTGCAAACCCCCATCTCTGCTTCTGAGAAGAGCAGACGCCCCAGGCCCCTGCATCCCCCAACAGCGACACAGTGACGGAGAAGCCCTCTGACGTGCACGTGGGCGTGATGGATGTGCTGGGCATGGAAAATGACACCGGAGCTGGCCGTAGACTGGCAGGTACGGCTGGGAAATTAAACCGGCCCCCCCAGGTCATTCATCACTAGACCCTCGCTCCCGGCCCCCTGCCAGGGGTCGGCCGCCGCTCCCAGAGCAATCCATCAGCCCGGCGGGCTGGGCTGTCACAGGACAGAAAGTCACGGTGTCTCTCTCCAGGAAGCCCTGTGCCTGCTCACCGATGCAGACAGCCCCTTACCAGCCGTCCTCAACGAGGATTTCGTTGAAGGGTAATAAAGCAGGAATGTGTGTTTAAAGGACAAAGCTCTGTTGGAATTAAGCATCATTTAAATAATCACTTTGCTTTCCTGGCACGGCCCCACCCCACCAGGGGCCTCGGGCCGGGCCGGCTCTGGCAGGCCGGCAGCTATCGGCTCATTTATGATGAATGTGAGAAGCAGACAGGTGCGGTGCTCCCAGTCCCCATCTCGTAGCCCTCCTTCCAGGCCCGGGGGGCTGCAGAGCAAGGTACAGATGGGCCCCAAGGAGCATGGGGGTCATGTGACCTGTTCTGGCCAAAGAGGTGGGAGCCGCCTTTCCAGCTACAGAGGCAGCTGCTCCCAGGGGCCCTTGGCCCTGCCCTGGCAAGGCCGCTGGCTGGGTGACAGCGTCGATGACAGGCCCCCTGGAGAGGGGCCAGCCCCAGAGCATTCTGTGTGTGTGGGAAGGGAGCCTGTGTCTATGACACCACCGAGGACAGGTCCCTGGTCACCACAGGGTGACAGCCCAGGCGAATGTCCCACCAGGGGCCCTACCGCGTGCTAGGCTGGGGGCTCCCGACGAAAAGCCGCTTCCGACGTTTCCGCCTTGAAAATGAGGGACTAGACCCCTAGGGAGGCGGGTCACCCCCAGCAAGCCAGCAGCAGAGCTCCGGCTCACCCCTTGGGTCCTGGAGCCCAGGCTCCCAATGGCCCCCTGGGGGGGGGGACATTCCAGGAGCTTTGGGGTGGGCTGGCGGGACTCACATGGAGCCAATGGGGACGCAGCCCAGCTGGGGCCAGAGGCAAGGAGTCCCGCCTCCTGTCTGACCCTCTGGTTATTTTCTGTGACGCGTCCCCCAAAGGTGCCCGCTGAGGCTGGGACTTTCCTGAGTAGAGTGAGCCGGGTCACAGTCCCAAAGGCCGTCCTGCGAATGTCACCTGATATGGAGGCCCGGGTGGGGCCGGAGAGGGGCGGATCAGGTCTGTCTGCAGGGAAACTCACCAGGACTGGGGGGCGGGGTGCAGGGAGCCTTCCACAGCAGCTACGGACACCCTGCCGTGTGCGCGGCGCTCCATGTCCCGAACCCTGAAGCTGTTCAGAGGGCAGGCAGACAAGCAAGAGCAGCGGACATTTTATTTACTTATTTTTTGGTGGGAGAGTAGAAGTTCGGGCTTCTGTTATGAATACTGTGGCATCTTCTCGGGGTCCAGAAGCCCGTCACAAGTCCAGGGAGGACTTGGAGGACCCCACAGTCCGCCCCGCCCCACCATCCGGGAAGACGCTCGGAGTCCCTGATCTTGTTTCCCGGAAGGGCAGTGCAGACGGCTCTCCTTCTCCTCCGCTGGGCGTGCTTGTGGGCGCCCCGATGGGGTGCGGTTTGCCTGAGGGCAGGCTGCACGTGGGACTGGGGTCAGGGGCTTGTCTGGGCCCCAGACGGGAAGCAGGGAAGGCGTCTGGCCTTGAGGACACTCCCTGGTGCGCCCCCTCAGCGACTCAGCACCCGCCACATTCCCCCATCTGGAGTCCAGAGCTGGGGAAGCCGGCACCCTCACGCCTGCCCTGGGACCCAGGAGCAGCCCCTGGGAGGACACCACTTCCCTCAGGAGACATCAGTCCCCACGCCTCGTCCCCAAACGTCAAAGCCACCTGGCAGAGGTCTTTCAGAACCTGCCTGTCCCTGCAGGGCTCCCTCCTTCCTCACCCCGAGTGGGGTTCAAGAGCCTTCAGGCCCCCGTACAGAGAGCACCTCCGTCCCCATCCAATGTGCAGAATAAAGACTACAGAGGTGGCGAGAGGCTGGTTGAAAACAGTCCCGTCTGTTAAAGGCGAAACGCACAGAGACGTGCAGCAGGCGGGGGTGGCGGTTGCGGGCCTGGCCTCTGTCCCCCCCCCCCCTACCGCTTTCTGGGAAAGCCCACCCTCCCAGACACTGGTGCCGACCCGCCAGCACCTCTGACGGACACGGGCCGGTGGGGTGGACGTCCCCCTCGGCCCAGAAGGGAGGCCAGCCCGCTCTGGACTCTTACCCTGACAGACATATCAGTTGCGAAGTCAGGGACTGTGACTTCCCAATGAACCACTTTTCCCAGGACCCTCTGTTGCCGTAAGAAGGAAGGGAGAAGGAAAGCAGCCGGATCCCAGCCTCGGACCACGCGCTCAGATCGATCAGCAGCCGTCCCTCCCCCTCATGGAGAAATCTGTCTCTGTCACGCCAGTGCCAATGTCAACGCCAGCCAAGCCGTCCTGGGTGGGTTCCAGGGCTGCCGCGCTGGCCCGGGGAGGGGCCGCCCCACACAGACCTGCAGGAGCTGTGATGGGCAGCACGGAGAGCCCAGGGCTTACAGCAGCGGCCGCTGGTGGGGGCCGGGGGGTGGGGGGCAGCGAAGCCCAGCCTGTCTTTGCTGAATCATCACAGTGGGTGAGTGTTTCTGGAACCAGAACCCCCCGGTAAGCCCTGGGCTGAGAGTTTCCCGTTGGCCGTAGACACAACCTGGGAGGCTGGGAGGCTGGGACCAGGGCCCAGGGCCCGGCGTTTGCAGGGTGAACCCTGAGCGGCAGACGTGACCACTCTGAGGGGTCTCGGGAGAAAACTGGACGAAAGCCCCTGCAGGTGGTCACAGGACCCTCAGGCCCCATCACACCCTCCCCCTGTCCTCTGGCCTCCGGTTCTTCCCACCACTGCCACCGTGCCCAGCTCTCTGGGGCAGGAGAAGAGGCAGGCGGCCAGGGACCGGGCTGCAGGGAGCCCAGACAGGATACCCGAGTGGCACTTGAGCTGCGCTCAGCTGCCAGCTGTTTACCCCTGGAAGCCAGAGATTAAAAACAAGCAAGCAAGACGGCTCTGAGTAAAGCATGCGCCACCCAAGCACGCAGACTAATTCAATTTCCTCCGCCCGAGCGGACTCGTGAGCCCAGCCGCCCGGTGAAGGCAGGGGATGCCGCAGCGCGAGGGGCGGGCTGCTGCCCGCACCAGCCACACGTCATCCTGGCCCAGCCCGCGGCGCCCAGGGACGGCCCCTCACAGCCTCAGCGTCTGCTCCGGTATCACCCCATTCCCAGCTCCACGGGGGAGGAGAGAAAAAGGCCAGCCCTGAGCAAGTCCGCAAAGGCCCCCAGGGTCCCTGTTAGTCATCACCGGCTAGAGTCGTTAGAGACCCAGGACCCCCCTCGGCCACGGCACCATGGCCACGGCCAGCCACCAGTGGGAGCCAAGCTCCCACCCCCTCCTGTCAGATCCCCACAGCAACGCTGACCAGTGTGTGGTACTGGTCACCTCTTGCTGCAAAGACTGGGACAATTACCCCCAAGTCTCAGCCACAGAAGGCCACAGAGATCACCACGTGGGTTTCTGCGGGTCAGGCATTGGGGAGCGATGCCAAGGGCTTCTGGCTCAGGGTCTCCGGGGAGGCGGGGTTAAGCTGCGGGCTGGGCTGCCTCCTCACCTGCAGGCTTGAGTGTGGCTGGAGGAGACGCTTCCCAGTCGACTCCCGTGGCTGTGGACAAGAGGCCTCGTTCTGCACCACGTGGGCCCCTCCACAGGGCTGCTGACCACACGGTGTGGGCCTGGCTCAGCGCGTGAGGTCTGAGAGATGGGCACCCAGGGCAGGAGCCGCGGCACCATTTACACCGTAATCTCGGGAGGAACGTGACACCCCTCCTGCAGGTTTGTGTTGGTCGTTCAGAGCAACCCCCGTGCGGGATGGGTGGGGACCCAAGGTGTGCCACCAGGAGGCGGGGCCCCCGGCTCCCCATTTTACAGATGAGCAAACTGAAGCTTAGGCTTACAGGTCTTTGGCCTGAGCTCACCCAGCTGGTAAGGTGGACGCAGGCTGGGGTCCTTGGACCCTCAGAGTCCCTGGGGCAAGCTCTAGCCTGGAACTGCCACTCACTGGGCCATGTGACCTTCAGAGCGTCGCTCAGTGACCTGGGCCTCAGCTTGTTCCATGGAGGAAACAGGCACACCTGTGCCGTGACATCTCCGCGGTTCCAATGGCGACGTGGGCAGTGGAGAGCAGGTCTGAGGACAGAGCTGAATCAGTCCTCAAGGGGCCCGCCTGGGGCCCAGCGCTTCTCCCCCGGCAGGCCTGCACAGCGGGCAGGGAACCTGCGGATATCGCCCACTAGGCAGGGTGCGGCTCGAGGGCAGGCATTGAAGACCCGTGTCCCCAGGGCCCTCCCCACAGGACCCACCTCATGGACGGAGGGCGTGAGGCCAAGAGGAACAGAGGCAGTTGCTGAGGCCCGTTCTGGGCCTGAGGGGCTCTGTCGCAGTGACTTCCCTGCCCTCCCCCAACAGGATGTCATTGTCATTACCCCACCGAGTCCAATGGAAGCTAACCGTGAGTGACCCCCGAAGTGGGAGGGCTGGCACGAGCCCTGGTTGCACACCCCCCTGCCTCTCAGCTGCTGCAGGTGGGCTGTGCCGGGCCCACAGCATCCACCCAACAGCCGGCTGGCCACCTCTGCCTCTAGGGCTGGTCAGGGTGGCCAGAGCCCTGCCCCCTGGCCCCCAGTATTCCCAGGGGGCCCCCTAACCAGCTCCTGGCCCTTCTGGGCATGGACACCGGGACACACACAGAGGACGCTCCTCCTTGGCCCTGTAAACGGCCCCTCCACACTTAACTGCCCTCAGACACAGCTTACCGTGGGCCCCGGTTCCCCTCGACCTGGGAAATGTAAGCATCCCCCCTGCCCCCCACCCCACCCAGGGTGCCTGTGCAGCTATATTGTCCTGAGATGCCCCCCACACACACCTCCGGGACACGCTGCGTTTGTCTCTCAGGCACCCGAACGGGAAACGGGCCCCTGCCCAAGACTTGAAGCCAGTGTTTCAGGGAGCGCAGCCAGCCGACGTGAAAATACACAGGGCCGTTTTCTGTTTTCCTCAGACACAGATTTCTGCTCGTTCTCACGTTTCAGAGGCACATACCCGTTCACACGGAAACGGTCCCAGCCGGCTGAGTCATCGCCCCTGCGCGCCCCAACGTCCCACCGAAGTCGGGAGACACCCACAGACATTGCCAGCCCGGAGGCTTGCTCCTGTTTCCTGGAAAGGCTTGTTTCCGCAATGACTGATGGGAAATTAAAACAAGCAGGACACGGGTCCCCTGGCCCGTCCCCGCTCCCAGGCGGCAGGCGGAGCGGCTCCCTGCCGGTGCGCCGTCGGGGGACATCAGCGCCAATCGCAGGGTGGACACCACGCTGCCGCCACCGGCCACTTCCCCGATGGTCTCCTGTCCCCCCATTCTCTGTGAGTCCGTCAGGGGCCTTTGACCTCCCCGGGACCACGAGCTGCCTCAGTGTCCCGTCTGTGAAGTGGGGACAGCGGTGCTTGTCCCTGTTTCCCTCCTTCCCGCCCTCTGCACACACTGTCCCCGTGAAGATGCCTCGTCACCCAAGGCGCTTGCTGTCCTTTCTGCTCCTTCAGCTCAGACCAGGGTCTCATCGTGGGCCGTGGAGGGGGCAGGGCCAGGACCCTGGATGTCCGGCTACAGAGGCCAGCTGCCCTGCCTGGACACTGAGCCGTGGCTGTGCCTCCCCATGTGGGTGTGTGGGTCACAGACCCGCTGCGGAGGGTGGGCCGGTGCCTGGGAGAGGAGACGAGACAGGGGACGCTCGAGAGAGGGCCAGCCCTGGCCTGCACTATCAGTGGAGAGCGCACTCCACACTCTCGCTCAGCAAATCCTTGCAGGTTCCTGAGCCCACCTGCCTGGAGCCGCCAAGCCCACCCTCCTTTGCAGCCTCCCAATGCCGTGGCCGCCCCATCTCGGCCCCACCCAGCTGACACACAGCCCATACGGCGCCCTCATGGAACGCGTGGACGAGCAGCAACATCGTGTGGGTCCCCGCTCTCTCACAGCCGGGCTGCCACACCTCTCTGAGCCCATTTCTTCCTGCAGAAATAGGGAGAAGCAGGGACGAACCTCCAGGCCTACTCGGACCTCCCCCCTGCCCTCTGACCCAGGCGTCCCCCCGTTGCCTGGAGCCAGGGCCCTGTCCACATCCTGCCCAGGGCCTGCCAGGCTCCCCAGGGCGGAGACGGCGTCTGGTTCACCTCTGCATCCCTCTGAGCATCTCCCTGCACCTGGCACACTGGGGGCAGCAACTGTGTAAGTGCTGATTGGGTCCCTAGGGGGCCCTGTAGCCACAGAAACGCCTGGACTCCCAGACGCCCTGGCCTACCTGCCCCTGAAGGAGTCATCCGACCCTCACAAAGGGCAGTCAGAGGCCTCGCAGCTGCAGGAGGGAAGCGAAGCAGCATGGAGGTGGGCGCCAGGCTGGCTGTAACTCACGGGCCACTAAATTAATCACCAGGGCAGACGCGCGGGAACTGAGGCTGTCGGCTGGAAACCGGCTCCAGCTTCTACAGTTAGCAGGTTTGTTAAAATATCGAACCTATTCTGAAGACAATGAAAGAAGCCAGACAAGATGCTCTTCCTCCTGCCCAGGGGGCATGTCAGGGAAGGGCAGGTGCAAACTGCCAGCTCTGGAGGCCCAGGATTAAGGGGGCGGAAGTCCGGAGGGGCAGTCTCCAACTGCCGGGCGGCTGCAAAACCCAGTGAAATACGATGCTCCGTGACCCGGGCACCTGCCGCGTGAGCACACGTGTCCTTACAGGGCTGTGCGGGCGTCTCTCAGCTTCCCCGCAGAAAGCCAAGTGCGCCCCAACGGAGAGCAGCATTCACCGTCCCAAGGAGGGGGCTTTCTGCGCAGCGGCCCAGCTGCATCATCCAGGGCGAGCGGGGCTCTCTTCCCATTGCTGAGCTGGGTGGTGGGACTGCGGAGAGAGACGCGGAAGGCCGGCTGGCTGAGGAGCTCCTGCAGCAGCAGGGCCTGGAGGGCTGCCTCCCACCCCACCCAGGACCCTGATATGTGCCCCGGTGGCTGGTGAGGGAGCTGGGAGAGTAGGAATCACCCCTGAGAGACAGTTAGCATGGTTGGGGGGTTGGGGGTGCTAGCTCCTTAAATCCACCTTCCAGCACAGTCTATTGACCAGATCGAGAGGCTGGTTGTCGGGCTGCTCGGCTGTGGCATGGATGAGTCACCGCCCAGGCTTCCAAAGGAACAGTCTGGAATGAATCGGCCTCCCTGAAAGGCTCAACTTGCCTGCTTGCTTCTAGGAACGCTGGCGGAGGGTGGAGCCCAGTCAGGGCCCAGGCCTGGGTTTTGGGCCTGGTCCCCAGGTCCCCAGACGGGGCACGTGCGAGGGGCAACTGGTCGATGTTTCTCTCTCCCCTTCTCCCTCCTTTCCCCTCTAAGTAAATAAAATCTCTTTAGAAAAAGTGCCCCTAATGTGAATGGGGCTCGAGGTGACTGTGGCCTGTCTGTCAGGCAGGTCCCTCAGTTGGAACAGACGCCCCTCTCTGGTGGGGACCCTGACAACGGGAAGGCTGTGCGGGGTCGTGGGCAGGGAGTAGAGGGGCATCTCGTACCTTCTGCTCAATTTTGCTGTGAATGAAAACGCTAAAAAAAATGAGGTCTACTTTTTGGGTTTATTTTTTATTTATTACTTTTTAAAGATTTATTTATTTATTTTTAGACGGGGGGGAGGGAGGGAGAAAGAGAGGGAGAGAAACATCAGTGTGTGGTTGCCTCTCACACACCCCCTACTGGGGACCTGGCCCGCAACCCAGGCATGTGCCCTGACGGGTCAAACCGGTGACCCTTTGGTTCTCAGGATGGCACTCAATCCACTGAGCCACACCAGCCAGGGTTTGAGGTCTACTTTTTTTTTTAAGTGGGAAAAATTTCCAGGAAAGCAAACATTAAAACAAACAAACAAACAAAGTGGCCATAAACCAATAGGGAAGCTCTAGATGGAGGGGTCTATGGGAGCTCTGCTATCTGGTCGATCTCTGTAACTGCTCTAAAAAAATCTGTTCGTTAAAAGGAAACAAAGAGGCGGCTCAGGGCCCCTACGGCCCCAAGCAGACTGTGAGCAGTCGGAGCAGGTCTGACAGGCGTCCTGGGAAAACGGCAAGTTCCGATCACCCCTCCCGGGCTCTGACTCATTTCTGCACTGGCTTCGAAAGTGGGTGGGGCCCAGGCCCCAGAGGAGGAGCCGCGTTGCCTGAAAAGGGCACTGGCACCATGGAGAAGTGCCCCAATGAGCACGCGGGGATGTGTTCTGTTAGTTTGAGCGCTGCGCCCTGCGCGCGTTCCTCAGGAGCGTCATTGCATCACTAACACAGCTAAGTGTGTTCCGGCTCCCACGTGGACGCAGCTGCGCAATATCCCAGCGTGAGAACGCAGGGCCGCAGTACCTCTTCTCTTCTCGGCGAACGAGAACAGCGGAGCGAGGAGCAATCGGTCTACTCCAGCCCGGCAGTTGGGATGGGCAGAGGGGAAGGGGGCCTCGGGTTCCAAGCTGGTGCGTGTGTGCGTGTGTTGTGCGTGCGTGCGTGTGCATGCACGTGTGCCCACACTCTGAGTGAGGCCTGGGGCATGGGCCAGGCTGCCTTTGATCAGAGCGGCTGCTGGGAGCGTTCGTCAAATTAGAAGGCACTCAGCCTTTGGAACCTGACAGCTTCGACAGAAAAAGTGGGCCAGGGGGTTTCCCTGCGTCTGTCCTGCACTTACCAAATGGGAAACCACGTTGGAGCCACGCCCCAGCACATGTGAGCCCGCGCAGCATCGGTGATGAAGTATCCGTGTCAGCAGTAACCAGCTCTGCCTCGTGCACGCTGCTCGTGGGTGGTGTGGGGACTGCCCCTTCCCACCCGCCTGGGCCACGCGCTCCAGAAGACATTAGTCCGTCCTGGGGCGCTGGCACTAGTAGCCATAGCAACGGCAGGATGGCCCAGCCCTTAGTGAGCTTACTAAAGGCTCTGGGCCTGGTCCTTCCTTCCAGCGGGGGCCAGCTGCCTATCACCCCCAGTGGTGGGACCCTGCTCTAAAGGTGGAGGCTCTATCACTTGTCCGTGGTCACACCCTGAGGGTGGGAGCAGAGCCCAGTTCTGACTCAGAAACTGCTGAGGGCTGGGGCAGACCAGGGCGAGACAGGGTGGGCACCTGGGTGCAAAGGGCGAGGGCCAATGCTGAGCAAGGGAGCCTGCTGCTGCCCTGCCCACTCTGGTCAGGCCCCGCCCCCTAACGTGGCCAGGAGAGGGCCTGCCCAGCATGGGGTGATGGTCTCTGAGTCCCCCACCCACTCTCTGGTCCTGTCCTGCCCCTACCTCCTCCTCAGCTCCCCGCCAAAGCACATCCTATAACTAACTGACCATCCAGGCCCATCCCCATGGCTCTCGAAGAAAGCCTGCCCAGCCCAGCATGTAAGGCCCAGCTCAGTGAACTTCTAGAAACATCCCCCAACCCTGTTATCCCACAGCACCTTCGAGGGCAGGGCTGGGAGCTCCTGGGCAGAGGTGAGGTCTCCCTACCAGACCCCTGGCCTAATCCGGGGCCCACATGTTAAAGGCAGCGGGACAGCAGAGCAGGCGGGTCCTGCCCACTGTCCATCATGGCCCCGCACCCCTGTGGGCACCTGAGCCCTCTGGCCCCACCACAGCTCAGGAGGGTCCATCTGCGGGCAGGGCCACTGGGAGCCTGAGGCCCTGGGGCAGCAGCCAGGTGCGGGACTCCTCTCAGCCCCTGGGGAATAGGAGCGGACCAGCTCTGAGTGCGGCAGAGGCCTCCGCCTGCCCTGGACCCCACTCCAAACGCCATCCACTCCCTGGCCTACCCCCATTCCCTCCCCGGCCTGTGCCGTGGCCACCGCCCTGGCCCCTACAGCACCAGGCCTGCTCAGGTGCCACTGGAGTCCAGGTGGAGCGGAGCCATCCCTTGTCCCTTCCGGTCCCTCCTGGTGTCTCTCCTCCCACCCAGCCATCTTCTTCCCAGACGCCCTCAGCCCCCCTCCACCACCTGAAAGGGGCCTCCCAAGGACGGCTCTTCAGCAGGCGCCTTGCTGAAGCTGTCGAGTGGGTCTGGGGGAGCATGGCTCCCCCATGTCAGCCACAACTCTGGTGATACCAGGGGCACAGCAGGCAGGGGGATGTGCCCTGGGGCTGGGTTGTATGTGAGGTCACATGTGTGCCAGCTCAAGGCTCTCGTGTCAGAGCAGAGAGTCCCACATGGACTCCCCCCCGCCCCCCGCCACTGCCGTCTTCAGCCCCGTCCCCGCCCCCTCCCCTGCCGTCTCGCCCTGGCTCCCACCACCCTCAGTCGCCCTGATTCATTCTCCTGCCTTCGCTGTGGCATATTAATGTTAGGTCAAAAAGTACTCCATCAGTTATTCTGAAGGCCTTATTTCATTTTTATTCAGGAACGTGTAATCCTGAGAAAAAATAATCACATACGAGATCGACCCTGAAGCTCTGACCTGAATTCGCAGAACCGTGAAATCTCAGAACGGAAGGGGACGTCTGAGCTGGCCCTGTCCTGTCATAGGTGGGGAAACTGAGGCCCCGAAGGAAGGAAGGGCCGCGGCCTGCCCAGCATGTCAGGGGGTCTGAGCCAGAGTGGGAACCACCGTCTTCTCCCGACCCCCATCCCAGAACCCTCAAGTCCCAGGTGGGACGGGAGGGGTTCACCTTGGTTACCTCCTAAGAGAGCAAGTTCCCTGGCCCGGAGGTGATTCAGAGGACCAGACAGCTGCCACGCAGAGATGCGGGAACGGCCACCGCACCGCTGCCGACGGGGCAGTCCCGGAACCAGGCCCGGCAGTGCCCTCAGCAACATGGTTCTTTCCACACTGCAGGTGGGGAAACGGAGGTGCGGAGCTTTCCAGAAACTTGCCGAGTCTCCTGTTGGGGTTTGCACCCACGTTCCCTGGTGTCCACACCTCTGTCGGCCCCACCCCTCTCTCTGGCTGTCCCTTCTTGGGAACCACAGACCCCTTTCTGAAGCTGTTGGAACCGGTCCCTGGCCCCAGAGACATACACAGTCGGCCTGATTCCAGGCCCTTTGTTCTTGGGCCCCCAGAGCCCCATTGACAGACCAGGGTGGAGGGCACACAGACGGAGGCATGGGGTGTGACCGCAGCCTGTGGGGGGCGGGGGTAGGGCCACCAGGAAGACTGCCTGACACCGTGTTACCCTGCCTTTCAGGTAAACTACTGATGCTTCCGTTAGCGTGAGCCTGTCCCCAGATCGCGTGGGACGTGCTTGCGCTGAAAGGCTGGCTGCTGCTGTGGCTCTGGAACCCAGACCTCCCGGGTGCCGGGCGGGAAGGGAGAGTGCGTGGGGTAGGGGGCGGGAGGGGGGTGCATGGTAACATTTTAACATTTTAACGTTATTCAAACACCAAGCCTAGTTTTTCTGGTGACCTTTATCACCCAAGATAAAAAACACCAAAAAAACTGGACACATTTAAATCTACACACAGCCCTGGCTGGTGTGGCTCCGTGGACTGAGTGCTGGCCTGTGAACCGAAAGGTCGCCGGTTCGATTCCCAGTCAGGGCACATGCCTGGGTTGCAGGCCAGGTCCCCAGTGGGGGCGTGTGAGAGGCAGCTGACTGATGTATCTCTCACACACTGATGTTTCTCTCCCTCTCTCCTCCTTCCCTTCCCCTCCCTCTAAAAATAAATAAATAAAATATTTTAAAAAACATGAATCTACACATAAATGACAAGTAAGAAAATGCTGGAACATGCAGATTGCCTTTCCAGCTGCCTACACGCCTCCCCAAACACCCTGGGTTCCGGGGGCCCCCTGTGTACTCGGAGCAGCCTGCGCTCGGCGGACCCCAGGGTTTTGCAGAAGCCGGGCCTCAGTTCCAGGCGCAGGAGGCACCGTGCCCTGCTGTCGGCCACCCTCAGAAACTCCCCCGTTCCTGGAGTAGCCGGGCGACGCCCTGGTCCACCTGTCAGCGCCTGAAAACAGACTCGGATGTGCTGGGCAGACACAGCAGACTTCCAGCTCTCAACCCTTCGTGTAGCCCGCAGCCACCCCGCCCTCCCCAGACCCTGGTCAGCCCACAGCCGAGGAAAAGTGGGACGCCTAAAAATGCCTTTTCTTTGGGGAAAAAAGGACCTGACAAGAAGGTTTTCGCGGTCTGACTTTTTTCTGACTATACTTTAGACGAACCTTTGAAACTCAAAAAGGAGACCGAGTTTTCAGATCCGCCCTCCCGCCCTCCCTCTGGTTCTGTCTCCTCCTTCTTTGGCCTTCCGATGGGGGAGGAGCGGAGCAATGGCTCGGGCTGGGGGTCAGGCCCCTGCCGTCACATCGGGGGCGTGAGACTGTCTCGCTCGAGATGGACGGCAGCGTGAACCTGTCACCTAAGACGTCACGTGGTGTGCTTGAGTGTGACGTGGTTTCTACAGCATCACACGCGTGGTTGTGTGATAACGGACGTGGTGTGCGCCAGCAGCTCATAGACAAGGGGCGTTGCTGGTGCTGGACCCTGTGTGCAACGTCACACGACCTAATGGCTGGGGATGGCCTGGCCCTGGGCTGCCTGGGCCCCTGTGCAATGTGGCCCTGCCCTCGGCCACAGACGCAGCTCAGCGTGAGGACGGCCAGCGGCCTTAGCCCAGCCAGCGGCTGACTCGTGCGTCCCTCCACCATGTCCACTGGCCGCTGACCTTCAGACTCAGGGGCAAGTGAAGATGGAGCTGCTGTGGTTTGAAAGGGAAATTTCATTTGAAACCAAAGCGTCTCTGGTGCCATAGGAGCTGGTGTCGATCGTCACTACACCGTGTCCCCGAGTGGCTGGGACTGTGGGGTTGGGCAGGCGGGTGGCACGGAGGCTCACACGCTGCCATAGCTGATGGTGCCGGGCTTGGACAGGGTCCCCCCGAGCTCTAACTTACAGCTGCGGTGGCTGTCCCCTCGCCACCGTCACTCAGTACGATCGGGTGCCTGCCTGTCTCCTCAGCTCCTTCCTTCCTCCAGAGAATGCCCAGCATGCTCTGGGGCGGGGGTTTTAAAGCCTCCCTGTGGAAGGAGTGAATGCGTGAGCGCACACACACTTCCTGGCCCGTGTCTGTGGATTAAGGAAATGTGTGGTCTGACCCAGGTCTCAGAGAGCAAGCTCAGAGGAGGAGGGGGAGTTTGTCAAACGTGCCCAGTTCTCACAGTCTTCCCTCCTCCCGGGATCATTGGTCGGCGGCCAGCCTGCTGGGTGCTGGGTGCTGGGTGCTGGCTGCAGCCCCAGGCCACCCCTGCATGCAGAGGACACTGAGGGCCGCCAAGCCCTCACCAGGTTCAGTGGGGGACAGGGACTTGTTACAGAGTGGTATGCGAGCACCCAGCGCCCCGCCACCCCTCCCCGAGTCGTCCATGTGACTCCCCACATCCACGGAGCTTCTGGACGGCCCGGCCTGAGCACCCCATCTACCCGGCGTTTCTCACGGCCTCAGAGCAAGAACCAGAGTGCGTCAGGGCCCCCAAACCACAGCCAGGGACCCCACAACCGGCCTGCATCCTCAGAACGGGGAGGCCCCCCGAGGCACATGTGTAGCAATGAGTGAAGATTTCATAAGCCGGACAGTGAGACGGCTTTAAGAAATACGGCAGTAAATGCTCACACGTGTTCCTCCTGAGATCGTTGGGGTCGCGTGTGAAGAATAGGTTGGAACACACAGGTCACGTGTGCACACGTGTGATGCACACACACCCTCAACAGCCTTCCAGGACCCGCACTCAGTGATAAAACATCACACTCTTTGAGCCAACTCTGGTCCTGCCCCATTACGACTGTGAGTGACTTTGCCCGCCCTTGACCCCCTGCTCCCCCGCCCACCCGATGCTCTGATTTGCCCTCAGGCCCCGGGGAGCTGCTTCATCGAAGACCCCAGAAGGAGGCTGCATCCAGACCCAGGCTGCTTGGCCCAGGGGGTCTCTCCAGCCCCCACCCCCATCCGCAGAGGCAAGTCGCACAGGCTGGCGCGGGTACTTTTGCTTTAAGACCAGCCGGACGTCGGCCTCAGGGCTCCTACTGTGTTGAGAACCCTGGTCCCTGAAGGAACCTGGTCACTGTGCATTTGCAGATTTGCAGGAAGGCTGCTGGGGCTGAGTGGGCTCCTGCCCTGCCCCCGCCCCAGGCTGCTCCTGCACTTCCAGGCTGCGCAGCTCCCCGGGCCCTGGGGGTGGGGGCAACTCACCTGTGACGAGCAGGTGTGTGGTGCCCCTGACGTGCAACCTCAGCGCAACAAGGCAGGAACGAGCAATAAAATGCGTACAGATTGGCAAGGAGCCCGCCAACGCCCCGCCAGCTGCCCAATGCAGAGCCGGCTCAGGTCAGCATCCGCTCTGACACGGGAGGGCCCACGGCCTTCTTTCTAAGGAGCAGAAAGCTCTCGTCAGAGAGACTGCTGGCACCAGGAAGCAGGAGGAGGAGGCATTTTGGCAATGGAAGGGGCCCCAGAGGCTGTAAAATCAAACTGAAAAGGTGGCCACCTACCCTACCTAAGTAGAAAGCCTGTCTCAGGCCACCAGAGCTGTCTCCCGGCCGGCCACCAACCCCCACCCAGGAGACAGCGTGAAGACAGAATGGGGCCCCTGACTCACAGGGCGGGTGGTCGGTGGTGTCCCAGGAGGGAACCCGATTGGCCAGGACAGCACGCAGGTGGAGGCACATCGACTCCCCTCCCCCATGCAAATTTCTCCTGCCCCCCGCCAACCACGAATCTCTACACTCCTTCAAGCACCCTGGGCACGCGTCTCCAACACGCACAGCTTGGTGGCACGCACAAGGAGCAGCTCCGTGAGACGCATGAGCTGGCTCGTTGCTGAGCACCAGGAGGGGCCGAGTGCACGGGTCTGGCGTGGGGACCCCCAGCAGGAGTCACACATCCTGGGCGAAGACGCGGACGACAGCAGTCACATTCGCCGCTCTGAGCAACAGGTTGCTTGCTCAGTGGGAAACAAATAAATTGCATTTGTCCTTGGGAATCTTCCAACCCAGAGCCTGAGGACACTCTGCGGTCAGCGGGCTCGGATGTCAAGCAGAGCGGCCACGGGGCCGCAGCCGTCCCCCATGGGGAAGCCGGGACTCTCCTTGCTCACCGACACACAGGTGCTTGTTCTACCGCGTTCTCAGGTCTCCTGATTTCCAGGAGAATCACAGCTGTCCTTTTCTGTGCATGGAAAACTCACCTAGGACTCGGTGGTCCCCCCTTTGCTCTCACCTCCCATCACCAACCCAGCCTGCCTCCCTTTCCTCCTGCCCACATGTGGGCTGTGTCCGCTGGTGGCCCACGTGGCTCCCCTTCGATGCAGCGTCTGAGCTTCCCCACGCAGAGGCCGCCCTGGAGACAGGAGGGCTGATTCCGACGACGCTGAGCCAGAGATTCGGCCCGACGTGTCAGGCCTCAACACCAGCCGGCCTGGAATGATGGCACGCTGGGCATGTCATGAGGCGCACTGTGTCCCACAGGGATTCACCGGGTGCCTGCCGTGTGCCAGGCCACAGGTACCGCGAACGGCACGGGAACACTGCCCTGCTTCAGCAGAAAGACGCGGAATCCGAGTGGTGTGTCTGCAGCCGCATGTTATGGGGAGAAGGGCTGAGCCGGAGCCCAAGCCCTTTGGGTTCCGACGTTCACATGTCCTTCCCTGACTGAATTATGGACAAGGTGACCTTGAACAGCCTCGGGGCCAGGAAATACAGGGGAGGGTGCAGTAAAGCCCAGAAAAGGAGCCGAGCAGAGGCCCACGGGCTTTAAAACGGGTGTCACAGGCCTGGGCCACGGGGGTTCTTTCACACGCTTCTTTATGTCTCCCAAAGACACCACCGTTCTCCAGGCCACCACCCCCCTGCGTGGCTCAGACCTTGGACGAAGTCCGGATGGGGCGGGGAGCGGGGGCCAATCTGCACTCTCATCTGAGGCCCCGCGGGTTGGGTGCCACACCTTGACGCCCACACCCGCTTCCTAGTGGCCTCGGCTAGCTGTCCCTCCAAGCCTGGCCGGCCACTGAATCTCCCTGAGGCAGGCACATCCGACACCTTCATTCTCTGGTATTGGGGTCCCAGCGTCAGACAGACAAGAGGCGAGCACAGAGGGCCCCTAGGCTCCCAGCCAGGATGCGGCCACTGTCTCCCTGACCCCTCACTGCCGGACTCCGGGCAGGACGCTACTCCCTTCCTGGCCAAAGTTCCTTCTCGGGGAAATGGCAGCATCCGACCCAATGACCCCTGAGGTCCCCAAGGCCCCGCACAGCGCTCCTGTCCTGCCACCTGCCCACAATCCAGGCCCAGCCAGCGTGTTCACCTGGTTGAACCGACAGGGACACCGACAAGGATGGCACTCGCCCACACCGCCAGACAGCCAGTGACTCCCTCCAGCCACACTCAGGAGCGAACATCTGTGGCCCCTCTCAGACAGGGGACCCCTGCCTGCCCACAGACCTTCCTCTGTGTGGCCCACAGTGCTGGCCTTGACCTCAGCAGGACCTGCCAGGACAGCCTAGGGCCCCGGGAGCCGGGAGCTCATTCAAAGGGTCTGAGCCTGTGGGCCCACCTTCCAAAGAGGCTTCTGTTCTCTCCCTTTTGCTCCAGCGAGAGCAGGCACCCTACTCCACCCCATCCCGGCCTGGTAAAGGTGCACAGCCACAGCCCCGTGGGTCTGGTCTCCCTGATTGCCATCCACGCAGCTCATGGCCATGCGCCCTCCAAGCTGGCGGCATCAACTGACCCCAAGCCAGGTGACTTGTCCCAGGCCCCTCTCTGTTGTGGCTGGACTCCAGGACACAGGGTGACTGTGCAGGCAGCTGAGAGCCCTGCCATCCATGGTGCGGGCTTGTGGTCACCTCTGTGACCTCCACTCCAGGCCGTGTGCCGTGTTCTTTCTGGCGACAGGGCTGCGCTCGCTCTGGGACCAGGAAGCTGCTGTCATGCGGCCAGCGGGTCTCGCCATCTCTCCGGGGCTGGGGCCAGGGGGAAACTGTTTTCCTAGTTTTGAGGAGTCCTCGGCTTTCAGAAAGCACCCTCCTTGCCTCCAGGCCCTTTCCCTCGGGCTCTTGATTTGGACCCTGCGTGGCTCCCTGGCTTGGAGCCTCGGAGCTGGCAGGCACCCTAGTGCTGAGCTCTGCACATCTCCCGGCCACCAGGGAGGCGGGTGACAAATGGTTCTCCTGGAGCTTCAGAGAGAGGCCCGACCCAGAGCAAGCAGGCCGGGGCCCGTGGTCCCCACTTGCCGCCAGGTCGCCCTGGAAGGCTGTCCTGCCTCCAGCAGAGCTGAAGTGACAGGTGTCGCTCCCTTGGGGCAGGGCTGTGTCCCAGAGACAGCTGCAGCCATGGAGACACGCAGCCTGGAGTGTGGGCCCCAGCTCAGCCCACCGCCCTGGGGGATGCAAGTGAGGGGCCAGCTTCTGAACGTGAGGGATGGACTGGCCCTCCTTCGGGTGCTTGTGAGGACGTGAGATTCAGCCCATTTGACATTGTCAGTATTAAGGAGTGGCATTCATATCCGTGATCATGAGAAGCCCCCAGCTTCTAAGGAGGCTCAGACTTCGGGCACCTTCCTTCCCTGCCCTCCCAGGAGGCTGCTGGCTGGCAGGCCTCCGGGTGCTGGTGCATGGGGTCCTCCTTTCCCGAAGCAGACTTAGCAGAAGGGGCTGACTCTATCGGCACCTCCCTCCAGTGCGTGCGGCCCTGGGCGCGGGGCCGAGCAGCCTTGTTGTCCTGTCCCAGCACCTGGCCCAGGGAGGGCTGACAGGCTGGGGCGCCCTGACCCCCTGTGCCCCCCCGCAGTGGACTGTGCCTCATCCCTGCACCCCCTGGGGGTGGGGAACCAGCCGAGGTACACTGGGGTCGACTCCCCAGGCTCGAGGGACAGGAGCTCAGGGTGGACATTGACACAAAGGGTGACCTGCTGGGCCCACCACCCCGCCCCCCCAAGTCAGGAATCAACTTCCCAGGGGGCAGATGAAGAAGGGAGAGGGAAAGAGGAGAAGAGAATGGTGTAGTGACAGCTCTTCAGAGTTGTCCCCAAACCACCGCCCGGTGAGAACGAACAGCAGTCAATCGGCACTTTGCCTCCTTTCCGCCGGCGACTCTGCTCCCCTCTGGGCTGGCGCCTGGCAAATGGATCAAACCAGACTTTGAGGCATGTTTGTGACCTGGCTGTTTGAGAGTTAACCCCCGGCTTGGGTGGACACAGGTGCCCACTCGTTAGCACTGCAGTCTAGGGGGAACCCTGCCCGTCCGCCCCTCCCTCTGCAGCACAGCCTGCTGGGTCCCACAGTGGCAGCCCACTGGTGTGCTTCCCTTGTGTGCATGGGCGGGCACACACATGTGGCACATACATATAGAGACTGTATGTATGGTCACGGTGCATTCGCACGCGCACACATGCTTCCCCACACATGTTCTCATACACGTGTGCGCGCACGCGCTCCTTCCTGAAACCTAAGCCGTCCAAGGGGCCAGTCCTGAGACCTGGTTTTCCTGAGACCAAAGGCTGCCTCGCCCTCGGTGCTGCTTTGGATAGAAAGCACCAGAAGGCTGTCACTGGTCCAAAACCCAGGAAACTGGCAGGGCCCCAGGGCCTCCGGGAGCCACACGTCTGCAGCTGGGCCCGCGCCCGGGCCTGAGCCTGGGTGAGTCGGCTGTTTGGTCCCGGGCCCGCCCGCCTGGCCTGGGTGAGGGAAGCATGTTTGATCAGTGTTTGATCTGTGTTTGGCAGGCGCAGCGGGGTCCAAACCAGGTCTGGCCAGGGGAGCCCCGCAGGCCGGCACCCCTCTGATCAAAGGCCGGCACTTTGCGGGCTGTCAGCCCCTCATCCAGGCCTGTCTTCCCTGGAACAACGCAACACAGGCCCACAGATGCCCTTGGAAGTCCACCTGGCTTCCTGGCCCTGCGCCCACGGCCACAGGTTCCCGGGGGGCTCGGCCTCCCCACCTTCCGGAGAGAGGTGAACAGAACTTCTTGGGGGCTGCCTGCCCACAACTGCCCGCCCACCTCCTGGAACACAGCCTGGGGTGTGTCTGGCAGCACCTCGCCCACCGTGAGCTCTGACACTAAAGCCTCCACCACACAGGCCTGCCCAGCCTCACAGCCAGAGCTGCCTCTGGGAGTGAGCTGCCCGCCTCCCAGAAGGAACCAACAGTCCCCCACAGAGCCTTTGCTCCCAGCCAGGTGGCTGGGGGTCCTTGGGACATAATGATGAGAAAAGTTCCTTGGGGCCCTGTTCTCTCGGTGGGACAGGGTCCCTTGAGGGCTGGCACTGGCGTGAAGGGGTGGATTCACGGAGCTCGGGCAGCTCCCAGCGGCCCTGCGAGGCCATGGACCAGGTGTGGAAGCCACCACCAGGAGCACACAGAGGGAGGCAGCCCACACCCCCACCCCTGCAACAGTCCCACACAGCGTCTCACTCACCAGGCCAGGAACCTGCGTCAGAGCTGTCCCCAGAAGTCACTGAAGCCACCGACACCAGCACACTGGCCACCTTGGCTTCCTTCCCTCCCTGCCGCACTTGGCTCTTATGCATGCCTCTGATTGGCCGAGCCAGGTCACATGGCTGCACCTGAGCTGCAAGGGAGTCCGAGGAAAGTAGTTCTGGGAAACACCTGTGTAAGGAGGGCTCCTGGTGCAGGACCTCCCAGCTCATCAGAAGATGCTGGGCAGCTGCAAACAGCAGCTGTGCCTTCTCTTCCCGGGCACTGCGTGCGGGGGAAGGTCCTTGGTTTAAAGCAACCGCAGCAGTAACTGTTCTCCCTGCCATCGCCAGTCCTACCAGGTCGGGCGACCCGGTCCCACCTCTGTGCCGGGCATCTATTCCTGGACCTCTCGGTGTTGCCAGCTCAGAGCCACTGACTCCACACCACCCGACGTGAGACACAGGGTCTGTTAGAGGGTGCTGGGGGCTCTTGTCCCTTCTGGGCCGGCTGAGAACCAGGCTGAGGTGTCTTGCAGCGAGACACATCCAAGACAGCCAGGAAATGCAACGCCCTACAACACAGGACTGTTCCAGCCCCTCCAGCCTCCACCTGCCGCCACATGGACGGCAGGTTGGTCTCCCCAGGCAGGCCCACCACCGCAGATGACTCCCTTCTCCCCCAGGACTGAGGCGGGACACCTGAAGGGTGGAGCCCAGGCCACACGCCTGCCCCCCGCTGCAAGTTCACCTTCATCAACTTCGTGTTTTACACGGACAGGGCGGCATGCGGTGGGCAGGGACCGGCAAGCGGGATGAGTCCCCAGTCCTGTGGGAACCCGAGCAGCAGGGCGGGGGGCGGAGCCCTGAGAGCCAGAACCTTCTCTCCGGCTTGCGCGCTCTCACGACCCTGCCAAACCGCTGAACGACTGCGGCTCTCCAGTCCGTCTCAGGCTGGCTGGGGCGTGAGGCCAGCAGATGGGCGAGCTGCACCCCAGGGATGCCGGGCCGGGGGCACTGTCCCTGCGGCACCGGCAGCCTCCCTCTGGGCTGCTCACCAGCAGGAAAGAGGCACCGGTTTGGCTGCAAGACACTCGTCAGATGTCAGATGTCAGAGGGCTTCTCCCCATCTCTCCCTCCCATCCCCAGAGCCCGGGAGGCTGCTGGCAAGGGGCTGTGGGACCATGAGGCAGGCGTGTGCAGGAGCCGCAGCCTTCCCTGGACACACGTGCACACAGGTACACACATGAACACGCAGGTGGGCACACACGTGCACACCTCACAGAAGGACATGCTGGAGAGGACGCAGGTCCCCGGGTGCCTGGGGGCAGGGCTGCAGCTCGATGATGCCTCCCGTCTGCACAAGAAGGAGAGTCGGGACTCAGGTGTCCCGCCAAACAGGGGTCTGGCTGGGCTCAGGCGGGAACCGTGCACACCCCTGGTGCTCACTGCACCCGCCCACGCGGAGAGACTCAGGCCTTCCCCTTGGTGCAGCTCCCCAACCAGCCGCCAGCTGGCTTGGCCCTTCATGGAGGCCCCCGGGGCCACCCTGAGGGGCAGCATTCGGCCCCTCTCTGCTTCTCAGCCTGTGGAGCACAGCCGCCGCCGCCTGGCCAGTGCTGTGCCCACCCCTGCACTGTGCACACAGCTGGAGCTTAATAAACACTGTTGCCTGAACGGCCATCCCCCAGTCAACCCACCACGAACATGAAGGGCACCTGCTCACCGGGCAGTCGGGAGAGTGAGGGAGTCGCTGGCCCTGAGGGACCCAGGGGACCTGGACTCCACCCCGCTGGCAGAGGGTGGGGGGCATCGTCTGAGCCAGGCTTCCCTGTGTGAAGGTGACCATGACCTTGGGAGATACAGAGTCACGACCTGAGCAGCAAGGCCTGCCACCTGCCCTCCCAGCTGCCAGCCACACCTGGCCCACATGCCCCAGCCTGCCTGCCTGCCTGCCAGCCTCTGGCCCTGCAGGGACCTGTGGGTGGACACACGGCTGAGGTCCCATAAGTCACACACGTGCTCCCAGCCTCAGAGGGGAGGGCGACCTGCATCCAGACCACAGGGAGGCCCGGGGCCTCGGCCGTCAGCGAACGCAGGAACTGACATTCCCGTGCACGTCATAGCTCCCTGAGCTCGGTCTCCTTTGCCATCCGTGGCGGTCACCCCAGCCCTGTGCGCTGGCACTTGTCACAGGAAAGTGGGCTGTCCGAGCTGCACAGAAAGGGCCCACAGCAGAGCCCTCCTGGGCCCTTTCCCATGTCCCCAAAGGCTCCCATCGGGGGGACACCTGTGGAGGCAACGTGTGAATTATTTGGACGTGGCACAGAGGCGTCCGACCCCGGCTCAGCCCACTGGGGCTGTGGAGATGCTCGTAGTGGTTAATTAGGCGCAGCTGGCGTGGCGCCCGCCTGCGCACCCAAGATGATAGCCACACAGGGAGACGCGGCATAAGCACCGCTCAGGTTGAAAACGAGAAAAACGGATTTGACTTGGGTGCCAGCATGCCAGCTCCCAGGGGGCTCAGATGTCCCTGCTGGGTCCTCTGCTCTCGGCCCGATGGCAGCCCACATGCCTCCCATCTCCGAATGTCCTTAGCCAGGGTCAGAGCTGGGTAGCCAGGCAAGCGGATTTGTGCCCTGAGTGTTGGGGGGAGGGGGGGCACAGCCCCTGAGTGACACCATGACATGTAACTTCCCCAGGGACGGTGTCTTAGAGTTGCTGCAGCCCCCCATCCACTCAGCGGGGGCCACGGGGACCCTCTTCTTGCTTCAGATCCCTTTCGGGCCCTATTAGCCCAGCATCTGTGGATGACTGGGAAGGCCTGCTCTGGGTAGTGGGGGGGATAGTGTCCCCAGGATGCGCCCCCCACGGCTCGGGCCCCACTCGCAGCAGGCCCTGCCTGGGCCTGGGTGGGAACGGGCCTCTGCAAGCTGCTGGAAACCCCCGGCGGGGCATCTCTCCTGTGGAGAAACCACAGCTGCCTGTGACCGAAGGCGCTGGCCGGCCACTTTGGTGGCTGGGGGACTGGGACACCTTCTTGGGGGTCCCAGGGATGTGGCCCTGGGGCCGCATTCTTGAGAACATGGATGTCCCCCCTTTGTCTTATCACAACTACACCCAGCCCTGTGCACCACACAGGTGCCCCTGCGTGCACAGGCGTGCACACATGTGCACACACACGGTGCACACGCAGACACGCCCTCACTAAAGGGTCGCCCTGTGTTCGGCCGCCCGGCCATCAGTGGCCCCGGAGAGCAGCAGCCCTGGTGAAGACGTCCCGAAGCCACGTGAGGGGGCCTCTCCCGGGACTTGCGTACGTCTGGCCCCCGAGCTTCCCGGCGCTTTGGTGTTCATGCACTCTGCTCCCCGCTTCCCCCGCTCCTCCGCAGCCTTGAATCGCCTCCTTTTCATCCCCGGTGCCACTGCTCGCGTCCGCACCAAGCAAAGGCGGCGGCGCTGTCATCTGAGGCTGGGCTTTGACCAGAACGAGCGCGAGCAGACGGCAGAGGCCAGTGTTTGCGGCCGGACCGAGGCCACTTTCATCCCCCAGGCTGCGTCGAGGGCCGCCCAGCTCTAGAAAAGCCCCCAAACTGACTTCACTCGATCCCTTGGTAGCAGTTTTGTTCAAAGCCTCCTCTCTTATTACATGCACTCTTTGGGCCTTTTCACCCACGATGGCCACTTTCTAATCAAGGGATTGGGAGACCTGCCAGGATTCTGAGGGGCGCCCCTCTGCCACGCAGCCCGCCTCGGCAGGGCCACCGAGGAGCGAGGTCAGAGGCCACCCGTCCCGTCCCCCCACGTGCCTCACCCCCCACCAGGGGCTGCAGCGCCTCCTGCGTCTGCCCCCTGCTGCTGCCCTGGGCTGCCCGCTCCTCCGCCCTCTCCAAGGAGAACCACACCTCGGCACGCCTTGCTGGTCTGCGTGTGCAGGGCCGGCCTGGACAGCAGCCCAGAAACTTCGGGAGGAGGGAGAAGAGCAGACTCTGTCTTCCCAGAGACCAAGCCTAGGACACTGAGCTCCAGAAAGTTCTCCCAGGCCTTCGTGGCCCCCCGGGCTGCACTATGACCCCGTCTGGGCGGCGGACGGCCTGCAGACCCCAGCGACACTCCAGCCACCCCTGCTTGGGACACTCACAGCCACACAGGGCTGTGACCCTAGGCTGGTGTTTTCCTCCTGAGTCTGAGCTCAAGGGGAAAAAAATCTCCAAAATATGAATTATGTATTGGAAACCCAGCAGAGCAATCACGGGCAATAAATAATTCCGTGCTACAGACACATTAGTTAGCCGTACAACCCGCTTACAGGCCGGAGCAGTCGCCTTATTAATGCTACCAGGCAAGGCAGCGCAGCGCCCTAGCCGCCGCCCACCGCTCCCGGCATCTGCCCTCAGGGCCGCGTGTCGCTGGCGTCCGGTGCTCCTCAAGTGCCCCCCACCCCTGGGCGCCAGTCAGGGCAGGCGCAGGCCAGCCCGCCGGCTGGGGGACCAAGGGGCTGGTGGGTGGGGACTTCATGGTGTCCGGACTCAGAAGCACGGGCGTTTGCAGGAACACCGCTCTGTACAAACCAGTCCCAAACGTGCCGCCCGCCCGCGTCACCGGGGTGGGTGACGTGCTGAGCAAATGAGGCCGCTTTTGAAATGATTTGTGGTTCCGTAGGACATTCCTTTTTCTTTTAATATATTTTTTAGATTTTATGTATTTATTTTTAGAGGGAGAGACACATCAATTAGTTGCCTCTTGCACGCCCCCAACTGGGGACCTGGCCTGCTACCCCGGCGTGTGTGTGCCCTGACGGGGAATCGAACCAGTTCAAACTGTCGGTTCGCAGGCCGGCGTTCAGTCCGCAGAGCCGCGCCAGCTGGGGCAAGTCAGGGGCCCCCTCCCGACAGCTCTGCTCTCGCAGAGTCAACCTTGACCCTGTCAGCTGGCCTGTCCTCGGTTCAGGGAGGGTGGGGAACGGGGTGGGAGACCCGTACCCCTGTCACCGCCGTCACCCACAACAGCGTTTCATGCCGCCTTTTGTGGAGCGCCGGCTCACACGCATGCCGTAGTCCCAGCACTGGGTGTTTATTTCCGTTGGGCCCCATGCTGTTTTCCACATGCATGATCTCATGGAACTCGGTGTCCTCACACAGTCACCCTCGTCAAGACCCCCTCCGTGCCCATGAAACAAGCGAGCCCAGGGTCCCAGGGCAGATGAGGGGGAGCAGCCACCACCTGGGTCCCAGCCCTGAGCTTCTGAGCTGTTCAGACCCCGTCGCCCAGCTGGGTGGGTGCTGACACCCCGCACCCCTGCTTACATACTTTACATATAAGGACACTGGGTCACGGGGATGACGTCATCTGTCCAGTCACGTCCCTAGTGATTGGCAGGCCAGGGTGTGGTCCAGATACCTGACCCAGAGCCAGCTAGCTGTCTACGGGCTTGCCGACCCAGCCGAGCATGCTCCCACTGGCCTGGAAGACGGGGGAGGGCCGGGAACCTTTCCCAGAGCCTGTAGGAAGCTCCCACTCCTGCTCCCAAGGACAGGCCCAGGGGCCGGCACAGCAGAATGGCTTCCAGCCCCCCCGCCAGACCCCCACCCGGCCACCTCGCCAGCCCCAGGTCTCAGGAGCAAAGTACTCAGTGGGCTCTCAGTCAGCAGCCCCAGCGGCGATGGCTGGAGAGCTGGGGTGCCTCCTGCTCATGCCCTTGTCCTCCAATTCAGTGATCACATTGCCAAGACAGCCCTCAGTCACCAGGCCCTGGGCTGGAGCCCACCCCACCCCCCGCCCCCCGCCCACCAGGGACCAGTCTGGTCGGCAGACTCTGAGAGCGAGCGTCTCCGCCCTTAAGTGAGCCGGACGCCCGCTGGGTTTCTCTGAGCTCCTCACGGTGTTTCACTGCCTTAAAAGCTTCAGCTTTCTCTCCGGGTCAATTTTCTCCCAGCAAAATATTAAAGTCAGGCTTTGAGAGCCTGCCACAGCGGCCCGAGTGCCCGGCCAGGCCCTCAGAGCTGGGCGCTGCGTCACGCGACATCAATATTTCAAGGGAGCTGGCAGCCAAGCGCTCTGCTCTCGGGGGGCGGGGCGCCGAGGAGGATGTGGGAACCCTGTCTGAGGACCTTGGCAGCATCTGGCAGGGAATTGGCTGGACCCCCAGGGTCGCTCCTGACACCACGCCGGGCACCAGGGGGCACACCACGTCCTGTCTTCTGGGGGCCGAGGAGGTGGGCCCTGTGAGGGGCCCAGTTGTCCCAAGGGGGAAACTGAGGCCCAGACTTGTCCAGATTGGGGAGGGAGGGAAAAATCAAGTCAGATTTTGTCTCTCAAGCATTCATTCACTCATTCATTCATTCAGTTGTTCATTTCATAGGTGACTGTGGCACACAGTAGGCCCTCAGGGAGGGAGGGGGAGGGAGTGATATCTGCTCAGGGCCCAGCGTGGCGCCGCACACTCAGTACTGGCCACTGACCCACAGCGTGCAGCGGAAGACCCTGGCCGGGGCGGGTGCTGGGAGACAGGCGGGGGACGACCGCAGGGGGACGCTCGTGCTGCCTTCATCCCTGAGCCTGGGCACGGATCCCGTGCGGGAGGCCAGTGACCCACCCACAGGAACAGCGGAGGGGACGGGTGGGTATTACCCCGCCTGCCCGCCCCAGGGCAGCGGCTGTGCTGGGAGGCGAGCCCTGGGGAACATCCTACCCGGGAGAACTGGAGACGGGCCAGCCACGGTCCCAAAGCCCTGGGCTGAGTGCCTGCCCCAGGGGCTCGGGTTCAGCCAGTTGGAGGGGCCAGCATTCTCTGGGCTGTTTTTCCACCCAGAGTTGCCCCCTCCCCCCAGTTTCTCACCTCCATAGACCCAGCAGCACCCAGGTAGGGAACGGCCAGGAAAATGAAGCATTTCAAAGCCAGGTCAGCAGGGTGCCTGGGATGCTCTCCAGGGAGGAGCCTCCCAGACAGGGCTTTCCACCAGGACAACAGTCCCTCCTGGGCAGGGGCCAGGCGGCCTTGCAGCCCAGCCGGGGTTGGTCCTCTACCCGGCCCAGGGCGAGGACACAGCAGGCAGGTGACGCCTGGCACCCTGCCTGCGTCTGTCTTTGTTCGGCCACATCTCTGGGGTCTCAGGGAGGCTGCAGGGCGCACTCCATGGGGTCAGCTGTCAGGGAGAAGAGCTGCGACACGAGGCGGGGACAGTCTGCATGGAGGTCGAGGCAGAGCTCCAAGCACCACACACAGGCTTTGCTCCTCTCCACCCCGTGGGTCTGCACAAGCCCCACGCCCATCTGCAGGATGGAGGTCACCCCATTGGGCTGCACCTCATGCGGGTGGATGTGGCCTGCTGTGAGGAGGGAGGAGCCGACTCCTGCCAGGCCCAGTCACCTCTCAGAGAGGCGGAGAGACAGCAGCTCCCTCCAGAGAGCAAAGAACAATGGAGATGATAATGTTCACAGCCCCGAGTCATGGCGGTGGCGGGCAGGCTTGGGCAGGGCCGCACGCCCAGCTTCCATTTCCTGCTAAACAGTGCTCTGGTGCAGGGAGACTTCCAGGAAGATTAAGCTGAAAACCCACTTTTCCAGTGGCAGAGAGGAGGTTGCCATGGAAACAGCATCTGGCCTCGTCCTTGCATTGTAGGGATGAGGAAATGGAAGAGGAAGATCCAGCCGAACCCCAATGCGATGCCTCCTTTACTCTCCCGACCTGTGTGACCGGGCCAAGGGCGCAGGGCAGGGGAACGGTCTGAAACTCGTGGAGACAAGCCACCTAGGACTTGTCTGTGGCTCTTCGACATCCAGCCACTGAGAACGGCTTTGACTGTTTTGCTGCCAAAAGGCAAGCTCCGAGGTTTGGCGCCAGGAAGAGCCGACCTGCCAGGAGAGGGCAAGCTCCCCCATGCTGGGGGCTAGCTCCTCGGGGCTGCAAGCAGAGCCCGGTGGGTGCCTCAGTACCCAGAGCGCTGGGGCTCACATGATGCCCACCCGCCCCACAGGACACGGGTCCGGGGGCCCGGCAGTGAGTTCCCTGTGCCCATCACCCACGTGCACAGGACATACTGAAAACACAGCATGTGTCTATTTAATTCAGGTGTGTGTGCCCACGTGCTCTCGAATGTACAGGAAGTACCCGACAATAGCTGCCGCTACCCCTGCATCCAGGCTCTGTGTCAGGTGCCAAGAGGGGACAGAAAAGTACCCAGATGGCTCCAGATACAGGAGAAGAGCACCTCCCCATGTCTTGGGCAGCAGGGAAGATGCCAGGGAGACTTCCTGGAGGAGGCAGCATCCAAGCTGTATTTTGAGGAACGGCTGAGCTGTGTGAGAAGGAGAGGTTGAGAAGCAGGCCGCACAAGGACCCCACAGTGAGGACTGGAGTGCCGTGTGGCCTGGCCGAGGCAAGGAGAGGGGCTGGGCGGGCCTTAGCAGGAAAGAGTTTGGGGGTAAGCCCCCATGGGGAGGGTGTTTGGCAGTGAGAACCATCCTCAGCTGCCCAGTGGGGTCCAGGTGTCCCAGGGCTGGGACTAGAGCTGACACCATGAGGAGACTGCTGCTGAGACCCAGGTGGCGCCTGCAGGGAGGTGGCGGGTTATGAAAGTCAGTGAGCTGAAGGGTAGGGGGTACAGGGGAGCCAGGACAACCAGAGGCAACCTCCCTAGGAAGAGCAGGGGCAACCTCCCCAGGAAGGGCAGGGGCACACTGGGGTGCTGACACCCCGTTGGAAACCTGGAAAACACCCCAGGGCCTTTGGAGGGTAGCTGGGTGCTGGAGCGAGCCAGGCCCTCGGGCTCAGCCACCAGGTTCAGGCTGAGCTGAGGTCCCCGGGGGCTCCTCGGAGGAAGAAGGAAATAACTTACGCTTTCTGCAGCACACCCTTGTTTATATGCAAATGGAGGTGTATTAAATTGCATCTGTTTCCAAATCTAATTTGGGGAGTCATATCTATCTGTCATAGACACGTAGCGAAGCCCGGAGAAGACACAAACGCCTGAGTGGGGGACGGGCGAGGTGCCACCGCTTCCCTCCAGTCCCACACACAGGTGGGAGCTGCTCACCAGCCTCAGGCCAGGACTAACAGGAGGGGCTCTCCGAGGGGCCTCACCCAAATCTGAAACTGTGCTTAATCTGAGTTAAGCTACGTGGGCTGACGGTTGGGTCGGGTGTGAGCCCCGTCGGGACAGCTGTGTTCCCTCAGGAGCCGGGGCCTCATTGTTTGCTGTTTCACAAACAGGTGGAGGAGAAGTGTGTGGAGAAGACAGCCCCACGCTGCTCTCTCCCTGACCTGAGCCGACACGCCGAAGTCCACACAACAGCTGAATTCTGGGCTCTTCCTGAGCCCAGAAACACAGCCGCAGTGCGGCCAGGCTTTGGGGAAGGCGAATCCCCAGGCGGCACCTGTCTGCAGGGGCCGGTCGAGCCTCAGGTGTCCACGGGCAGGTGGTGCGTCTGGCTCAGAACCCCAGGGAGCCCAGGGCTGGGGCGGCGGCTTCCTCAGGCAGGAGCCCCAGCCAGGCTGCCCTTGGTCCCAGGGGACCAGAGCCCCACCAGTGTGGGGTTGGGGGGAGGGCCACTGGGTGCCTGGGGGAACCAGAGGCCCACAGCTTGCCGACAGCAGGGCCCAGGCTGGGTGCACAGAAGGGCAGGGGCAGAGGGCCGGGCCGGGCCACCAGGCTGGGCCACCGGTGCTGCAGGGGCTGGGGGGAGCTTTCCCTAGGCCCCTTGAACCTGCACCGCCTGGGTGTGAGAGGACCCCAGACCTGGGGCTCCCGCACCTGGGGGGCGGGCAGGGTCCCTGTCTCTGGCCACCACCATCACTCAGCCCCCAGCCCCTGTGCGAGCCAGGACAGGGCTCTGAGCAGGGTGGGGCTGTGCATTTCTCGGGAGGAAGAGGGAGGAACTGTGAAGGGCTTACGCCCGGTGCCCCGGCCCCGGGGCCCCAGGCCACAGACCAGCCGGGCCAGAAGAGGAGGCCGAACGCTGGGAACAGAAAGTCTGGGTCCCCGAGCAGACCTGCCAGCCAGAGTCCCCAGGAAAGGCGAGGAACCAACGGTGCTTTGAGCTGCTCAGCACCCGGGGGAGGCTTCTCCTACCTGGAGCCCACAAGAGCTAGAGAGGCCAGGGGCGGCCCCTGCTTAAGGGTTCCTCTCCTCCCGCCATCACCTGCCACCCACTTACTTCCCGCTCCCACGGGCCCTCTGGCCCAAGACCCGAGCCCCGTCACGGCTGAGGCTCCGTCTCAGGGACCAACCCCCAGGGAGCAGGTGTGGGGTCAGTGTTCCCGGGACCCCAGGACGTGACCAGGACTGAGGGCAGGCTGCCTGGCTAGTGGCCCCCTAGGGAACTTTCCAGAGGTCCCCCAGCTCTGGGGCAGAGGCAGCCCCCTTTCAGCCTCCACCCCCGACCTTGGAAAGCCGAGCAGCGTCCTGGGGAGCCCCCCCCGCCTCACACTGTGAGCAGAGAGGTCTGAGTTCTCATTCCCTCTCAGGAAAGGTGGAGACGGGACTCGAGTCTCCAGTCTCCCAGGGCAGGGGAGGAGACAACTGCCCAGACATGGCGGGCACTCGGACTGTGTGTGCGAGGCGACCAGGTAATGACCGGGATGCGAGACAGGTCGTCCCTGCCGAGAGCTGGTCAGGGGCCAGCCCAGGAGACCTGGATTCCTGATGTCCACGGAGGGCCGGCCCCACTGGGGCGGCTCGGGCAGGCCTCCAGGGACTCGAACGCTCAGCCGAGACCCAAGGGCCATCAGCACAAAAATAGCACGGCCACCTCTGCCCAGGTTCAGAGACCTGCTCGTTGCTGGTGATTAGCCTAGTGTCAATCCGGTCCCATCCCTCCCCCTCCCTGTCACAGCCGGTTCTCCTGAGCCCTTGACAAGCCTACTAGCCCATCCACCGGCTGCCAGGCGCGCCCGGGCTTGGCTTTACTTGCCTCCTTTTGTGCTTGTGCCTGGCAGGCAAGCTGGCAGGGGACCCCCACCCGAGAGGCCACAGGTGAGTGCACACCCAAAGGCAGGAGCAGGTGGCTTCTCCTGGAGCCTGGCAGGGTCCTGGGGACACCGGGCCTGGAAGCCCCCGCGGAGGCCGAGCGTCCGGGCAGGTGCCCCAGCCCCGCTCCGTCTGGTCGCAGCCGGTTGCAGGTGATCGAAGGTGCCGCCGCCCGACGGGCCGGCCCCTGTCCTTCTCTCAGGGCCTCTGAAAACGCTTTTCGCTGTGAACCGTTTCAAGTCCTGGAGCAGCGACATGAAAACACCCGAGTCCCCAGCACCCTGGATTAACGGATGCTCACGTTTCGCCATGGGTGGCAGAACTGTCTCTCCCTTGGATGAAGTGACACTGGGGACGTCGCAGCCGCCGTCTCTCGGCCCCGCCTGTCCCATCTGCTCCTCGCTGTGCAAACCCAGGGCTGCCCAGGCAGGTGGCTCCTCGCCCCTCCAGCGGCTTTATTCCTTCTCCACATGTGCGTCTGTGACAATACGCCACGCTCGCTTGGGGCGTGACGCTGGCACAGATGGCATCTCGCTGGCTGTGCCCTCTGCTTGCACAGGGTGGCCTGCCCGGGGGACGAGTGGCTGCAGTTCCCGTTTGCGGTCCCACAGCACGCACAGACCTCCGCTTCTGTGCTGTTCTCCTTCGGGGCTGTGGCCGGGGGACGCAGTGCTGAGCTGGCCAGGCTGTGGGAGGGCCAGGTCCGGGAGCCGTTTCCCAAATGACTCCCCAAAGCGGAGACGCCCTTGCCCTGAGCCTCGCCATCACCCGGAGGCCCTGCCGTGGCCAGTCTGCCGACGTCCGGCTGCTTGAATTCCTTCCTGTGGGTCTCCGGCGAGGCCACACATCCTTGGGAACCTTCGCGGGTCACTCCGCTCCCACTGCCACTCAGTCTCTGGTCCCGTGCGCTGCTGATCGAGCACAATCCATAAGATTCGGACAGGGAGCAGAGGACACAGGGACAGAGGTCACCAGACGACCTCCAGACAACGCTGCAGCGGAGACACCAGAACCAGGGAAATAGACCTCCTGGCAACGGCCTTTCCCGGAACACAAAGGGCCACGTCACAGCAAAACGTTACTTTCACCAGGAAGCTGCCTCAATGCTGCAACGCAGGAAGTGAACCTCGCCAGGTATCCAAGGAGGGAGGCAGGTGGACCGTCCACCCTCTCAGGGACAGGCCAAGGTCATCGAAAACTCAGTGGGGACGTGGAGGCTAGAATAACCCGGTTAACACGTACCAGCTAACTGGCACCCCCAAACGTCAGCACGAAAGGAAGCATTTTTAAAATTCATGACATCCTGGGATGAAAACAAGCCTCGGCAAACACAGAAGCTTTGGGAACACCAGACCACACGCTCAGAGCACGAAGCAATTAAGTCGGCAATTAGCGACCAAAGAACAACAAAGAAAAAGGATAGGAAAGCTGCTGGGAAATCAAGAAAAATAGTTCTAAGTAACTCGGGCTTCAAAGAAGGAATCAAAATGGAAATTAGAATATATTTAGTACTAGAAGGTAATAAAAATACTGTATGTCAAAACCGGAGAAATGCAGCTAAAACAGTAGTTCCAAGGAAATTTATGATGCTAAACGGGTTATTTTAGAAAAGCTGGTAAATGTGTGAGCTAAGCATCCATCTAAGAAAACTAACAAAATAACAACAGACTGATAGAAAGTAACACAAATTAATGAGTAAAGTAGGAAACCGTATGAGAGCAAGCACTCGAAAACCAAAACCAAACCCAGCCCTGACCCGTGTGGCTCAGTGGGTTGGGTGTCGTCCTGCAAAGCTGAAGTCGCAGGCTCGATTCCCGGTCAGGGCTCGGGCCTGGGCTGCTGGCCAGGTTCCCAGCTGGGGCGCATGAGAGGCAACGGATCAATGTTTCTCTCTCACATCGATGTGTCTCCCCCTCTCTTTCTCCCTCCCTTCCCCTCTCTCTAAAAATCCAGCTTATAGGGGAGGGATGAGGGGGAGAGATAGGAAAGCTCTGGGCTTCCGATCAAAGCAGTTATGGAACAAGTAAAAATATTAGGGATGACAACGTGACGACACCTGTAGCCGTGATGAGCAGTAAAGAGGACGGTCCATCGACACCCAGAAGCCTCACGCCAGCAGGTTCCAGAGCATGGATGAAATTGGCAAATTCCTAGATTAAAATGTACTTTCCAAAACTGACTCCGTAATAAATAGAAAACCTAAATAGTCATAACCGTTAAAGGTGCTGTATTCATAATTTGACATCTTTCCCCAAAGAAAACGCCAAGCCCAGACAATTTCAGCCAGAGCCTTGACAAGTTTACAAAATGTCTGGTAGTAAATCAAAAAATCAAATATTGCCTGTCAATCTGAGAGAGACAGACGGAGGGAGAAACTGCAGAGAAAGGAGGGAGGGGGCAGATGTCCCCTCACGGTCCCCGCCCCACCCCTGTCCCCTGCCCTCCCCAGAGCAGGGCCTGAGGGGCAGGCTGGCCTTCAGTCGGGCTGCAGAGAGGGGCTGTCACCCCGCACCCCACCCCGCCCCGTCCGGACCAGCCAGGACAGGTCATGGGCGGCCTCAGCGTCACGTCACTCACAGGCGAGGAGGAGACCTGGGGTCCAAGGTCTCGCCAGGCCCAGCCAAAACAGGGTCCCTGAGAGCCAGGCAGCCCAATTCTTGTGGGGACCTCTTCCCTAGTCCCTGGGCTCCTGGGCTCCAGCCTCCCCTGGGACAGGCTGGCTGCCCACCCCCCAGAGAAACCCCCAGGGCTGCTGCGTCAGAACAGGGTGCACCTCCTGGGGGTGGGTGGAGGGGGGGCCACTGAAACCCTGCGGCCACTGCAGCCTCCCCAGTGGGGGGGGGGAGGATCCCTGGAACCCACGGGTGGGCTGTCCGTGGAGCTGAGGATATAGATTTGCTCATCTGGGACAGACACAGGTGGTCTGGCAGAGAAAAGAAATAAACGCCTGGCCCACCCTCTTCCTGCAGATGGAGCTCAGTGCCCCCGGGGGCCTGCCCGAGGCAACAGTCAGCTGTGGCCCCTTGAGGACCATTGCGGGAGAAGGGGTCCGGCCTCAGTTCAAACCAGCTCCATTGCCTACTGGCCTAGTGACCTTGGACCCCCGCTCAGGGCTGGGGTTTTCTCACTTCAGGGTGGGGGAAGAGCCCTGCCCACCCGTGGGTGCTGGGGATTAAGTGAGGGGGGGGTGGGAAGGGAGGTGTGCTCTAGGCCGAGGGGTGGGAGCGTCTCCAGGCCCTGCGGTGGGCGGGGCGGGGCTGCAGCGAGGCCCCAGACTCCAGGGCGGACGTGGCAGCCGTGGCACGGCGGCATGGCGGGGCGGGGTGGGGGGACAGGACAGGGTGGGGGTCACGGGGTCTTCCTACAAGAAGACGGGAGTGAGCTGGAGCAAGCTTCCCAACTGCACTGGAACCTCGTTAACATGCAGAGCCGGATGCTGTCCGTCTGGGGAGGGGGGCAGTGGGGGCGGCCCCGTGTGGCAGCTCTGACCGGCTTCCTCCCCCTCGGATGGGTCCGCTCCTCCCCATTGTGCCCTGGAGGACCCCGGGGGCTGGCAGGCAGGGAGGAGGACCCCCAGGCCTGCCCTCTGGCCCAGGACGCCCCGCCGCTGGCCTCGGAGCCGGCCTTGCGAACCCAGGGAGCCCTGGGCGGTTGCCAGCGCGCCCCCGTCGGCCAAACCTTATTTACGTTTGTTTTTCTCTATGCGGTGTTTTCTGTCAGCGTGGGTGATAGATGGGTCCGCGCTGATGGATTTTTCAATCTGCTAACCATAAAAAGATTGTATTTTGACTGGTTTAATGCTTTGCTGTGGAGTGTGCAATGCTGGCGCGATAATTACTGAATAAATATCTACAGCCCTGCAGGCTGAGACCAGGGAGCCGCCCTCGGGGTCACACCCCCCTCCCACCCCCAGCCCCGCAGTGGAGGACTCAGGATTTAAATCAAACCTAGGGGCCAGGAGGGGGCGGCCCCTCCTGGTTATTAGAGCTCATGCAGCCCCTCCCTGGACGGGTCCTTGGAAGGAGACGGGATGTGGGCTGGAGAGGGCGGAGGTAGAAGAGGTGCCCAGCGAGGACCAGGTGTGGTCAGTGTGCCCTCCAATCGGCTCAGTGGCATCTGGGTTCTCACCAGCCCGCTCGGAGAGCCAAGTCACTGCCACATGCAGCCTTCACTCAGCCCCTAGCAGGCCTGGCGTCCACAAGAGGCCAGGGGAGGGACAGCACACACACATGCACACATGTACACATGCATACGCATGTGCAGACACACATCAACATGTGTGGTGTGTGTGTGCGCGCGTGTGTGCAGAGACACATGTGCAGGGTGCACACACAGGCACACATGTGCACACACAGGCACACACCAGCTGGCCCACTCAGGCTGGGTCCCTGGATGCCAGCCGACCCAAAGCCAGGACCGGGGCCACCCCTGGGCACCTGCGGGCTCAGGGCTGAGCAGCGGCTGTTCCCACACGGCCGACCCTAAAGGACAGGGAGGAGCTGATGCTGCTGAAGAGGCAGCCCAAGCCCTGAGAGGACAGAGCTGGGGACCGGCAGGGGCTCGGCTGGGGGATGGGCTGCCCCCACGGTTCCAGAGTGTTGGCCGGGGCAGAGCCAACAGAACAAGGGCCAGACAGAAGCCTGGGCTCAGGCTGCCCTGTACCGGCGGCCACGAAGGTGACGTCAGTGACCCCATCGGCTCCCCGGCGCCAGCTCCTGGCCACAGCTGGGCTGAGCTCCACACCAACTGGGTTTTCCAGTCCTCAGAGCAACCCACGGGGCGGAGGCCAGCGCTGTCATCACCCTCGTTCTGCAGAAGAGAGAGCAAAGGCATGGAGGGCTGGGGACTCTCCCAAGACCCCCAGCTGATGTACTGGGCCAGGGTGCTGGTCCAGGCCCTCGTGCCGGGAGTCTGTAGCAGCTACAGCCCTTTGCGAGCACGGCACTGCCATCCAGAGGGGAAGGTGCCGTCCTCCCGAGCTCTGAGCTGAGGTCCCTGCTGCAGGATCCGCCAAACCTCCGTCCGGCAGCACGTCCCACCTGCCCGCCTGACCGCCTGAGGAAGCTCAAGTCACCGCCGTTTGTCCTCAGTTCCTGAGAGCGCCCGGAGCACCCGGAGCACCCGGAGCCCCCGGTGGCCCAGGGCTGGACTGCGGCTCCAGCCCGGCTGCGAGCTCCCCAGCCACCAGAGGCATCTACACCATCAGCGCCAAAGGACCCAGCAGCTGGGCTCCCTGCCCCAGCCCCTGTCAGAGCCCCCCTCCCCTCCCGCCAGCCCTCCTCACCAAGGGCAGGAGAGCTTGCGGCAGCTGCGGTGCACCGCTGGTGAATAATTTATCACCGTTCTCGAGCGGTGGCGGGGGCCACATAAACACCTACATACGTAGGCACGGTGAGCATGCACGTTTCCTTAACCCTCGTAAACGGCTCCTCTGATCTCACCTGGAGCGAATTCCCCGTCAGCAGGGCGGCAGTGTGCGTGCTTGCAGACGGCGCTTCCAGTCCTGCCGTCACCACCGAACGCGTGGCGCTGCTGTGCAGCCCGCCTCCGGTACTATTGTGAGCAGGTTGCTTGTGTTTGTAATGCAGAAAACAATTTTATTGCTAAGAAGCACAGTGTACAAGCCAGGGCCTGGGCATCCTGGAGGGTGGGCTTACCTCGCAGCTGCATCTGGGGGCCGCTGCAGGGAATTCTCCAGACCATGGTGCTGGGGGAAGGAGCCCTGCTGCCAGAGGCCCTGGGGGAGACGCAGGGCACATGCACTGGAGACCCCCACAAAGCTGCAGTCCTGAGCCCTCAGGCTGATAGCTGGGGTCCCGCCAGAAACCCCGACTCGAGATCGCAGGTCCGTGAGGTGCTGTGCCTGGACGGCAGACTCCCAGGAGGGGAAGGGGGGTTTCCGTTTTGTGCCCCTTCCCCAGAAGTGTCAGTAGACACAGCACCGCGTCCCAACAGAGGGTCCTGGACCCTGGCCCCGTGTTAGTGGGGCCAGGACGGCTCTGCGGACGCTCGGCCACCCAGGAGACCTGTGGCTACTCCCCGAGCGGACTTGCTAGTCTCCCCTGCTCACCAGACGTCTGTCAGACCAGAGCAGGACCTGAGCGTCACCCTCACCTTGACCAGTCACAACTCTGAAGGACCTCTCTCAGATGCGGCCTAAGGTTCCGGGGCTGGGACTTTGACGTGTGGTTTGTGGCGGGGATGTGATGCAGCCCTTGACACACTCGATAAATGCCTGCTGCAGAGATGACGACGATGACAGTGACGAGGATGGCAGAAGGCCCCAGCCAGGGAGCACTTAGCTCGTGCCTGACGCCCAGGCAGGGCACCTGGAGTCCCTCACCTCATGCTGTTGTCTCCCTGAGTCTCGAGGAGGCATCACTAGCCCTCCTTCACAAGGAAGAAACCAAAGCTCAGAGAAGACGGGGAACGCACAAGGTCACCAGCCAGGAGCCACAGCCATGCCAAACCCAGGTCTGCGTGACCCCAGTCCAGCCTCTTACCTATAGTGCCGGAATCCCAATGCACAAAACATCTCCAGAAACAGTAACCCAAGCCCCCGGCCCAGCACTATTCCAAGTCATTTATGTCCTTCACACCGTGAAATGTAACCTTCATAACTGTTGTGTGAGATCAGCATCTTTAGTCCTTTTACACAGATGAGAAAATTATAGCCAGAGAGATGAGGTCATTTGACTAACTGCTTAAAAGATGGAGGGGGATGAATGGTGGATGGTGCATGGTGGATGGTGGGTGGATGGTGGATGGTGGATGGATGGATGGATGGTGGATGGTGGATGGATGGATGGTGGATGGTGGATGGATGGTGGATGGATGGATGGTGGATGGTGGGTGGATGGTGGATGGATGGTGGATAGTGGGTGGATGGATGGTGGATGGATGGATGGTGGATGGTGGGTGGATGGTGGATGGATGGTGGATAGTGGGTGGATGGATGGTGGATGGATGGTGGATGGTGGATGGTGGATGGATGGATAGTGGATGGTGGATGGTGGATGGATGGTGGATGGTGGATGGATGGATAGTGGATGGTGGATGGTGGATGGTGGGTGGATGGATGGATGGTGGATGGCGGATGGTGGATGGTGGATGGTGGATGGATGGTGGATGGTGGATGGATGGTGGATGGTGGTTGGATGGTGGATGGTGGGTGGATGGTGGATGGATGGTGGATAGTGGGTGGATGGATGGTGGATGGATGGTGGATGGATGGATAGTGGATGGTGGATGGATGGTGGATGGTGGATGGATGGATAGTGGATGGTGGATGGTGGATGGTGGATGGATGGTGGATGGTGGATGGTGGATGGTGGATGGTGGATGGATGGTGGATGGATGGTGGATGGTGGATGGTGGATGGATGGTGGATGGTGGATGGATGGTGGATGGTGGTTGGATGGTGGATGGTGGATGGATGGATAGTGGATGGTGGATGGTGGATGGTGGATGGATGGTGGATGGTGGATGGATGGATAGTGGATGGTAGATGGTGGATGGTGGATGGATGGTGGATGGTGGATGGTGGATGGATGGTGGATGGTGGATGGTGGATGGATGGATAGTGGATGGTGGATGGTGGATGGATGGTGGATGGTGGATGGATGGATAGTGGATGGTGGATGGTGGATGGTGGATGGATGGTGGATGGTGGATGGTGGATGGTGGATGGATGGTGGATGGTGGATGGTGGATGGATGGTGGATGGTGGATGGATGGTGGATGGTGGTTGGATGGTGGATGGTGGGTGGATGGTGGATGGATGGTGGATAGTGGGTGGATGGATGGTGGATGGATGGTGGATGGATGGATAGTGGATGGTGGATGGTGGATGGATGGTGGATGGTGGATGGATGGATAGTGGATGGTGGATGGCGGATGGTGGATGGATGGTGGATGGATGGTGGATGGATGGTGGATGGTGGATGGATGGTGGATGGATGGTGGATGGTGGATGGATGGTGGATGGTGGATGGATGGTGGATGGTGGTTGGATGGTGGATGGTGGATGGATGGTGGATGGATGGATGAATGATGGATGATAGTTGGTGGGTGATGGATGGTGGACAGATGGACGGGTGGTTGGATGGGTAAACCAGTAGATGGATGAACAAGTGCCTCATCTGGGTCCAGACCCTAAGCCACAAGAACGGCAGGCAAACCTACTGAGGTGAAGTTGGTAGCACCCCTGACCAGCCTGAAAATGGTCCTGGGCCAAGGTCCCTGGCCCAGCTGGTCTGCTCTAAATATTTCCTGAACGGATGAACAGCTAGCTCCCACCTGTGTGCCTTCCATCACCCGCATGCCTTGCCCTCCTCGGGCACCTCTGGTGGTGCCTCGTGGTGATGGACTCACAGGACTGTCCTCCCTCTGCAGAGGCAGAATCCCTCAACAGACAAGTGTCTTCTTCGGTGTCATTCCCCGCAGTGACAGGGACAGTCCTGAGAGGTGTCTAACTGGCCAGCCTTGAGTGGCTGCTTGTAGGGGTGAGACTGAGTTCCTATTCCGGGTCCGGGACCTGGGCCCAGGGGAACAAGGGGCAGTCCAGTAACGACGTGGCCGCCAAACGGGCGTGGCAGGCACATGAACCGGGCCACACAGTGGGTTCAACAAAGGTCAGAAGTGTTGACTTCAGACTTTCCGTTTTTTTGTGCAAGTGACCCCTGTCCTTTGTTTAGCCAGCCCTCTCTGCCCCGGCTCTGAGGGCAGGTAGGAAAGGGACCGCCACTCTTCCAGGACATGCCCCAGACAGGCCATCAGGGCAAATGGGGGGCGTCAGGGTGGCCCCCCCGCCTCTTCCACTGGGGGCACCGGGAAGCCCTGAGGGGAGACCTGGGCCTGGGCCACCCCAGGCTCAGGGAGCCGGGGCCAGATGCAGGGAGTTAGGCAGGTGTGGGAGAAAGGGTGCGAGTCCGTGGCACACCTCACCCCATTTCACAGGTGCGGCCAGGCAGAGGCGGGGCCCGACTAAGCGAGGCCCTGACCAGACGGGGTCTCACCACAGTGTCTAGGCTGCCACATCTGCTGCCTGCTTGACAAGCCCCCTTCCTGCAAGGTTAAGACGTGATGACCTCGGGTGTAGGCTTGTGACCCTGGACTCAGTTGTCCACCCAGCAAGTGTGCCCCAGGCCCCTAGGTGGCTGGCCTGTGGGGGCTATAGCCAGAGGAGGGTGGGAGGCCGAGGATCTCAAGCAGCTCGTGGCCCAGTGGGAAGACAGCCGGGACCCCAGGGCCCTGCTGCTTGGCTGTGAAAGCCCCCCGGGTGGCCTGGACCTGACTGGGAGGGCCGGTCACAAAGGCTTCCACATGGCTGTGGCCCAGGTCTGGGGGATGAGCTGGAGCTGGACAAGAGGGCAAGTGAGAACGTCCAGGTCAGAGGCCACAGCAAAAGCCGAGAGAGGAGGAGGCCCACCTGGGAGGGAACGGCGGCACCAGCAACAGAGAAGCGACTCAGCCTGACAAGGCCCCTGCGGTTCATCCAGAGCCTTCTCTGCGCCTGCAAGGCCAGCAGCTTCCAGGGCCTCATCCGTGTCATCAAGGAGGCGGGGCAAAGGACAAGCAAACACACACACACGCACGCACGCAGCCATCCGCACCGGTGCAGAGGCATGGTCAGCCACAGGGAACCTGGAGGCCCTCCCCCTGGCCTTTCCCAGCAGGGCCCCCACCGGGCACCGCTCTGGGTGACATGCTGTCGTCATGGAGAACTGCCATGTGTGACCTGCACAGCTGCACTGGGAAGGCCTGGGTCCACTCTGCCCCAGCCCTGCAGCAGCCCCCGGTCTGAGAGCCCCTGACCAGCACCCCCTCCCCAGGCCTGAGTGGTGCCAGGCCCCGTCCCCAACCTCCAAAGATGCTGCAGGCACTCCGCCACCTCACACACCTCCAGGGACACTGTGCTGCTTATGAAAGCAAACACTGGAAAGAACCGGTCTGCGCCACGCAGTTCAGTCGGTTAGTGTCCTCTGGGTACACCAAGGTTGTGGGTTCGATCCCTGGTCAGGGCATGTACGGGAGCCAACCGATGAGCTCACCGATGAGTGGAGCAGCAAATCGATGTCTCTCTCTCCCTCTCTCCCTCTCGTTTTCTCCAAAATCAATAATTTTTTTAAAAAGTTTGAAATGGGAAGAGTCTAATTTTGACAAGGGAGGAATGACCGAGTCTGTGAACGACGCTACAAACCTGGGACGCCTCCCGACTCGGATGCCGGCGGCGCCCACCCCTGCGAGGGGCCGGGTGGTGTGGAAGTGTGCGTGGGGTGAGGTGTGTAAAGGTGCCCGTTCACGAGTGCACAGCGTGCAGCGGAAGTCCGGAGGCTCTCCACCACACCCGGGCCGAGGCTGTTCCAGGGCAAGGGATCTGGGGGTCCTTCTTTCATTTTGCATTTCCCTCACCTGCCTTTTCTACAATGAGTACGGATTCCCGGAGCTACATTAAGGTTCCAGAAGTAGCCATCAGAGACTGCCGGGGACCATTGGAGGAGCTCGGGCAGGTAGGGGCACCAGACCCGAATCCAGGCCTTTGGTGAGGGGCCGGGTGGTGGGGAGCCTGGGCAGGGACAGTCACGGCTGTCACCGGGAGGACAAACCAGCAGCACCAGGGGACCGGTGCTGCCCAAGAGCATAGGCGGCCAGAGGCAGGAACGGGACTCAGCCGGATCTGTCCCCAGCCTCAGCCTGGGTCCCAGGCAGGTTCCCAGGAGGCTCTGGAAGCTGGAGCAGCCCTGGGGGCGAGGAGGAGTAGACTGGCAGTGGGTCCTGCCCATGGCCCCCCCAGACAGCAAAGGCCTGCCTGCCTGCCTGAGTCCCCCTTTGCCTGAATGCCACCTGCTGTGCGTGACCCCAGGGTCCCCAACAGGCAGACTCCCACCTGCAAGCAGCAGGGAAAGCGAAACCACACACAGGAGCTGGCCTTGAACTCCCACTCACAGGCGCTGGGCGGTCCCCCAGGGCCACCCAGCTGCCAGGCAGACACCCTGCAGGAGATAGGTTCTGCTCTGCCGGGAACATGGACAGGAAGGGCGAACGCGCCCCGGCGCTGCTTCCGGAGAAAACCCGGAGCTTCCTCGTGGGGCTCAGATGGCGGGACCTGGACTGTTCTCGTTCAGTATTTTAGAACAGCTCCCTTCCTGCTGCCACCTCCTCCCACAGGTGTCCCCGCATCCCCTGGACCAACCTGGAGACTGAGCACACCCGAGGGGCTGGGCTATCACATTCGACTAAAATTCCAGGGCATGTCCTGTGAGTCGGGGAATCTCACGTCCCCAGAAACCTTAGCCTCCTGCCAGTGGAAAAGTAAAAACAAAAGCCCTGCCCTCTGCAGCTCCGGAGCGCAAACACCACGGTAACTTCAGAAGACTGAAGCGGGAACCCCCGCGAGGCCCCGCCCCCGGTGGCCAGCAATCTGCCCCTGGTTACAGCTCCCGTCGAGTGTTCCAGGCCCGCCCGGCCCGCAGCTGCGTGCTCCCCAACCAGAAGGCAGGGAGGCAAAATTCAAGTAACAGAAATGCCAGATAAATGTGGGCATGCTGTTTTAAAAATTCATAAACGCTGAACTCCATTGCAATTTATTTTGGTTTAAGTAGCGAGAAGGCCCATCTAACTTCCTGAAGAGTTGGCATTCGGCATGAATTTTTGAGAAACCCCGTTTAATTCCCAGGGCGTGTGGTGGGTTCCGGCAGGATCCTGGAGCAGGGGACCCCCAAAGCCCCTGCAGAGCCTGACGGGGTGGTGACAGCCAGCACGCACGGTGTCGGGTCTGGGACTGTGAGCGAGCGAGCCAGCCTGAGCCCTGCCGCCGCCCCCTGGGCCTCGGTCTCTCCCTCGCTGACCTGGTGGCGACCAGCAGGAAGCAAGTGGGGGGTTCAGGGCGCTTGACCACACCCCCCTGCTGTGGTGCCCGGAGATGCAGCCTTGCGGCAAGGCCCCGAGAGAAGGGACAGTCCCCTGCGCACAGAGGACAAGTCGACGTCCGTCCAAGCGGGGCACAGTGCTGCTGCAATTCTGGAAAAGTCTTTCTTGGTTTGCAAAACGGTAAACAATGAGGGACCGAGGGAAGGACACAGGACCCGCAGCCGCCCCGTGGGAGCCGCGTGGTGGGCGGGGGGGGGGGGGGGGGGGGGGGGCGGGGCCCAGCCTGGCCAGCGGGGGAGCCGCACTCGCTCTCAGCAGGCGGTGACCAGCCGGCTGTCTTGAAACGAGTGTGTGGAGGGAAGCGGGGGCCTGGCTCCGTGGAGGAACGAGCGAATGCCAGCCGACGGGAGACCTCGTCACTCCAGCCTCTGACGCAGGTCTGAGTGCTCAGGAAACTGTGGGCAGAGAGCTTTCCAGCAAACCCGATTTGGATGGAAACCTCCAGAAGGTGGCTGCTGGCTGCAGGCAGGTGCTCGGGGCTGAGGGAGGTGGCGGGAGGCCCAGGGCCCAAGCGAGAGGGTCACCTTGATGGCCGGCAGAGGGAGGGGTGGGGGTCTGGCAGGTGGACCGTCCAGCGGCAGCCTGGGGCCTCCCGCTTCACTGCTGTGGCCCAGGATGAAGTCCCCACTCCGTCCAGACTCATCCGCTCTCAGGTTCCCAGGACGCGACCGGCTGGGGCACCAGGGCCGAGGGAAGGTGGGCAAGGACCAGCACCGCAGAACCGGTGACGAATGCGGGGAAAACAGCGTGCCTGCCTCCTCCGGAGATGCCCCCTGTGACCCCGTGGCACCCCGCCCCCGCCCTGCACAGCACCCTTCCCACCGGCTTTTAAACACTTTCCAGTTTCTGCCACAAAAGAAAACCCCGGTTCCCCCTCCGTGCCCCACCCCCTGCCTCATGCCCTTCCGCCACGGCTGCCATAACTCTTCTGTGTGACCAGTGACAGCTGCCTGCCGGGCTGCTTTGTGGGCTCAGCTTCCTGCGCCGTGGGCCTTCCTCCTCCTTGAGCGGGGTCCCTGTTATGCGAAGCTGAGACCCCTGCAAACATAGGCTATTTCAGGGTTCCATCAGGGCCAGCCGCCCAGGCAGCAGGGGGTGTGGACGGTTCCCTGGCGTCACCCCCACCCCCGAGGGGGCTCTGCCACCCGCCCGCATCCGTGCCAGGGGCCTCCTCAGCTCGCGCAGGCCAGCCTGGCTCCTCAGAGAGCGATCGGGTTGAAGAGGAGGAAGGCTGGCGTTCCAGAACAAGCCCACCGCTCCTGTAAGGGAAACGGCCGATGGCAAAAAAAAAAAAAAAAAAAAAAAGTCCAAAGAATGGGCGGCACCCACTGCCTCGCTTCCCGCCTCCCACTCCCTGCTCGGCCCCCTCCTGTCTGGCTGCCAGACCCAGCGAGGCTCCCCCGCAGCAGCGCCCCAGCTCCCCAGGACCTCCCGGCCAGTGGCAGGGCTCACTCCACACCTTGCAGCCCCAGGTGACTGCTGGCTGCTCCCTTCCAGAAGCTTCCCCCAGCCTCCCCAGCACCCCACCGCCTCCCCCAGCCGGGCTCGCAGGTGCACGCCCAGAGCGCTCCAGTCACGGCTGCTGTTCGCGCCGTGAGAAAGGGGTGTCGGGAGCGGCCAACCACTTCCACCCTCATCAGCGCACGGGGTGTGGACAGATGTTCCTGCAGCTGTGGAGATCAGCTGCCCGGAACCACCGCGCATTCCGAGCCGTGCCTTTGCCAGGCGGGTCACCCCACAGATGTCTGTGAAACTGTAAGAGTTCCCACTTAAACTTGCGGCCCTCGTGAGCTACAGCGTGACTTCATGAAAGAATTAATATGGGCCTGGGGGCCAGGGCTGAGTGTGGGGCTCAGGGCTCGGCCTGGGTCAGGAATGCGCAGCGAGAGCGCCCTACCCGGCTCGTGGTGGAATCTCTCGCCCAGAACAGCCGGGGCCCACGCCACCCACGTGACCCTCTTTCTCTGGCAGCGGCGAGATATTTCCAGCAGCTGCCCGAGGTGCTCCCTGTAAGGCCATAAAGCAGAAACTGACTTTGAAATGGCCCTTTCTCCGCCTCTATCCTCAGACATAAATTTAAATAAAATGGCAATTTAAATGCCTGCAACGCCGCGGCGGCTGTCTCTCCGGGCTGCGTGGGGAGACAGAACGCAGGCTGGGACTACTACCCTCCAGCCGCGCGGGTGAAGGTCGGCGCTGGGGCAGTGGGGAGGGCGGCCGACCCTGGAAGATGGAAGGACCCCCGGGACCCCCACCGTCCCCTGGGTGCCCTCTGCTGGTCCCGGTTCCCAGGGACAGAGGGGCAGGCTCGGCCACCTCAGGAAGGTGCAGCAGCTTCTCCACCCTGAGCTTCCACCCCTGGGAAAGCGGGGAGATAAGCAGCGTCTATTACGTACATCTGTGATGGGCCGGGATGCACGGTCCCCGCCCACGGCACGTGCTCACAAATGCCCGCCCACCTTGGCTGGGCGCGGAGCCCCCAGCGGCTGAGGTTGGGCCTTAGCGGGTCGGACCTGTGCCAAGGCAGTGCTGCCCAAGCCCACGGGAGTGGCCGTCAGCGGGGTGCCGCGCCCACCCCCTGGTTTCTGACTCCGCAGGTCGAGGTGGGCGCTGAGATTGAGCTGCTGGCCGGGACCGCAGCGCTGGGGAAAACCCACAGGCCCACGGCTGTCGGAGGTCAGGAGCTGCCAGCGAGAATGGGAGAGGAAGACAAGTCGGCGGGTCTCGCTGTGGTCCACCCAAGAGATGACCGGAGTGCTCTGCCTGCGTGGGAGCAGGGCGGAGGGGGGAGCCGCCACGCCTTGGTGCTGCCCAGCCCTGGGGAACTGCCCCAGCCTCGCCCACCCAGAGCCACTCGGTCACGGCGTTCCCACAGCCCCGGGCAGGGCACCCACGTCCACACCGCCCACCCTCATCCGCCGTATCTCGCTTCTTCCCCATAGCAATAGCCTGGGCACACGGCTCCCCTGGAAAGGTAGACAAGCCGAAGCTCAGGATGGTGGGGACCCATGGTGTCCCCATGTCCAGGGAAGGCAGCAGCTCACCAAACCCAAATCCCAAGCCTCCTCCCACGCCCCTCTGCCTCACCCTTCCTCCTGCAAACTCAGGGATCAGATTCCAGCCAGGTCCCAGGTACCCCCCGCCCCACCCCTGGAGGCTGGGAGGGTGTGCCAAATCCACGGTGCCCTTACTCCCGTCCCAGACCAGCCTGGGCCCGAGTCCCTCCCCGCAGCCTCCATCCCCGGACAGCCAGGCCGCCCTGCTCTGGTCCCCACCGTGCAGCCCCGGAGGAGGAGGGCTGCCAGGCAGCTTTGACGAGCAGCCTTGCCAAGATTTGCAGCCTGGCACTAAGAGGCAGGTGCGACTCCCAGCAGGGGGAGGTGACAGTGACGAGCTCCCTGGGGCCTGTGTGTCCCGTCCACCTATGGGTGGGGGGGTCTGGTGACACCGGTGGGAGCTGGAGGCTGGAGCCAGTTGTCAGAGGGGCTGTCAACCTGGCATCGGGACGCCGTGACTGGGGACCCTAATAAGCCAGCGAGCAGTCGCGGCCCAGGGCTCCCCGAGGCACCCTGGGCAGACGTGCACTCCCAGGCGCGTGAGGAAAGTCTCAGGGGCCTGTGGAGGCCTTGCAAGTGGCAGAGACTTACTGGCCCTGAGAAAGGGACCAGCAGGGTCCAGAACGCAGCTCCAAGCAGAGACAAGCAGGGTCAGAGACTAGCTCTGTGCCATGGTCAGTGTTGGCTTTTCGTGTATATTTTTAATTTCTTGGTTTTAGAAAGAGAGGAAGGGAAAGGGGGAGAGAGACACCGGTTTGCTGTCCCACTCACTGATGCACTCACTTAGGTGGTTCTCGTGTGCGCCCTGCCCGGGGATGGAACCCGCAACACTGGCGCATCGGGACAGCGCTCCAGCCAGCCGAGATGCCCAGCCAGGGCCAGGGTCGGGGGCTTCATCAGGACTGGGGGGCAGTGGTGGGCTGGGGGTTTTGTTGGTCTGGGATCAGGGGCAAGGCCACCCCCCAGCCCAGGGCAAAGCTCCCAGGAGCTGGGGCCCCAGTTGAGCTGAGGTCAGGGCAGGGCCAGTGTGGCGGATGGCGGGCGGGAGGACCCGGCAGAACTCAGCAGGGAGCATCTGTCCCATGGAAATGTGGCTGAGGCGGGCGGACGCACGTGGCATCGCTCCCACGTGCCCACCCCACTCGCGCTGTTTGTGTTCCGGTCCGTGGGGGTCGTCTGGGCGGGAGGGACGCACAAAATCTCTGTCCTGTTGTGCGACTTGCCTTTCCATTTTGAAACTATTTTGAATGAATGAAGTGCCTCTGCCCTCTGCCTCGCTCCTCCCTCCCCGCCCCCGCAGGCAGACAGTTCCTCCCCGAGAGGTGCTCGGGCACCAGCTGGGAGAGGACCTTCGTCACCCTGCAGACTGCCGAGCGGCCCTCAGAGGAGGGCTCCACCCCCACTGCCCCCAGAGGGACCAAGTCCTGGCTCTGTACGTCCTGTCCCTACAAAGACCATGCCCCCCACGGGCGGGCCAACCCTGGGGGGCAGTGCCGTAGCAAGAGGCCAACTCACAGCCACTGGCAATTCTATCGGCGGCTGCTTTGGGGCCAGACGCCCGTCCCTGGCCAGCATGGCTGGTCACACGGAGCTGAATATGGCTGCCTATGCTTAAAAATCCTTTCAAAAAAAATTGCCCACCCAAATGATTCTACCATCTTCCCTTCTGTGTGACCCCACCGCAATATGCCATTTAGAAGTTTCTTCTAAAGAACCTCCAGGGACACCGTGCCCCCTCAGGGGAGCTCGGTCCAGAGAGGCCATCACCAGGCAGAGGCAGAAGGGAGAGAAGCAAACCACTGGCCCCATGCTTGTCCAGAGGGGCCGCTCAGCCTCTGGGCCCAGCCCCCTCCCCAGCCCCGTCCTCCAAGACCTGAACCCCCTAAAAGCAAAGGCAGGGCCCGGGTCTCTCCAGTCCAATCGCGGCGGCAGCGGGAGGGGTCTGAGGAGCGCACAGCTCGCCCTCACGCTGGGAAACAGATTAATGAAGCATTCTGATAAGCAGGCCGATCATTAGCAGGAGAACGAGGCTCTGGACCTAATTGAAGCCATCCAGCAAAATGTCAGCGCCTCCTTGGGGTGGGAAATATTCATCGCACCCAATCCCGGCGGGAGGCGGAGGTCTGTTCATACCTTTCCGTGGGTGGTCAAATGTCAAATGCTACCGGCGATCAGGGTAGCAGCCTTCTCTAGGGGCCCATGGGGTTTGGTTACAGATGTAGCCGCGTCATCCTTGCAAGGGTGGGGAGTTCCGGCCCTGTTCTCACGGGGTCTCAGCAGGTAGAGCGCCCTGGGTCTCTGGGGGGTGCCCACCCCAGGGGCTTTGAGCCAGTCTGGAGGCAAACTGCCTGTCCCACGGTCTGGAGCAGAGCCGCTCCCACACCCCAACAGCAGCCTTTCGCCCCCCGAGTCTTCTGAGAGCCCCTCCTCCAGCCAGAGGTCCTTTGGCCTGTCTCAGTCACTGGGGGCATGCGCAGTGGGATGGAGTGACCAGCCCCGGGGCTGACAGCGGCTTGGCTCCAGTAAGCCGCCACTCCTAAGAGGCCATGAGCCTGTCTCCCCAGGGAAAGGACGACGCCAGGGAGGATGACACCCAGCTCGGAGGATTCCAGTGAGGTCTGAGTTCTGGGGTGGGAAAGCGCCTCACGGGACCTGCTCTTCCCCGGCCTTGCTTCCTGCCGGTGAACCAGGTGGCCCGGCAGTGGACAGTGGCATGAGGGACACGGTAGACGTCTGGTGCAGGCCGACAGCCGGAGCTGTGGTTTTGATGTTTATGTGTTTGCTCAGCAGAGCCCGTGTGCAGGGCCCCCGTCCGAGAGCTGGAACCCCCGTGCCGAGCTAAGGCGGCCAGAAGCTGGGGGGCCCAGCCGGCCCACCTCCCACTGCAGCGGGGAGTCCAGGTGCAGGGCCCACTGGGGGCCCAGGGGAGGCAGTGTCACTCACCCTAACTCTGTGGGCATGGGATGGCCCCAAAGGCGAGAGGGCAGTTTCTCAGCCCCTCCCCAACGCCACAGCAACCACCCTTTAGAAAGTATCCAATCCACGCCGTGTCTTAGATATGGGTGAGACGGACTCCATTTTTCCCGCACCACCGCCCAGCCACCACGACGCTTCTCTGTACCAGGCGTGTTTTAGTCAAAGTGAGTTAAAATTCTTCAGTTTGGGAGATATTTTAAAGACGGGTATGACAGCCTGGAGGTCATTACCGCCCTTCTGGAGCCCTGTTTGACACCGGCAGTGACGCTGTCTCCTACCTGCCCTCCCTGCGAGGTCCCAGTGCAGATGGCCCCAACCAGGAGTGGGGACATTGCCCTGGGACAGACGGGGATCCTCCCATCTCGTCCCCTGCTGGGCCCAGATGTGCCGCCTCTCGGGAGCGCTCTGCCCAGCACTCACTAAAGGCCACCTCCAGGGGACGCCACGGGCTGGAGGTCTGTCCACCTCCCAGCACCGTGGCCTGCAAAGCAGCGTGCCAGGTGGAGGAAGCCAGCCTTCTCCGGACACCGGGCAGGGCTCCAGGAGAGGCCGATCCTCGGAGACAGAAAGTAGACGCCTGGTTGCCAGGGGCGGGGAGAGAGGAACAGAAGTGTGTGTTCACAGGGCCAGGGGCCCCTTTTCGGGGGGTGGCAATGCACTGGTCCCACAACTCTGCGAGTGCACGAATAGTCACAAAATTGTGTACAAGCGTACACACCTGTACCCTCTGACCCAGAAATCCCACTTCTAGGGATTCTCCCGACAACTAAGGATGTGCGAGCTTTAACCCTTTACGAGCCCCTTCAAATGTCCAGTGAGGGGTCTGACTACATGCTGGCCCTGCGGTCACCAGAACAGCCCCGAACAGCGCACCCCCCACCACCTTGCCCCCTATGGGGGCGCACACTGACCAGCGTGGACGCGAGCTCGCGGTGAACTGCCGCAGGACGTGACCAGGCCATGTGCAGCCAGCGTGAGGGGTGTGGCATCGTGGGCCTCGCCCGCGTGGGAGAAAGTCCCCAGGGTAGACACAGGGCTGCTTCCAGATCAGGAGCAGGCGCTCTCCCTCCTGTTCCTGCTCTCAGGATGGGCTGGGAGTCTCTCGTGCCCAGTGTCCGGCGTGACATACACCCGCGCGGGTGTTTCTTTGCAGATGGCGGGAGGGAGGGCACGTCAAGGGCCCGAATGCAGAGAGGGGTGGATGTGCTTTGGGCAAACTCAGGGTGGGGAGCCGGCCACCCAGCTCAGGGGGCTCTCGCCCCCCAGGACCTGGGTGAGCCCTGTGAGAGAGATATCCCTCCCAAGTCCCAGCTCCCAGGGGGATGGAAGGGACCCGCTGTGGGTGCAGACACCCAGCTCTGTGGGGTCCTCAGCCTGCCGGGCCTCCCAGCCTGGATAGTGCGCCCAGCCTGGGCCAGCAGGTCTGCGCGGGGCCCACCCCCTTTGCCTTCCCATTACTTCCTGCTAACTAGCGTCACGGAGCCCCGAGAGATGCCAGCCCGAGCCCCACCAGCTGCTCGAGGACCCGCTCCTGTTCCGGTCACGCTTGGCTGGGTTTGGGGAGACCGAACATAAGCGGAGCTGACAGCCCCATCTGCTTCCACCGGGCACTGGGCCCTGCTCGACACCGGGGCCCACCTGCGGGGGCAGCCTGCCAGCCGAGCCCCGGGCCCCCCTCCCCACCCGGCCCTGCCCAGGTGCAGGGGACAGAGTCGGGGCCCACCCAGACAGCAGCCTGGGGTCGGGGAGGCCAGTCTCCATCCAGCTGGTGGCACTGGCGGGTGCAGAGGGACAGTGACAAGTGTCAGGACCAGGCAGTGGCTGTTGGCATTGATGGAAGGCTGGCTCGGTGAACGCACTGACTCCCTCAACCCTCACACCAGCCGGACACGCCCCTCACAGGCGAGCAGCCTGAGGCTCAGGAAGGGGGTCGTCCGGCAGAGCTGGGCCCAGGCTCCAGTCGGCCCCGGTTGGGAGCCTGTGCGTGTGGACATGCAGAACGTCCTGGATGCCCGAGTCCCGGGCTCCACCACAGGCTTCCGGACCCACGAGGAGCAGCGTGGCTCCTTCCCCTCGGGACACGGGGGAAGGGGCTCTGTCATCAGAAAGGCCACAGAGCCGGCAGGAGGACCTGGGGTACAGCCCAGGGCAGCCCAGAGTACAGGGCAGCCCCTGTGTGAGCGGCAGGGCCTGGTGCAGGGCGGGAGCTGGGAGCCCAGGCTGGGCCTGGCCTTGGAGGACAAGAGGACAGCCCAGGGCCAGCCTGGGAAACAGGCCCCATCTGGGCAAGAGGGCAGCAGAGAGGTGCACTGGGCGGGCCCAGGCCTGCAAGGAGGTGCGGAAGGCAGCGGGGACACAGGGTGCCGCTGCCCTAGGATGGGGGACAGCCACTGAGGCCTCTGTAGCTCACACAGTCTCTGGGGCTCAGGGGCCCCAAACTGAGGGGAGGGGACAGGCCTCTGCACCCCTCTGTCAGATCATCGCTGCCACGGGCTGCCACCCCCCTGCTGAAGGGAGGGACAATCTTGGAAGGAGAGGATCCCAGTGGCCCAAGGCAGGGTCCACAGCGGTGAACAGGCAGTGCCAGGGGCTGGGAGGCGGGCGCTGGGGCCCGACAAGGGGATCCAGTTGGGGCACTGCAGCGTCACCGAGGGCCGGTGACGGCGCAAAACCGTCACGGCCGGGGCGCCCCATCTACATGGGGCGTGAGACAGGCTGCCAGGACCACAGGTCACCCTGAGAGGTGGGGCCTCCCTAGTCTGGCTGACGCAGGGGTGCAGGGGCTGCAGGAGGGGCCTGCACCCTTCACTCTCCGCCCTACAGCGGCCCCACACTGCCCTAAACCCAGAGCCCCTTTGCCTGCGCCCCAGCCCGTGCCAGCCTGTCCTGTCTGCCAGAGCAGGCTTTTTCTCTTAAGGAGGGGGCATCTGGTCTGTTTGTGGGGGGGAGGGGGGATGGTATCTAAACCACTCACTGAGCAGAAAGCAAGTCTCCCAGAGCCCACCCAGAGTGAGCCTGCTGAGGCCAGGCCCCACACCCCTCCCCCTGCCCGGGCTGGGCAGAAACAGGGTTGACCGGGCCATGTGCTGTGCACAGGCGGACAGGGCCTCTCTCGGCACCACTGTCCGGAGCTCAGCGAGCTGCCTGGGCGCCGAGGCCTGTGTGC